>NW_020664441.1:3157699-3181884 GCF_002925995.2 Terrapene triunguis | reverse complement strand
GGGAGGGGCTAGGGCGGGGTTCCTCCCGTCCTCTTTTTTGCTTGCTGAAATATGGTAACCCTATGGGTGCTGGAAATATTTGAGCTGCCAGCCGAGATGGGAGAAGGCCCCATGCCTTCATCATGGTGGGCACCCAAAATGCCTTGGGATGCACTAGGGGAGCATACCTATGGGGGTGGTCAGCTCCTACACTGCACTGCCTCCAGAGCAGGCTTCGGCCTGGCAGATAACCCAATGGGAGGGAATGGGGGGGGGCAGACACTGACTTAAGGATGAGAGTCCGGCTTTAACCTTTGCATTCCCTGATGGCTCTGCCCAGGGGTGAAAGTAACTTAAAGGACTTACTGGTATGCCGGAGTCCTGAGCGGGGGTGTGGCCTCAACTGGAAGAGGCGGGGCCTCAACTGGAAGAGGCGGGGCCTTTCAAGATTTAAAGGCCCTCGGGCTCTGGCTGAAGTCCCAGGGCCTTTAAATCACCCCGGAGCTACGAGCTGCAGAGGCGGCTGGGAGCCCCGGGGCTCAGGGGTGAATTAAAGGGCCCGGGGCTCCGGCCGCTGCGGAGCTCCGGACCCTTTAAATCACCGCAGGAACCCGGCTGCCAGAGCTCCGGCGGGGATTTAAAGGGCCCGGGGCTCCCCGCAGCGGCTGGAACCCTGGGCCCTTTAAATCACCACTGCGGAAGCCGGTCCAGTCCAGCACAGCGTACTGTACTGGCTTACTTTCACCTCTGGCTCTGCCCATCACCATGCAGATTCCCATGGCACTGAGGGATGTGTGTGAATGAATACGGGATGTTCTGCAATCTGGGAGTTCCTGGACAAGGGGCATCTGCCAAACCAGAACATCTCGCTGACCGCTGAGGGGCTATAAGGGCACGGTTCAAGATGCAGGTGCCTATCTGCCCCCTGTGCACATTAGGGAAATGACTCACGGCTCACAACGGTTGCCAGTCTCCCCTCATCTGGGGTCAGAAATGTTTAGCTTCTAGTGTAGATGGGGCAGACCCAGCCTCAATCCTCAGACAGAAAACACAATAGCCCTCTGTGACAAAGTGGGAATTTCCTTAATGTTTTGTATGAACACTGTGGGTGCCTGTTTCCCCTGTGTATTGAACAAGTATCTAGGTGGTGAGACAAGGGTGTGTGATCTTTGCAGAGACCCCTAGTGGGCAGGTGTGACTGCCGTCTAGCTGCTGGGCCCAGACAACAGCCGGACACTCTGTATCCTGGCAACTGATGACTAGGGCCCATCCTCTGCAAGAGCTAGCCGGAGGAGTTGGAGAACTAAGCCAGAGGTGGAAGCCAGGTGACCGGTTTGCCTGGAAAGAGACAAAGGATGGAGGAGGGGCAACTGGGCATGACTGAGGGTCGGCTGCTGGAAGCGAGTCAGTCTTGTCACTGTTCAGGTCATGCCCAGGTGGTTCCTGATAAGGTAATCTCTAAAATATTGGCCCCCAATACAAAACAGAGCCAGATTACACCCCAATGTCCCCAAACTATCCACAACTGACATGCAACTGAGGTGCTGGATCACCCAGTCAGCTCCCTTCATTGTCAGCAGAGACCAGCAGACAGCTCCTCCATCGCCACCTTCTGCTTGTTGACTTCAGACCACAGGGCCTGCCAGCCAGGGCCGGCTCCAGGCACCAGGCACCCAAGCTGGTGCTTGGGGCGGCACCTGGAGGGGGGCGGCGGCAAGGCGCTCCGGCCGCCGGGGAGAGCGGGGCCACAGCAGGGCTCGCCGCCCTCCCCCCGGCGCTCTGGCCACCCTCCCCCCGGCCGCCGGGGGGAGAGCGGCAAGCCCCTGCCGGGGCTCGCCGCCCTGCGCTCTGGCCGCCGGGGGGGAGAGCCGAGCCCCAGCCGGGGCTCGCTGCCCTGCCCCCGGCGCTCTGGCCGCCAGAGAGGGAGAGCCGAGCCCCAGCCGGGGCTCTCTGCCCTCCCCCCGGGGCTCCGGCCGCCCCCCCCCCCGGGGGGGGGGGGGGGCGGCCGGAGGCTTTTTCGCCTGGGGCGGCGAAAAAAGCGAAAAAGCCAGAGCCGGCCCTGCTGCCAGCATAAAACACAACAAGGACATTCCTTAAAAGCTTTTTACAAACAGCCTCATTTATCATTTGGATCATGCGCTCCCATGTGGCTCATGATCACCAGGGCTGCCGAGAGTGGGTTCAGGTAATTTGTACTGGCTTCCCCTGTCTTTGCTGCTTGGTACAACCAAAAAAATCAAGGAGAGATTGAACTGGAAGTGTAATGTACAAGGATCAGCACCTGTCTATCTATGTAGACTCACGGATTAAGGTTACTGGGGAAATGTACCCTTAAGGGCAGCGGTGCAGCCACTCCTTTCTCATGGGCTGCAAACAGCTGTCAGGGATGGTCTAGATTTACTTGGTCCTGCCTCAGTACAGGGGGCTGGACTTGATGACTTCTCCAGGTCTCTTCCAGCCCTGTGTTTCTATGAGAGGTGTGATAAGTCCAAGGACCTTGGGAATAGGAGATATTGGTAGACGGAAAGTGGTCCAGGTTATAAGTCGTGTTTGGGAGGAAATCTTTTTACTGATTCTTTAAGGGACCAGGACCAGGAGCCTTGCAGAGCGGGTAAGGCATGGCACCCCCTCTCCCAGCCAACTGGGATGAGCTTTGGGAAGGGGACCAACATGTATGCTGCCTCTTCCCTTATACAGCAGGGGAGACACTGGTAGGAGAGGGGTGATGTGCTGGACCTTGCAAGCCCAAAGGGGAAAGGGCTGATGGAAGGGCCATCTGGAGGAGAAGGTGGCTGAGGGCCTGCACCTGGCCTCAGTGAGAACCCAGCTCTAGCAGGAAGGTTGGAGGGGCTTTGATCTAAGGAGAGAGCTAATAACTGCCTGAAATGCAGCCCAGCTGCCAGAGAGGCTGGGGGTGGATTTGAGGATGCTCCTCAGCAGCTGGCTGGGAAGAAGCTGTGTGAGGAGACAGCTTCAGGGCAGGAGCAGTGGAGCCTGCTGCCTGTGAGAGATGCTGACAACCAGAGAGAAGGTAGGAGCAGCCCAGGGAAGTGGTGAGATTATTGCACAAAGCTGTCCTTGGCTGCGTAACACAGGGGCCCTGGGCTGGAACCCAGAGGTGAGGGTGGGCCTGCATCCCCCTCCTGACCCCCCAGCCAGAGAGGAGGTACAAGCTTCAGGGCTAAAAGGCACAGAGACTGATGAGTCCCAGATGGGGGCTGAGAGCTTGGCACAGAGGCCAGTAGACTCTGGGTTTTCTGTTTGGCCTTTTTTGCTACCCCTGGAAGGGGACTGAACTGGAAGGTGACCTGGCCGGAGGGCTGGGCCATGAAAGCTGCAGACCACTGCAGAACTGGAATGATGGATAACAGGAGGTGCTAGAATAGAATAACTCATTCCATGCTGCATTGTGGCATGAGCAGGTGCTATGATGGCAAAGTCACTCTGTTACACCTTCCAGAACACAGCTCAGCAAAACTCAAACCTCTGGAAACCGGGAAATGCAGAGGTAGGGTCCATGCCAACCCAACTTTAACTCTGCCCCCCTGGAGCTGGCAGTAGCCCCTGGGCATTATCAGCAAGCACATCAGCTGCCGTCGCTGTTAGGTGGAGGTGTATTGAATGGTCGTGGCATTAGCTGGAGCGCCTTGACAGCGGTGTGATCTGATGGCCATATGTGATCTGGGGACTAAGCTGAAGAGCACCACAGTGTTGTGATTGTGAAAAGAGATATGGGAGGTGCATGCGTGTGACAGATACGGTAGAGTTCATTGTATAAAGACTGCAGATGTTTATGTGTTATTGTGGGTTGGTACGGAATGTCTCCGGGGGGGTGGAGACAGGACCCATGTAAACCGTGGGATGTGTTATGACTTTAAAAGGATTATTTCAAACAATGTGAACTTTTAAAGTAGACTCCAGCCAGAAGGGACCATTGCCATCAAATACTATTACCTTTATCACCCAAACTTGTAATCTCATCCAAAAAAGTTACCAAGTTAGGTAGATAACATGCACAGTGTAATCCACAAGGTGCATGAGCGTCAGTGCCTAGCTGGAGAGCGAAATTCCTTCTTGAATACCATTGTCACTTTTGCTTCCTCCATAGGAGGTGTGCATGGCACACAATGGCTGGAGTAAATACTGGGAGACTGAGATCATTTGGGCCACAATCTGAGCTGTGGTTTGATCCCAGGTCTAGGGGAAAAAAACATTGGAAGAATTTGTCAATCTTAAGAAAAGCTCTTTTTTTGGAGGGGGACGTATTTCAGGGACCCGTTAGTCAAATCACCCCAAATTGGAAACACTCACCCTACCCCATGTTCCCTGGAGGAACATGAAGATTCAAGGCAATCCAATTAACCAGGTGGATTTTAGAGCACTTAGAAGAGCTTGGAACAGAAAGCAATTCTTACCTATGGTGGCAGAGCTGCTGCTCCGCTCTAATTAGGTTTTTACATAATGCTGTAGTATGTCAGCAGTCTATGAACAGGGTGAGGTAATGTCAGCTCCAAACAGTCATCAATTGTGAGTCGGGCCCCACGAACTTCTGGGATTGTTTTCAATCAAGAGTAAAAACAACCAAACTTATATTAAGTTCTTTTATGGATATCCTGGGTTTGGAGCCTTTGGGGTTCACATTTTCCAGCTTTTTTCTACAACCACAAAGGCTGACAACTCACTTTTTGTTTCTTAAATTAAAGCTGAGATTCTCTTAATTCCAAGAGGTGGGAGTTTAAGAAGAACATCAAATATCACGAGCCTTGTGGTAAAATCACCAGAGCTGGCCACACCAAGGGTGTGAATTCAGCCAGAAAACATTTTACAGAAAACTTACCTTAGGTTATTTGCTGTATTTTTCAATAGTTCCCCCTTTCGGCCTGGGTGGATAGCCAAAAATTTGGGGTCTGGTGGATTGTTCTAATAAGGAGGAGAAATTGATGATGGAGTTAAGCATTTCTTTAATGCAGTCTTGTTCCTTTATTATCAAAGGGTGGATGGGGTCCCTTGAAGAGGGAACAGATCCAGCACATCTGTGCCTCATTAGCAGCCTTGCCATGGGGCCTGAGAGAGGGCAGCTGGTCTCTATAAAGAGCCGGAGGGTAGCTGTGGCAGAGGGAGCTGCAGAGAATTAGACTCCAGCAGGTTGCAGGGAGCAGATGGCTATAGAAGAGCTTGAGACACCAGGACAAGACGACTCCAGCCAAGTAGGGCTGGGAGTGGCCGGCAAAAAGCAGGGAACTGAGGTGGATGGTGTGGACTTTATTTTGAGACTTTGAGTTTTGTTTGTAACTGAACTATTAATAAACCCAGACCCTAAGGAGGGATGTTTGCACAGAAAGAAGCCGGTGTGTGAAGTCTGAGGAGCCCAGGAACAAGAGAAACTGAGGCTACCCCTGGCCCTGAGGGGTTGTGTGGGAGGCAGCCAACTCTGTTACAGTTACAAAGAATGTACAAAGTCCTGTTCCCCTGAACACAGTAGGAATCAAACAATGAGGGACAATGTCATTGCTTACGGTTCCCAGCACCATTCCAGGCAGCACTTAGCTCCAAAGCTCTCTCCTAGCTTTGCTCAGGGCCATGTCCCAGTGCTTGTCTTGGCTGTGTCCTTGGCTTTTCTGCTCCTTCTCTGTGTCTGTTTCTGTGGTTTCTTGCTGCTTCTGTCACTCGTACACACACTTTTTCTTTCCATTACCCCATCATCTGGGGTCGGGTTGTAACACCTTCATCTACCATCTTCTTTTGTCCTAGGTCAGGGGTGGGCAAACTTTTTGGCCCAAGGGCCGCATCAAGGTTGCGAAACTGTACGGAGGGCCGGTAGGAAAGGCTATGCCCCCCCAAACAGCCTGGCCCCCGCCCCCTATCTGACCCCTCCCACTTCCTGCCCCCTGACTGCCCCCCTCAGAACCTCCGACCCATCCAACCCCCCTGCTCCTTGTCCCCTGACAGCCCTGTCCTGCGACCCCCTGCCCCAAAAAGCTCCCCTGGGACCCACCCCCTATCCAACCCCCTTGCTCCCTGTCCCTTGACTGCCCCGATTCCTATCCACACACCCGCCCCCTAGCTGTCCCCCCAGGACTCCCACGCTTATCCAACCTCCCCCTGCTCCCTGTCCCCTGACCGCCCCCCCCAAAAAAACCTCTGGCCATCCAACCCCCCTGTTCCCCTTCCCCTGACCGCCTTCCCCCCAGAACCTCCCCCCCATCCAACTGCTCCCTGACCCCTGACTGCCTCCCAGGACCTCCTGCCCCTTATCCAACACCCCCGCTCCCTGCCCCCTTACCATGCCGCTCAGAGCGGCAGGACTGGCAGCCACGCCGCCTAGCCGGAGCCAGCCACGCTGCCTGTGCGGCTGCGGGGGAGGGGGGACAGCAGGGGAAGGGCCAGGGGCTAGCCTCCCCGGCTGGGAGCTCAAGAGCCAGGCAGGACGGTCCCACGGGCCGGATGTGGCCTGTGGGCTGTAGTTTGCCCACCTCTGTCCTAGATGGCACTAAGGTCCACCTGCTTGCCATTTTCTTTGGTGCCATCCATCCATTGCTTCCTCAACTTTCCTTGGGGTCTCTTTCCTGCTACCTTCTCCTTCCATGCTCTCGTCACCAGGTCTCCTTCATTCATCCTCTGTATAGGTCCCTATCAGCAAAATTGCACTTTCTGGATTTTGTCAGCCACATCATGAACTTTGACTTCCCCTGCAGTGCTTTCATTGTGTTCGTGAACTCCTCTTCTGGTGTGAAGACATCTAATCTCAAACAATTGTAGGTGTTGAACCTGCCGTCTCTTTGCCACTCAAGCTTCTGCACCAGACAGCATTGGAGGATGCATCATTGTTCTGTACAGTCGTACTTTCAGTCTTGGTGGCATACTCTTCTCATAGACATCACCTGAAATGTTATTCCACACTCTTCCAGCACTCCCTAGTCTAGACTGGATCTCCCATTCAAACTTGCCAACTTCTGTAACCCCACTGCCAAGGTACTTGAACTGCTCAGTCTGGTTTAATGGCACGCTATTAATCTCTGTCACACCTCTACTGATCCACCTGACCTCAGTTTTAGTCATGCTCGTTTTCATCCCATTCCTGCTTACTGGTCATATCACTGGTTTACCATTTCTTCTACCATCCTTCTTTTGAGGATGCCTTTATTGTTATATTGTCTGCATAGAGCAGCTTCTCGCCTTTTCCTGTTGGGATCTTCCCGCTGACATAGTCCATCAATCTGATAAACAGCAGTGGATGGTGGGCTGACACTTGGCGTAGTTGGCCTTTCATTTCAAAAGGTCTCGTCATTCCAGAACATGCTCAGATCCGTTTTTTAGGTGATCTGTGTAGAGCATTCACCATAATTGGTCAATCCTCAGACACTCCATCTTTCCTCAGCACTGTCCACTTTACCAGATGCCTTTTCTATAAAAGCTACTCTGTTGGCGTTCTAGCTGCTTCTCTATCTCTTACCATATTACAAGCATGGCATCTGTGGACTTCCTTATCCTTTCCTACAGCCGAACAGAACAAGAACACACACATACCCTCTACTAAAACAATACCCAGCTAAGCCTCTCTGCCCACACACTTCAAATTCCTGAGCAGCCTCCCATGGGCCTCTGTGATGGGTGGTGAAATGTGCCTGTCTTTGCTGAGAGCCCCATATAGTTCCATCTTCTGCAGAACTTACCTGTGTAAATTCCCTGTCCCCATCACCTATACACTTGTAATGTGCAGCATCCCATTTCTTGGACACGCGCACACACCACTGCACTACCCATGTCTTTAACAGAAGTCTCTGGCTGCTTTAGGGACTCCTCAGCTCCTGCAGCCTCTCCTCCAGCTCTCGCTTTAAACATTCCTCCGGTATCTTATTTATTCATTTGGCAGCCATCTGGTTCCATTTTGACTCAGGTGAAGCCGGCCAGCAAAAATGTTCCCCAGTGTCTAATCAACTTAAACTTTCCTTCTTGGCACTATCTTTTCAACCACAAACGGAGACCCTGGCATTCCCCATGCCTAGCTGGACTTACCTAGGAAGCAAAGCATTTCACAGAGTGCTACCGCTGAGGCCCTGTCCCTGAGCCTTTGACCTAGCAGTCTACATTTAGTAGGGTGACCATATTTTCCCAAAGGGAAAATGGGACACACCACGAGGGGTCCAAGGCCCCACTCCCAGTGGGGCTGGCCTGAGCCCTCCCTGCCTCCTGCCTGCACAGGGCCAGCCTGAGGCCCCAGTGGAATGGCCCGAGACCCTCTGCCTCCCTCCCACGCAGGGCTGGCCTGGCCCAAGCTGCTCTCCTGAACACTTCCTCCCATGCGGGGCTGGTGTTGTCCTCCCCGCCCCCTGTGCACATTCCTCCGGTCCCTGCTAGGGGTTGCATCCCACTTTTTTGGCAAAACTGTGCATCTGTCCCGTTTGCTCTTGCCAACAGGGCTTAAAAAAGGGATTGTCCCAGCCAAAACAGAACATATGGTCACCCTAACATTTAGCTTTCAGGATCTCTCTCCACATCACTGGTACCAAAATGGACCACAACTGCAAGCTCCTCCTCACTGCTCATCAGAGGTCTGTCAGGTGTCCCCCACAATGACACCTGGCAGGCAAGCCACCAGGCAGGTTACACTGTCACCACACACCCTACCTCTCCTTTCCTGATGATCAAAGCCCATTTCCACAACTGCCTTCACCTCCCTGCTGTAATCCACAGGGGACTGGGGAAAAGGAGACATGGGGGGGAGGGGGGCAGATAAGGAAATGCAGAGCAAAGGGGTACTATTTAAACACTAATGCTTCAAAGAGGAGCTGCTGGTTTTACTGGAGTGGGTCTTAAACTCAGTTCCTTCTAAAAAGAGCCAAGCACACCACTAAACTATGCAACTTGCTGGCAGATAAGGGCCCCTCAGGACTCCATTTAACGGTGATCCTTGCAGCTGTGGTAGGCAGGATCTCTGCAAATTACAGTCAAGAAGAAAGAGATGGAGCTCAGAGAGGTATGTACTGAGCTGAAAGTGCATGAGGGGGAGAACAGGAAATACCTGTCCTCACAGCTTTCCCCGACTTGCTAAAGAGTCAGGAAATCTTACAATGAATGAGTCATTGCTCCAGGGAGTAAAACTCACTATGGCAAAAACACCAGCATATCAATCACCAGAATGGCCGAGTGGTTAAGGCGTTGGACTTAAGATCCAATGGACATACGTCCACGTGGGTTCGAACCCCACTTCTGGTAGAAGTATTTTTTCCCCACCCAACATCTCCATTTAACAATAGGGATAAAAACCATTTTCTTTCCACAGTTCTTCTTGACTCCCCTTGACATTCAGTCATCACACTGAACAATACTAAAGTAAATGATTAACTTAGGCCCTCCCTAACTCACTTGGTCTGGTTTAGCTTTTTCTATAGACCTTGTCATAATATTCTATGATTTCCCTTGAATTCATTGATCTGGATTGGGGGGGGGGGGCAGATATTTGTAGCACTGCTGAAGGAGCTACTTTGTACCACCACGCCCCTGAATTCTTCTCCAGGCCTGAGGCTGGCATGCTACCCCATTACACCACAAAATTGCTCACATGGAGAGCACCCAAAGTCACGCATCACAAGATGCCTAGGAGCTGGTATCTGGATGAAGCCTGTATCACAGAAAAAAGAGAGAGCTGATCCCATTGGTCCTGAGGGATCAGATGGTTCCTCTTGGTGTGGGACAGGGCTAATTTTTTAATCAGAATGCTGTGTGGTGCTAAGGGTACGTCTATACTTACCCGCTGGTTCGGCGGCAAGCAATCGATCTTCTGGGATCGATTTATCGCGTCTTGTCTAGATCCTGGAAGTGCTTGCCGTCGACGCCGGTAATCCTGCTCTGCGAGAGGAGTAGGCGGAGTCGACAGGGGAGCCTGCCTGCCGCGTGTGGACCCGCGGTAAGTACCTTTACGTTCGAACTAAGATACTTCGACTTCAGCTACGTTATTCACGTAGCTGAAGTGGCGTATCTTAGTTCGAACTGGGGGCTTAGTGTGGACCAGCCCTCAGTCTCACAAACGTCTAAATATATGACATGTACGCAGTTACCTTTAGCAACCAAACTTTGGCATCTCATCCAAAAATATCAAGTTGGTTTTTATGGAAAGTCAGCCTTATCAAACCAACTTGATAAGGCTGACTTTCCATAAAACTGGGTTGATTGGCATTAATTATATTCCCAGTCGTTACTGATTGAATCCTGTATCAGCTTTTCCAGTATTTTGCAGTGGTACGAAGGAAGCCACTCCATGTTCCTGGAATACTGGACATTCTGGGAACAAGGCGTGGCCCAGCCCTTGCCAGCCTTACCCTGCCCCCACCGACGTGACAATGCATTTGCAGTCACAGCATAGGAGAGGTGTCATTTGTAAGAGACAGAGAGGGCAGAGTGGCATTTCCCCATCCGATACCCCACAAAACCACATCCGGTTTTGTCTCAGTACCGGATGTGGGAAAAACCTCTCAAAAACAGGACTGTCCAGTTTAATACTATACAATTGACCTCTCTACCTGGAACTAATCTCAGGCTATAAGTGGTCTATAATTACCTGGATCATTCTTTCGGCCTTTTTTGTATATTGACACAACATTAGCACTCTTCCAGTCTTCTGGAACTTTGCCAGTATTCCAAAACTTATTAAAAATGAACCAGAGATCTCCTCCTCAGCCAACTCTTTTAGGACTCAGGTGCAAACTGTTTGGACCTACTGACTTTAAAATGTTTACTCCTAGCAGATGCTATTTAATATCCTTCTTAATTACGAAAGGATTAGTAGCTCAGCATCCTCATGTGCTATGAATACATCATCCTCTTCCTTTCCAAATAAAAATGTGAACATTTCTACATCATTAATAACTTTACCATGTAGCTAATCTCCTGATTTTGGGGGTCTGACCTATGATTAAGACAGCAGAGAAATTGTGTAAGAGTCTGTTGCATTGTCTGGGGAGTAGTGGGTGTTTAAGGCCTGGTCCACACTACCCCCCCACTTCGGACTAAGGTACGCAAATTCAGCTACGTTAATAACGTAGCTGAATTCGAAGTACCTTAGTCCGAACTTACCGCGGGTCAAGACGCGGCAGGAAGGCTCCCCCGTCGATGCCGCGTACTCCTCTCGCTGAGCTGGAGTACTGGTGTCGATGGTGAGCACTTCCGGGATCGATCCGGGATCGATTTATCGCGTCTAGACAAGACGCGATAAATTGATCCCAGAACATCGATTGCCTGCCGTCAGACCCGGAGGTGACTCAGCCTATCCAGCACAGCAATTTTCAGGGGCTGATTTTCGTTTTGTTGGAGCAGACGGTGTTTGTGACACTGTCGCCTCTCCACCATTGAGCTGACTCCAAATGTAGCCCTTTGCAGCTGAATGTCACCCCATCAGACCGTCGTCCCTAGAGTGTCTGCATTATGACAGGGACAAGGAAGGCGAGACAATACCTTTTACTGAATTGACTTCTGTTGGCAAGAGACAAGCTTGTTCTGCTTACACAGAGCTCTGCTTCCGGTCCCTTCTCTCCGGGGCTTCAGAGCACAGGGTTTACAACAGGTATTTGACCTCTTGGGGTCAGTATACTGAATACGAGAAGAAGTGTATCTAAAGATGTCTGAGATTCTATTGTCTGAGGAGTAGCGGACACTTGGCTATTACAGATTGTGTCACAATGCAGATGTGCTGGGGGCTGGTGATGCTCATCTGCAATGGGAAGCAGTTGGAGCCAGCTTGGTGGTGTCACACAAACACCATCTGCCCCAATGAAACAAAATTAGCCCCTAAAAACTGCAATGTTGGATTTTTTTTAAACACTGTTACTACTGGGGCTTGAACATAGGACTTGCTATATGTAAAGCACTATAGAACCTTCCTGTAGGAGCATTTTCCTTCTCCTTCCTACCCTCCCAGGCATCTCACCTGAGCATCAGGGTCTTCAGCAGAGTGGAGAGAAGTGAGTTCTTCTCAGGGAGAAGCCCTGAAAGGGGGCATGTACACTCTTACACTCTACTGTTCTTGGAAGGTGAATCTAGAGCGCGAACTGCCATGTGTCTGTAAACTTCATTTCACTTGAGGAAAGATGTTTAGGTGGGGTTGAAATGTGTGTTCTGCAAAAAGTCCCATGTCTGGGAACCTCCTTCTCTTCTATGAGGTCTGTTTTCTAGGCTGGAGTTCAGTGACCTTTTTTCCAGCGTTGGGCACGTGATTTGGCCTGATTTGCAGCCCTGGTGTTATCTTCCATGGCAGGTCAAAAGTCAATATGCAGAAATGAGAACCGATAAAAGAATTAATTTAGCTTCTCAGCAATGTCCTTTAATTGCTCCCACCAGCCCCTAGTGACCCATGGATCCACCAATTTCTTTCACAGGCTTCTTGATCTATTTCAAGAATCTCTTGTTTGATTTTTACATCTTTAGCTATTTCCTCTTCTAACTCCATTTTGGCCCTTCTCATTTCCCTCTTAATGCCTGCTGTCATGTATGCTCCTGTATTAATGGCTTCACTAGGGTCCGATTGTGACATTCCCCTGGTGTTATCTGGACCGGTGATCTGCTAGGTCACTCCAAGCCTTGACTCTGGGAGTCAGCCTTACCCTGCTCTGCTGTGAGAACCCCCATTCCTGGGCTGTTCACGCACAGCCTCTGGCATGTAAGCTGCTCCTTGGATTGTGCAACTGAATGACACTAGCCCATATCTCCGGTCCCAGACACAACCCTGGGAACCTCCATCTTGCAGTGTCCAGTTATGCTGCTGGACGCTGCAAGCTTATATGAGTTTGTCAATTTAACAAAGAATTGATATGTACCAGGCTTGTTATCCGAAGGGGAGTCTCTGACACGCTTCAAACGAAACCAGGTAAAATAAACAAACAAACTTATTAACTACAGAGATAAATTTTAAGTGATTATAAGACAAAACATAACAAGTCAGATTTGGTCAAATGAAATAAAAGCAAAACACATTCTGAGCTGATCTTAACACTTTCAATGCCCTTACAAACTTAGATGCTTCTCACCACAGGCTGGCTGGCTGCTCTTCAGCCAGGTTCTCCCCTTTGATCAGCGCTTCAGTCACTTGGTGGTGGTGGTGTCTGTAGATGGAGGTGGAAGCAAGAGGAAGAGAATGGCAAACGTCTCTCCCTTTTATCATGTCCTTTCTTCCCTCTTGGCTTTGCCCCCCCCCCACCCCTTTAGAGTCAGGTGAGCATTACCTCATCGCAGTCCCAAACTGACCAAAGGAAGGGGGGTGACTCACTTGAGATCCAACAGATCCTTTTGTTGCTGCCTAGGCCAGCGTCCTTTGTTCCTGTGAGGCTGGGCTGGGTTTGTCCCATACATGCCCTGATGAGGTATGAACTGTGCTTGAAGAGTTTTTGCCTGGGTTTATTTTAAGCCATGAAGACACATTTTCAGCCTCATAACTATATACATGAAATTATAACCTATAACATTGCTGTAACAACAATTGCTATAACATCCCTATAACAACAATGCTCAGTGCATCATGAGCCTTCCAAAGACTCCCAACATGACAAACTTTGCATTGGATACCACACAATCATTTTATAAAGATGAACATGGGGGTGTAGGATGTTCCCACGAGTACAGAACGTCACACAGATGTCCATCATGTATGGCTTTTTCTTACTAGCATCCATGCCTGCCTGACCTGTGGCAGCTGAAATAGTTTGGTTGGGAGTGCATTAGACTGAAGATCTAAAGAGTACTGGTTTTCCATGGAGCGTTTCTGCTATCAGGTATTTTCATTTGCTTGGGATTCTTTTCTTTTTCTTTTCTTAAGAGAACAGTTGATGGTTCCAAATATTCTCACTGTTGGCCCCCCTAATTTGATTATGATTCTTGTCATACTTGGGGAGGGAATTAACAGGAGTGTCGTATGTAAGACACGGGGAGGTAACTGTCCTGCTTTACTCAGCACTGATGAGGCCTCAGCTGGAGTATTGTGTAACAGTGTCCAGGTTGGGGTATCACATGTTAGGAAAGCTGTGAACAAATTGGAGAGAATCCAGAGGAGAGCAACAAAAATGAGAGGTTTGGAAAACTTGACCTAAGAGGAAAGGTTGAAAGACTTGGGCATGTCTAGTTTAAAAAAGAGAAGGCTGTGGAGGAACTTAATAACAGTCTTCAAATGCATTGAGGGCTGGGACCGTTAGCAATTATCTTTGAGAACTCTTGGAGGACGGGTGAGATCCCATATGTCTGGAGAAGGGCAAACCTAGCACCTATCTTTAAAAAGGGGAACAAAGATGAATTGAGGAACTAAAGACCAGTCAGCCTAATTTCGATACCTGGAATGATACTGGAACAAATTATTAAACAATCAAGCACTGAGAGGATAATAGGGTAATGAGAACTAGCCAGTGTGGATTCCTCAAAAATAAATCAATTTCCTAATTTCCTTTGTTGGCAGAATTACTGGCCAAGTTGATGGGGGCACCCAGTAGATGTGATATATCCTGTTTTTTAGTAAGGTTTTTGACACAGTGCCACATGACACTTTCATAAGCAAACTAGGGAAATGTGGTGTAGATGAAAATTACTATATGGTGGGTGCACAGCTGGTTGAAAGACCATTCTCAAAGAGTAGTTATCAGTGGTTCGCTGTCAAACTGGGAAAGTGTATCTAGTGGGCTCCTGCCAGCATCAGTCTTGGGTCTAGTCCAGGGGTAGGCAACCTATGGCACGCGTTCCGAAGGCGGCACGCGAGCTGATTTTCAGTGGCATTCACACTTCCCGGGTCCTGGCCACTGGTCCGGGGGGCTCTGCGTTTTAATTTAATTTTAAATGAAGCTTCTTAAACATTTTATAAACCTTATTTACTTTACATACAACAATAGTTTAGTTATATATTATAGACTTATAGAAAGAGACCTTCTAAAAACGTTAAAATGTATTACTGGCAAGCGAAACCTTAAATTAGAGTGAATAAATGAAGACTCGGCACACCACTCCTGAAAGGTTGCCGACCCCTGGTCTAGTCAATATTTTCATTAATGACTTGGACAATGGAGTGGAGAATATGCTTTCAAAATTTGCAGATGACACCAAGCTGGGAGGGGTTGGAAGCATTTTGGAGGACAGAAGTAGAATTCAAAATGACTTTGACAAATTGGAGAATTGGTCTGAAATTAACAAGATGAAATTCAATAAAAACAAGTGCAAAGTACTTCATTTAGGAAAGAAAAATCAAATTGCCAACTACAAAATGGGGAATAACTGGCTAGATGGGAGTACTGCTGAAAAGGATCTGGGGGTTATAGATCACAAACTGAATGAGTCAACAAGTCCAGCAGAGGGCAACAAAAATTATTAGGGGGCTGGAGCACATGACTTATGAGGAGAGGTTGAGGGAACTGGGATTGTTTAGTCTGCAGAAGAGAAGAACGAGGGGGGATTTGATAGCTGCTTTCAACTACCTGAAAGGGGGTTCCAAAGAGGATGGATCTAGACTGTTCTCAGTGGTACCAGATGACAGAATAAGGAGTAATGGTCTCAAGTTGCAGTGGGGGAAGTTTAGGTTGGATATTAGGAAAAACGTTTTCACTAGGAGGGTGGTGAAGCACTGGATTGAGTTACCTAGGGAGGTGGTGGAATCTCCTTCCTTAGAGGTTTTTAAGGTCAGGCTTGACAACGCCCTGGCTGGGATGATTTAGTTGGGGTTGGTCCTGCTTTGAGCAGGGGGTTGGACTAGATGACCTCCTGAGGTCCCTTCCAACCCTGATATTCTATGATTCTATGAAAACCTGACCTATGAGGAAAGGTTTAAAAAACACTGGGCACGTTTAGTCTTGAGAAAAGACAACTGAAGGGGGGCCCTGATAAGTCTTCAAATCTGTTAAGGGCTGTTATAAATAGGACAGGAATCAATTGTTCTCTGTATCCACTGAAGGAAGGACAAGAAATAATGAGCTTAATCTGCAGCAAGGGAGATTTAGGTTAGATCTTAGGAAAAACTTTCTAACTATATGTCTAGTTAAACTCTGGAACAGGCTTCCAAGGGAGGTTGTAGAATCCCCATCATTGGAGGTGTTTAAGAACAGGTTGGATAAACACTTATCATGGATGGTCTAGGTTTACTTGACCCTGTCTCCACATAGAGAGGATGGACTAGATGACCTTTACAGTCCCTTCCAGCCCTCCATTTCTGTGATTGTTGAATGCTTGGAGTAATACAATGCAGTATCTTTTCACTCAGTCAGGATGCATAAAGAAGAAGATGGAGAACAATACTGAGACTATTATCATGTTTTTGCTTATAAATCAATGGTGTGGCCTCATCAGTATGCAGTACAGGTTATCCCATCTCCAAGAGGATCTTGCAGAACTGAATGGGGCTTAGAGAATGATCAAGGGCCTGGAAAACTCCAGCACAACACAATCAGCCCCTGGAAATCACAGCATGGGGTTTGATATTAAAATTGTCACTTCAGCACAAATCCAGTGGCTCTAACCCAGGACCTTTGAGGTATACAGCAGGCATAGTAACTATTACATTACAGAGTCACACTTTGGAAGGTGGCCCTTTAGCATCTCGGGAAGAGATGTCTCTGGAAGAGCAGGACGAAGTGAGCCCTTCAAAGAGAGGGACCCGATGAGGGGAAAGGGTGGAGTTTCCTTCTTATTTTCTCAACATCCCCTTCCTTGCTGCTTGCAAGGAAGAGCTGTTGATGGAACTACATTTTTTGTCTCTTTCTTCAGGCAGCAGAGGGCAGAGCTCACAGGTCCCTCTACATAGGCCCTGGGGCTCAGAGCACCACCCCCTCACCATTCTGGCTCCTGTACACAGCTCAGACAGAGCTGGCTGGAAAATATATTTAATTTTCCATGAAATTTTTGGAAACTCTTTTCTCGCTCTTTTCCCCCGACATTTTTCAGATTTTTTTTGAGGTTGTCATTGAACAATGACTTTTATTTGGATGATGAAAACCCCCAGAACGTTGCTAAACGTGGTAATTTTCTTCCCAAAATTTCTTTTCCATCCAAAAACAACTGATGTGATTCACACCAAATTTCCTTGAAACATCCATGAAAAATAATGGCTCTTTCTGCTTTAATTACCTACTGATTTTTATTTTTGCCCTCCTGTTTCCCATTTATTGACTAAAGGTGTAGCCAGTTGTCTGACTACACTCGTGGTTTGCTCTTAAACTGTTCAAGAGACCAAATAATTGAACTTAGCCAAATTTATTGTCTAAAGACAAATCAGTACAATATGTAAAGGAGACATACATAGCTACTTCTCAGAAGCAAATTCTCGCTGCATGTTCACCTTACACAGAACATGTGCTTCAAAGAAACACATTCTAGATAGCAGTATTTATCAGATGATTTTACAAGTTACAAAACTTTCTAAAGTCACTAAAATTCAACCCATCAGTTTGTCCCAGTTCCTTAACTTGTTGTTCTATACCTTCCTTATCTTTGTTCTGGCATTCCAGGCACTGGTCTGCAAAGGTATCAGTTTGTACCCTGGCAACACATTATAGTATTTTGCCTTTGATACATTTCCTATTGGCTAATGTCAAAGCTGAATTCAACTTTGCAAAGTGTTGTGGGATACTTGACATGGGTGCCAGAATTGTGGGGAAAGCATAATACAGTTGGTTAACAAAACTTCCCAACAGTCGTGTGTGTGTGTGTGTGTGTGTAATGCATATTATAGTAATACCACGCACATAATACTTATTAATGTGGTGTATACTACACTTAACATAGATGATTGGCTAATACCATCCTTGACTTAGTGAGTTTCTGAGCCACATGCCATGAGCACATGAAAGAACATTTTCCTTTTCTTCCTTGATCTCACAGTGACACCTGCTGGCTACTTCTCTATTGTAGCACAGTGCAAAGGGACCAGCTCCCCAACTGTAGGGGAAATGATGCTCGATGGAGGTCTGGGGCAGGTGGGGTGTGATGTTTGCTGAAGGAGAGGGAGGCTGGGGCGATGGGTTGGTCACAGCATTAACTCCCCAGAGAATGGGGGTGATGGTTAGACTGGGGGTGGAGAGTCAGTGAGGGGGAGGGGATGAATGTTACCCACCATAGTGGGTTGGGGAGCGGTGGATTATAGTGAATAGGAATAGGGTAGTATGTCTTTAAATAGTTTGCGAGCCCTCTAGTGGAGCTCACCGTGTCCTATGTCTTTGAAGCGACCAGATCCCAGCCAGCGAACAGGAGCAGCTAACGGGAGTTTTGTGAGGGAGTTCTCCAGATGAAGGAGGAGTGACTATGTGAACCTTGGGGTGAGTTTGTTGTCAGTTTGTTTGTTTGTTGTGTGCTTGCAGCTTGACTGAAGTATATAGCGTGGTCTGTTTTTCGGGGTGGGGGTGGGGGTGTGCTGAGCCTACCGGCCTGCTAGGCACGGCTGAGAGCTTCTTAACGAGGCTTTGATCCCTAAATCATTTAGCACCCATCAACCCTTAACTAGGGGTGGGGCTACTCAGGGAGAACAGGGCTTTAAAAAGCCCGCTCCTAAGTGACCAGAGGAGCTAGTAAACATGGGAGTTTTGCAAGGGAGTGGGAAAGCCAGATACACCAGATGAACATTCTCTAGACTTAGGCCAATAAAGACCCTCCCACAAAACAAAAATAAAACCCAACAAAAATGGCTGCGGGAGTAAAAAAGAGAATGCAAGTAGAAGTCCAGTGGCAGAGTTTATTGCACTGAATGCAGAATGTCTGATTGGCAGCCTTGGGGGCAGGTGGTGTACGTGTGCATTCGGTGCAAGGAGCTTCTGGTCCTCAGAAACCAAGTACAGGCTCTGGAGACCAGAGAGGCTGAACTGGAGGAGCTAAGGGAGACAGAGGTACACAGATGAGACTTTCCAGGACACGGTAGAGTGGTCCTACCCGTAGTCTGACAGCCTCTGCGTTGTTGAGGAGGATGAATGTCTCGGAGAAGGAGAACATCAAAGTGGAGTGGAGGGAAATGATCCCATATTTAGGAACTCCTTCCAGATGATGTCATGGTATCCTCTTGCACTGAGGATACCTCTTTGCGGGAGGGAATCCCATTTATTACATGTCTCTTCCTAATAGTAATGGGGGATTTGACCATTAGAAATATAGATAGCTGGATTTGTGATAACTGGGAGCAGGGCCAGCTTTAGGCCGATTCAGGCGATTCCCCTGAATCGGGCCCCGCGCCTAAGAGGGCCCCGTGCCCTTGCTGCCGCCGGTACGCCGTACCGGGGCAGCCAGCTTCCCCAGGGGGCAATTTAAAGGGCCTGGTGCTCCCAGCAGGGGCTGGAGCCCCAGGCCCTTTAAATTGCCACCAGAACCCCACTTCTGGAGCCCTGGGGTAGGGCTGCGGGGCTCTGGGGGCTATTTAAAAAGTCCGGGGCTCCCCTTGCTTCTACCGCCCCGGCCCTTTAAATAGCCGCTGGAGCCTTGCTGCTTCCCCAGGGCTCCCTCGGCTATTTAAAGGGCCGGGGTGGTAGAAGCAGGGGAGCCCTGGGCCCTTTAAATAGCCCCCAGAGCCCTGGGGTAGCGGGGGGCTCCGGCGGTTATTTAAAGAGCCGGGGCTCCAGCTGCCTCTGCTGCCCTGGTCCTTTAAATAGCCGCCAGAGCCCCGCTGCTTCCCCAGGGCTCCGGCAGCTATTTAAAGGGCCGGGGCGTTAGAAGCAGGGGAGCCCCTGCCCTGCCCGCAGCCAGCCCCTGCTGCACCCCCTGCCCGCACCAGCCCCGCACCCCCTGTCCTGCCTGCAGGAGCAGCCAGCCCCTGCTGCACCCCCTGCCCGCACCAGCCCCGCACCCCCTGCCCTGCCCGCACCAGCCCCTGTCTCCAGCCAGCCCCGCACACCCTGCCCTGCCTGCAGCCAGCCCTGCACCCCCTGCCTGGAGCCAGCCCGTCTCCAGCCAGCCCCGCACCCCATGCCCTGCCTGCAGCCAGCCCCACACCGCCTGCCCTGCCTCCAGCCAGCCCCTACCTCCAGTCAGCCCCTGCCCTGCCCCTGCCCTGCCTCCAGCCAGCAATGTACGTAATATATAATTTTGTTATATTTATATAGTTATGGAAAGTAAATAATACATGGAAGAAATGAAAGGGGTTTTTTTATGGTTTTTTTTTTTTTTTTAGTCATCCCTGCTGGGGCCCCGCCGAAAATGTTCGAATTGGGCCCCGCACTTCCTAAAGCCGGCCCTGACTGGGAGAAGCACATGGGGAATTGCCTGCAGGGTGCGAAAGTTGCCAATGTCTCGAGACATCTAGACAGGCTATGTGCGGTGCTGGGGAGGAGCCAGTGGTCATGGTACACATGGGTACCAGTGACATGGGGAAAGGTAGGATAGAGGTCCTAGAGGCCAAATTTAGGCTGCTAGGTAAGTCACAGTGATTAAAATCCAGGTCCTCCATGGTAGCATTCTCTGAAATGCTTCCAGTTCCATGGGCAGGGCCAGTTAGACAGGCAGACCCTGCAGGGTCTTAAGGAATGGATGAGAGGATGGTGTAGGGAGGAACTGGGGAACCTTTTGGGAAAGAAGGAGTCTACACAGAGAGGATGGGTAGCCAGGTTCGAGCTCCTGCTTCTGTTAAACTAAATTATATCTAAGAGCTTCTTTTTTTTTTTTTTGGTCTCTTGTATGTTTTCTCCCCAGGTTTCAGGCGTCTGGTGCTGTTTAAATGAACATGTAGACATAGCCAGGGCTGGCTCTAACTTTTTTGCCGCCCCAAGCAAAAAAAAAGAGCTCCGCCCCGCCGAAACACCCCCCCCCCCCCCCCCCCGCCGCTGGAAAAAATACCCAAAAAACCCCAAGCGCCGCGCCGCCGAAACACCCCCCCGGCAGGCCCCACGCCACGCCGCCAAAATAAAAACAACCCACCCACCCCGAGCACCGCCCGGCCGAAACAAAAACAACAACAACAACAACAAAACCCGAGCGCCCCCTGCCACCCCAAGATTGGCCGCCCCTTACAAGGTGCCGCCCCAAGCACATGCTTGGTTAGCTGGTGCCTGGAGCTGGCCCTGGACATAGATACAAAGTATTGAAATTACAGCCAATACAATTGCTTGGATTAGTGATTCTCAGCTGTGGGAGAAAACATACAGTAGCTGCCTGGATAGCTCAGTTGGTAGAGCATCAGCCTTTTAATCTGAGGGTCCAGGGTTCAAGTCCCTGTTTGGGTGATACCAATGACTTTTACCCCCAATCCCCACATGTATTAATGCCCCTTTCCTTACCATGCCCTGTGCCTGCCCTATCATCACCAGTGGCTCTTAGCTTATCAGCAGAGGACCCTGGCTGCACAGCTCTTCCCCTCCTAGGGTTCTGTACCCCATGAACATGGCCCAGCTGAGCCCTGCAGCACTACCAGGCGGATGGACGGGCTGGATCCATCTCCCTGAGTGTACTGAGGCTGCAGACTGCAGGTGGCTCTGAGAAAAGGCCAGGGCCAAGTGACCCCTTGACCACCTACCCCAGTCACCCTCTGGCCCTCACCCACCTACCCCAGTCCTCTGGCACTGCTGGGAAACCCTTCTCTCTCTCCCCACCTCATGGGCAGTTACATTCGTCCCCCAGGAGGGATCGTCTCCAGCAGGGGCAGACACCTGTGAGGGGGCAAGAGGCTCAGCCCTCTGATCACCCCCTGGGAGTGGTGGGGGGATTCTACTGACCCCTTTTGCCCTGTTTGGGGGGGGGTCTTGTGCTGGTACCTCTGCCAGTCCCTAGTGAAGAGACAGGGCACTGCACCCCTGGGTTGTATCAAAGAAATGGGGGTGGGATGTAGTACTTGCAATGGTCACATGGGGGCAGCACAGAATGCTGCCAGCTGGGGCAAGTGGCAGAAACAATGGCTGGAAGCGCCTCTTCCCTGCTGGGGGATAAAATCAACTCCTAATGAGAGGTACACATGGGGGTCACTTGCATTATTTGTGGCTGCCTGTAAAGTAGCCCACAGTTGGTTCCACTGGGGCTTGAACCCAGGACCTTCTGCGTGTAAAGCAGACGTGATAACCACTACACTATGGAACCACCTTACAAAAAGAAGCTCCTCCTCCCCCTTTTGTCAGGCCAGGGGTTATACAGCTGCTGTGGGCAGATCCAGGAAATGCTGGGAGTTCACCTTGCCCAGTGCTCAGAGCACTTACCTGCCTGCGGGAAGCCACACAGCTAGGGTCAGCACGGTGGTTACTTGCAGATCGCTCTCTATGACCGGGTGCTTCCCCAAGGAGGTGTGAAGTCTGCATGCATGGGGCCAGGGAAGTGGGGCTGGGAAGGACCTGCTGAGTGCACCCACCCTGGAAAAAACAGTCATGCCCAGAAAGGCTCCCCCTCTGTTGTTGCTCCAATTTGCACCAGCTATAGAGTGACCTAAAATAATTGGCATATAACAATGCCACACTTTTAGCTAGCACTCTTTAATCGGTAGCTCTCACATAGCTTTACAGAGGATGACAAGGTCACTGCCTCCATTTCACAGATGGGGAAACTGAGGTGCGGGGAGACGAGGGTACTCACCCACAGTCACCCAGCCAGGCTGAGACTGGCAGGCAGGGCTGAATCCCAACCCAGTGCTCTACCCACTAGGCCAACAACACCTCCAGCACCCTGCCTGTGTGAACAATGCTCCCTGCCCCCAGGCAGCGCCAGGGCTAGGAGACAGTGCTGCACAGAACTTGGGGAGTGCTAGCTGGGGGGGGGGGGGGGGGGTGGGGGGGGGGGGGGAAAAAGGGGGGGGGGTCAGTGGTAGGTGGGTGAAGGCTACAGGTATCGGAGGGGAGGCTAGTTCAAAGGGGAGTGGATGGTTGTCTGGGATGTTAGGTGGGGGCTGAGTAATGGGGTGTTGGGGGACGCAAAGAGGGGCTGTCTTCGGAGACCGGGTGGGGCCATATGGGGACCGTGAGGGGTTTTCAGGGGAGAGGTGGGGGTCAGGATGGGTGGTGGGGGGAGGGGGGCGGGCGGCGGCACTGTACTGCACGTGGTCTGGGGGAGCAGGGGGCGGGGCGAGCCCGGGGGCGGAGCTGGTCTCTCCCCAGGCTGCCGCCTGCAGCTCCGCGGATCTGGCCATCTCGTACCCCTCGCTTGCTGACTGGCTCTCCCTCCATGTGCTAGCAGCGCTTAGTGCTCACCCCACTCATCCTCAACGAGGCTTCAGGCTGAAGGGTGGGGAAGACCTTGCCTAGTCAGTGTTGGCTGTTGACTTTGGGAAGACAAAGGCATGTGTCTGTCATCTCCCCCCCTCCCCCACCCCCACACTTTGCCCTGGCTAAACCCTATTGCAAACATTTGAGTTTTTCCTTTCCAAGCCGGAGGAGGAAAATTTCCCACTGTTCCTGCCCCCTTTGGTGTGTGCAGGGCTTAATTTGTGCTGGGGGAGCTTTTCCATTACAAATTAAGCACTGCCCCCACTCCCCTCCCTGAAATGGGTTGGGTGTGGTTTGAAAGACAGTTCTGGGTTTTTTTTCCCTTGAGACTTGGCAACACTACAATCTGGCCAGGATGGCAGCCATAAACCAGGCTGGAGAGGAGTGTCCTGCTGTGAGTGCCCTGTTTTTGCAGCAGCCCCATTTGCATTCACCCCGGGCTGCATGTTTAATTAATTACTTGGTGGACAGGCACTCACGATAGCTGGGTTCTAGTCCCAGGTTGCCCAAGGTCACCCCGCAGGCCTGTGGTTAATTCCTACCCGTGTTCTGTGCCTCAGTTTCCCCCTCTCTAGAATGGGGATAACAACCCTGCTCTGCTAATGATCTAGCACTAGGTGTCATTATTTCTGAAAGCAGCTTTGCCCCTAACCGTTCAGCTTGCAGGAGTAGGTTGAGGAGTTGAGTTGAGCAGCAGGCTGAATCTCACTCTTTCCTTGCACTATAAATTGGTGCAAAGGGAGGGCTAAGCCAGGAAGGATCACCCCCTCGTGTGCTGCTTCTGCAGCAGGAGGCTAGGGGGGTGCACTTCCTCCCCCTGCTCCTCTTAATGCATTATATGAGTCAGTTTATTTTGGTGATTATCCCTGCCCTGCACCTCCCCCTCCCACTCCTCCAGCCAGGGTGGGCAGGGGAGGCATGTAGTAATCTGAAACTGACTCTAGGGGGCACCCATGGGTGGAGCATGGAGCAAAATTGGTTAGTGGAAGGAGGGGAAGCAGCAAATAATAGGTTTCAGAGTAGCAGCCATATTAGTCTGTATCTGCAAAAAGAACAGGAGTACTTGTGGCACCTTAGAGACTAACAAATTTATTA
>NW_020664441.1:3156471-3157299 GCF_002925995.2 Terrapene triunguis | reverse complement strand
TAATAAATTTGTTAGTCTCTAAGGTGCCACAAGTACTCCTGTTCTTTCAGCAAATAATAGTTTGTATGGGCTAGGGCTAGGGCTAGCTCAGCTTGGTAAGCAGTGCACTCTTCTGAGAGCCCCCCCTCCTGTTATCAGGTGCTGCTGCAATGGGGAGCTTCCCACTTCTACCGGGCCCCTAGGAGACACAATGCTGCCTTCCACCAGTGCAAGAGGATTTGGGGACTTAGGGTATTGTAGGCCCTTCTGCACCAGCACCAGCCCAGATGCAGAGCAGAAGAACTGAAACCAAGAGATGACATGGAGCCATGCCCCGCCCACCCAGGGAGCTGTATTCCTCTCCTATGCTGGTGGGGACAGGGGTAGGGTTACCATATTTCAGCAAGCAAAAAAGGGGACAGGAGGAGCCCTGCCCTAGCCCCGCCCCTCCCACTTCCCCCCCTCAGAACCCCCAACCCTCCCCCTGCTCCTTGTCCCCTGACTGCCCCCTCCTGGGACCCCTGCTCCTAACTGCCCTCCAGAACCCCACCCCCTACCTAAGCCTCTCTGTTCCTTGTCCCTTAACTGCCCCCTCCTAAGACCCCCCCCAATGTTCCCCAGCACCCTACCACCTACCTGTACCCTGACTGCCCAAAACCTTATCCACCCCCAGAAAGCCCCCCCTCAAACTCCCGACCCCCCCCCCCGTCTCTTGACTGCCCCCTCCAGAACCTCCCTGTCCCTTCTCCGACCCCCTGGCCCCCTTGTTGGTGGCCTTCGCCTAATGTCTCTGTGAGCTTGCTCAGGAACGGCCTGAGCCGTCCTGCACTCTGGGGAGGGGGGGGGGGG
>NW_020664441.1:3120420-3156371 GCF_002925995.2 Terrapene triunguis | reverse complement strand
AAGTCCGGACATTTACAAATTCCCCCCGGACGCTATTTTTAGCTCAAGAAGCTGGACATGTCCGGGGGAATCCGGACGAATGGTAACCCTAGACGGGGGGAGGGCAAAAGTTTCCCCACCTAATCCCCCAGCCCAGAGAGGGTCTATAACCCCCACAATTGGTGACCACAGGCCCACCTGCCCACCCCCACCATTGCTTAAAGGAACAGCTTCCAACCAGGGCTGTGTGCATGATGCTAACATGAGCAGGGCCAGTGTGTGAAGGGGGGGGGGGGGGAAGAAATGGGTGGGAGAGGGGACAATAAGGCATTCTGTGGGCAGAGGGACAGGGAATGACCCTCTCCCCCAAATGGAGTAGCCCATGTGCCAGTGGCATAACGTTTTTTGAAAGGAGGCCCTTGTTAAAACATTGCCAGCCCAGCAGTTAATGTTCCTCTCACCCCAAGCCTGTGTGGCCCTGTTTGAACCAGGGGACAGCTGTCCACCACTGCTGAGACTAGGGAGAGCGAAGGGGTATGGGGGCCTAGTCTCCCCTGGCCCTCTCGGCCTATCACCAACCAGCAGAGGAAGAATTGGCAAAAGCCAGGAAGTGGGGGTCCTAGGGAAGCCAAGTGATGATGGAGATGGGAATTGGGGGGGGTTCATTGCCCTCTGCCTGTGATCCCCCCATTGCAAAATCATACCCCTACCCTCAATCTTTCCATAGAGCCTAAGCCCACTCTGCTGGGCAGTGGCATGAAGGGAGCATGTCCTAGCCCTGCAGGCCTCTGTCACCATATACAGCCCACCTGAAGGCCTGCATGCTGAAGAGGGGGAGAGACACACCTACACAAGTCGAGAAGGAAAAGCGGCGGGGGGGGGGGAGGAAGCAGGGTGGCTTCACTCACTCTATGACCTCTCGCTCCAGGTACACAGATGAACTTACCATAACCACAGGGAAAGGGGACTTTGGGACCAACATCCTGATTGCCAGCCCTCTGCAGGAGCAGCTAGCCAAAAAACAGCCCCAAGCCAGGGACCAGTTCAGCCCCAGCAGGGCAGGTCCACATACCAACCCAGCCAAGAGCTGGTCTCCACAGTAAAGCAGCTAGCTGGCTGGCTGGCTGGCAGACGCACACGCACACACCTTTCAGGTTTTTTTAATTTAGTTGTTTTCTTGGAAATAATAAAAAAAAGGAAAAAAACAGTAAGGCAAAAAACCCAAAACTAGCAGTGGAGGGATTCGATTTTTTTTTTTTTTAATTTATTTTTTTTATTTAAATCTACCAGTGTCCCTCCCATGGAAATAGAGGGCCCATGCCCCCTCTGTGCCTTCTCCTGCCCCAAAAAGCAGGGATCGGCTAGCGCTGGGCTTGGCCTCATCTCACCCAGCTGGCGAGAGGGGACCTGCCCCGTCCAGCCAGCAGTCTAGGCACAGGCAGCATGAGCACTGCCCCCTCACCCTGTTGGCAGAGGCAGTGGAGTCGGGGGGGAGGGAGGGGGAGAGAAAAGAACCCAGAATGAAAGATACAAGGAAGGCACCTCAGTGTGTGATTCTGAGCCAGGACTCGGGGCTGCAGAGAGACGCCCCTCTGATTTTGGGGGGCTGGCCCGATTCCTGGCCCTGCCCGATCCTCTCCCGCTATGGCAGCACCTCTGAACCTCAGGATCCAGCTCTGGCCGCTGTCAGTGCCTCCGTCCTCCCTGCTGGAAGGGGCAGGTGACTTTAACGTGGAGGGGAGTGGCCAAGTGGAGCAGGAGGGATGCTAGCCCAAGTGGGCAGGGGCCTACCCAAAGCCAAGTGTGGCTCTGGGCCCAAGCACCACCTCCCCCTCTCACCCAGGTCAGTGCTGTGCCTGAAGGGCTGGGCGGGAGCTCTGCAGAGCTTGGGTACTCACTGTGCAGGAGACATGAGATGGGGGTGTTACAAAAATGGGACCCACTGGGGGGGGGGGGGGGGGAAAGAGAGGCAGAAATCAAACAAAATATTAGCTCTCTCTACATATATATAATATACAGATATATAACAGGCGCTCACTTGGCCAGAGGGATGCTCCACCCCCACAACAGCTCCCCACCTTCCAGAGTGCACATGGGGAGGGGGAAGACGGTGGGGTGCGTTCCTCTTGGTGGGAGAGGAGGTGAGAGCAGAGGGGGTGGGGGTCTCATTGCCCACAGCCCTCTCTGAAATCAGACGGAAAGTTCAGCAGACTGCCTCAAACAGGGTTCTCAGAGAGCAAGGCCAGTCACAGCCTCCGCCTCTGCTCCGGGATGTGGAAGGGAAGCTGCGGCTCTGCATTGCCTCCCGCAACATTCCTCCGTCTCCATGGGCACTCACTAGGCTCCCCTAGCCACTTGGGTGCCCCTAGCTCCCACCTAAGGGAGGGGAGACTGACCCCTCCCCACCAAGATACGAGATACAGGATATCCCCAGCTCCCCCAAACAGCCCCCCCCCATGGGAAGTACATTGGGGTGCTTCTGTTCTGATCCACAGCCCCATTGCGTGCATCCCCTTGTCTAAGGGTGTTAACAAGGGCCAGTCCTTTTCTAACAGCTCCCGAGCTCTTCCCCCCTCAGCTCCCAGAGGGGTCGGGCCGAGCTGGACAGATAGATGGCTGTCTAAGGGAGCTGGGGGACACGGCCATCCGGGGCACAGAGCGCCAGCCCTGGGGATCTAGACATCATCAACATCAGTGTCAATCAGCTAAGGCAACCCAGCCAATCACCGCCACTGGCTTTTGCTTGGGGTGATTGATTTGGAACGAGCGATTGGTTAAGACAGACAGACACTCGAGGAAAGCGCTAGGCAAGGAAGTCACATGATCGGCTGCTTCCCTTCAACCTCCATCCTCTTTCCTTCTCTTCCTCCTGCTGCTGATCCTGCCACTTCCAGCTCAGAAAATGTCCGGGCACGAGCTCCAGTCCTGCTTCTCTTTGCTCTCCCAGTAGCCTCCTCGGTACACATGCGCCAACTCCTTTGTGACAGGGTCCTTCTTCCGCTCGAACCACAGAGCCTTGTAGGGGTCATAGGGAGTGCCTGGAGGGGGAAGGAAGATTTGCAAGAGGGGTGTCAGACACACCAGCACCGCCTGTGGGGGAGGAGAGGGGCAGGGGCCGGGAACCAACAGTCTCCTTACCGTCCTCTGTGGCCTTCATGGCCTCGGCCTCGCGCTTCTTGCGGGAGATGCGCTGCTTCTCCTCCAGCCGCTGCTTCTCGGCGTTGGCCTCATCCCAGCGCCCGTTCTCCATCAGCCTCTGGTCGGGCCGCAGCCGGCTATCGGTGGGGGCAGTGCCGCTCTCGGGGGCGTTGAGCGTCAGCGCCAGCTCGGAGAAGTAGTACATGTTCTCAGCGTTCTTCCTGTGCCGAGGGTGAGACATGGCAGTGGGATGGGACCCATGGAGATCCTGCCACCATGGCATCCTCCCTCCAGCCCTGCTGCCTGCTCCGCCAGTGGGGAGGGGTTTCCCCGTCCCATGGGAATCCCTGATCTCTGCATTGGTTGCCAGTCCTCCCAGCAAAGGAGAAGTGGCCTCAAGTGAGGGGAGCTCCATAGCCCCTGTGGGCAGAGATGGCAAGGCATGAGCCAGCACCTGCTGGACCATCTAGCCCCACCAGTGTCTCAGCCACGCCCCCAGCCCAGCAGCCCTCACTCACGGGAGGGGGTTCCTTTTCCACAGCAGGACCTGACTCTCCTCGGCTCTCTGCCGCCCCTCGGCACCGTTCTCCCCACTGCCTGGCAGCACCTTGAAGCAGTCCATCTTCTCGTCCCAGGTGCCCAGCAGGATAAAGTGCACTTTCCCCGAGGGGTCTGTCACCTCCCCCGTCACCTGCCAGGATGGAGAGTACAAAGTGGGGCACTGGGTGCAGCTGTCTCCCCAGCCACCCAGCACAGATGAGGGAGCTCCCATGTGAGCCTCTAGTGCAGAGGCGGGCAAACTACAGCCTGCGGGCCACATCCGGCCCACGGGACCCTCCTGCCCGACCCCTGAGCTCCTGCCCCGGGAGGCTAGCCCCCGGACTCTCCCCCGCTGTTCCCCTTCCCCCGCAGCATCAACGTGCCATGCCACTGGCGCAATGCTCTGGGTGGCCGGGCAGTGCAGCTGCAGAGCCGTGGCCTGACCCGGTGCTCTGTGCTGTGCGGTGACATGGCTGGCTCCAGCCACAGCCGTGCCGCCAGCCACCGATGCTCCAGGCAGCACGGTAAGGGGGGGGGGTTTGGCTAGAGGGCAGGGGAGTTTGGGGTGGTGGTCAGGGGGCAGGGTTGTGGATAGGGGTCAGGGCGGTCAGAGGGCGGGGAACGGGGGGGGTTGAATGGGTGCAGGGATCCCAGGGGACAGGCAGGAAGGATGGGGGTTTGTTTGGGGCAGCAGGGGGCAATCAGGGGCAGGGGTTTCAGGGGCAGTCAGGGAGAAGAGGTGGTTGGATGGGGGCAGGTGGTTGGATGGGGGCAGGGGGGCATTCAGGAATGAGAGGAAGAGTTGGATGGGGCGTCGGGGGGGCAGTCAGGGGTGGGGGTTCCAGGGGTGGTCAGGGGACAGGGAGCGGGGGTGGGGTGGGGGCCGGGCCACACCTGGCTGTTTGGGGCAGCACAGCCTCCCCTAACTGGCCCTCCATACAATTTCCAAAACCCAATGAGGCCCTCAGGCCAAAAAGTGTGCCCGCCCCTGCTCTAGTGCCGCTCCCAGGAGCCAAAGGAAGCAGCCAGCTGCAGGAGCCAGAATTCACCATATTCCACCTCCCTCCTCCTCGTTAACCCATCATTCCGCTCAGGAGTTGACCAGATTCCTCGCCCCAGACCCACTGCTCCCTCCACAAATTCCCCAGAGCCCATCCACCCCCGGCCCTGTTATCTCAGCGCTCCCATGATCCCAGAGCAACAGCAAGTTGGGATCGGAGCTGAGCCCCAACACCAGGGCTGGCTGCCATGTCATACACCATGTGCTGTCTTCTCCCTCACCTGCCATGGGGCAGCAGCTTACATAGGTCCTTTCCCATCCTGTCTCCCCCTCTGCGCCCCACAGCACCTGGCCCTTTTATTCTCTCCCCTCCTCTATCCCCCAAGGCCCTCTACTGCACTGCCCTGGTGAGCACTGCGCCCTGCTCGGGGTGGGGAAGGAGACTCGGGATGAGGATGAACCATGAGTCTCCCTCTTACCTTTCTGGCCACGTCCCGGGAGAAGTAGCTGTAAGGAACAAACTTGAGATTGCACTTGTCGCCAGTCTTGTGATTGATGATTTCGATCTCGCCGGACTGTGGGGGAGAAAGGTTTGGGTTAACTAGGCTCAGCGATACTCACACTTTCCAAGCCCCCACCCCCATGGTAGTAATGGGGAAACTGAGCCACGGCTGTTAGATGCTTAGCCCAAGTCACATGGCTGGAAATAGAACCTAGGGGTCCTGGCTCCCACGGACTTGCCTGCCCCCGGGACCACTGCAGGGCTGGGAACAGAACCCAGGAGTTCTGCCTCCCACTGCTGCCACGTGAACACATTCCCAAACCCGCCTGCTCACCTGGTCTATCCACAGCTTGCCCACTATGATGTTGTGTACTGTGGTGGTCACCTTCTTCCATGTGTAGTGATTTCCGGAGGAGTGGAAGATGCAGTGGATGGTACCTAGAGACGGGGAGGTGGAGGTTGGAACAGCTGTTAGCAGACATCCTCTCCGCGCTGGGACAGGACAAACTTCACCCGCCCACGCCGCAGAAGCACTAAAAAATGGGGGAAGGGAATGGCCAGTCTAACCCCAACAGCTGCCTTACAACGCTGCAGACAGCACACACCTGTGCCCATCCAGGCTTCCCGCCCATCACCAGGAGAGCCCCCAACGCAACACGAACCCGACTTCACCCAGCCCAACACTTAACAGCAACCCAATCTGCTTTTATCTGACAGTCACACGTGCCATGCAATTAGGAAGTACCAAGCTGGCTGTATAGGGAGCTCCTGGCTATTCCAGCCCCAGCCTCTCCCAGCAGGGGGCACTGCAGGGGGCAGGGCAGGAGCGCTGGCTGTGAGGGGGGGAGCTCCCGGCTACTCCAGCCCCAGCCTCTCCCAGAAGGGGGCGCTGTAGGGACCGAGGCGGGGGCGCACTGGATTTGAGGATGTCCCTGCAGGAGCCATAACACTGCTGGGCTCATTCGTTTTCCAATCTCCTCAGAGGTGACCGACTGCGTTCACGCAGTGGCACTTCTTTGTTTTGGTGGTTTCAGCCGGATTTGTGTATTGGCTGTTATGGCGAACACGGTTTCTGGACAGACGCTCGTGCCATGTAACCGATTCCAAGAAGCAGCACACAAGGAGTAGCCAGGGGGCTGAAGGACGGGTCCCAGAGCGTGTCCGATTTCTTGCACAAGGGTTACAAAAGAGCAAGACACTCTCCAGCAAATACTGCAGACGCCTATTTCTCAACAGCTTATAATAAGCTTTCCAGACTTCCAATTGTACAACCAATCCCCCACCACTCTGGAGTTACCGTCCAATTGACTAGAACTCCCTCAGACCCATGATATTCACTGTTCCTTCCACTGGCAAAGAAACTCAGACAACGTGGCCTAGTGGATACGGCTGAGAGTCAGGACACCTGGGTTCTACTCTCAGCCAATGTTCCCTCTAATTTTTTACGTCCATGTGCAGAATGAAGTTTGTTCTGTGCACCAATATGGAAGTGATGTGTGGCAGGGGTGGGGCTGAGGGGTTCGGAGCGAGGAAGGGGGCTCAGGGCTGGGGCAGAGGGTTGGGGTGCAGGGAAGCGAGGGCTGTGGCTGGGGCAGTGGGCTCCAGGGTGGGGCCAGGGATGAGGGGTTCAGGGTGCAGGCTCAGGGCTGAGGCAGAGGGTTGGGGTGCAGGGCTCCGGCTGGTGGTGCGGCCAGGGATGAGGAGTTTGGGGTGCAGGCTGCCCTGGGGCTGCGGCGGGGAGAGAGAGGACTCCCCCCAGCCCTCTCTCGCCACAGCAGCTTGGGGCTGGGGGAGGGGCGCTTCTCCCTGGCCCAGCAGCTGCAGCAGGGCTGGGCTGGGGGAGGGGAGCCTCTCCCCGTCTGCGCGGCCCATTTATAGCCGGCTGTGTGGCTGCACAGCTTAGAGGGAACTTAGCTCCCAGCTGTGCCCCAGCCAGCTGGGTGACCTTGGACAAGTTATGTCCCCTCCCTGTACCTCAGTTCCCACTCTGTAAAATAGGGGTCATGACCCTGATCTCTATGGCTGAAAAGCTCTAGGTCAGAGCTAGGGGTTATAAATGTCACCTTAGCTGTGTGGCTGGGGTTAGCCTGCTGCAATGGCACTTGCTTTGCGCTTTCCAAGCTCCCCACCAGCTCAGACCATTCCCACTATAGAAATGGAGGCCCAGCAGCTGGGTGGCTCACCCAAAATCACTCTGCAATGCAGTGGCGGAGTGGGAATGGATCCCAGGAATCTGGCTCTCTAGTGCCTGTTCCTGCGACGGGCTGGGGCAGCATCTTCACCGCACTCTACCATCCTCCTTCCTGGGCAGCTGACAACACTACAGGAGGGGCTGGAGACCCTCGCTGGCATACAGGGTCACAGCAAGGGAAGCGGAGATGGGAACCCTCACCCAAGGGGCCAGGGAGACACTGCCATGGCCTAAGGAACCCACCCTACCGCCTAGCAGTGGGGGTGCTGGTGGCCAGGACTCACCGAGGGGCATGATGGAGATGTATTTGCCACGGAACTTGCTGGTGATTTTGATCTCCTGGCGAAGCGTCCAGCCGTGCTTGGAGTGAGCATGGTGGGCGGCAGCGGGAGGGTGGTGGCTTACCTGGGAGAGATAAGGGAGGGGATGAGACAGTCGCCAAGGGACCTGTGCCATCATTTGCCACTCCCAAGCCCAGCGCCTGGCTCTCCCTAAGAGAGACAACCGTGGGGACCTGGGGTGGGGTAGGCAGGGATGGCAGCGCTAGGAGCTTCAGCTGGAGGAGATCTCTAAGGAGCCCCAGCACAGACAGCAGGGCAGCCTGGCTTGCCCTCTAGGGCAGAGGCGGTTCACACCTGCTCGCAGAGGGAGCGGTAGCCGTTCTCCTCCAGCCGGTCCAGCTCGAAGGTCTCCCCCAGGAGAGGGTTGAATGGCTTGCTGGTGCGGAAGACGGTGGTGGAGTAAGAGGAGACGGTGAAGGCGGCCACGTAGCAGAGTTGCTCCAAGGAGCTCTCGCACTTGGCTGCTCGGTCCAGCAGCTCGTGGTACTCCAGGTCCTCGGTGAGGCGCTGCAGCATGGACAGAGGCTCGTTGAAGTTCACCTGGGAGCAGGAGAGAGGAGTCAGAGACAGGGGATGAGCCCAGGCCCTTGGCTGCTCAGGGAGCCCCGGCACTGGGAACCCAACAACCTTAGATCAATGGGGCTCATCAACCTGCAGCCTCAGTCCCAGCTGTTCCTCAGAAAACTGGAGGTCACCCTTTTTCAAAGAGCTAGCCCCAGAGCGCCCCCCCCACAGGCTGGGGGACTCACCGGCATGGGGATCTTGGAGAGCTCCTTCCCAATGCAGTTCTTCATGATGCTCCACAGGTTGAGGCTGTAGTTCGGCTTGTTGGGAATCCGAGTTCTCTTCTCCTTTTTGGTGTCCTCTGGCTGATGTTTGTACTGAGGGCAAGACATGGGCAAGACCATGCTGGGATGACCAAGGGAAAGCCAGTCTGCAGATCTCTTCTCAATCTCAACTCCCTCCCTCCCTTCATGTCCTTCTCTTTACCTCCAGCCTCCTTCCATGCAGCTTCCTATGCCTGGGACACCCTCCTTGACCCAGCCCACCAGATCTCCTCCCACTGCACTGCCAGAAGGTCTAGTTCTTCCCCACTCAGCTTTCATGCACTCCCATACCCACAGCCCTGCCTGTTTAGGCTAAACCTGTCAGGCCCTTGGCTTCATGCCTGCTTAAAGCACCCAGCAAGCTCAAGTCATCAGTGCCAGGAACATTCCTTGGGATATCTGCCCATGCCCCCAGACAGCCTCTCTCTCTCTCTGGGGGCTTCCATCAGCAAAAAGACTGCCTGCCCCAGGCACAGAACTACCTGCTCATCGAGGCTGATGTCACTGCTGGCGCCGCTGATGTTGCTGCCGGTGCGTCTGCAGGAAGTAGAGAAAACAAAAGTCAGCACGTTGCACCCCTCAATGCCCTCCCTCCCCCAAGCCAACAGAGGCTTTTCTCAGTCTGAGGCACATTGGAGAGCGGAGGAATGATACAGGACATGGCAGGGAGGTGGAGAGGCCCATGCCATGCTGATAGCTACCCCTCTTCATCACAGTAACCTAGAGTATGGTCCTTACCAGCAGAAGCAGATCTACATGATCATCCACAGACGTACGTGTAGGGAAGGGGCATCCTCCCTGCTAGGCAGAGGAACAGGAGAACGATGCCCGAGACTCAGCCTGAGATCACTCACTTGTGGCCCATGCTCTCTGGCATGGTGATGATCTCCGGTGCATCGAAGAACTCATTATCGTCATCTTCATCACTCAGGTCTCCTTTCCCTGGGCAGCATTCATCTGCAAGAGGGAATGGTGGCAAGCTATACATGAGAGTCTTCAGTCTCCATCTGCCTGGAGCCCAGCAGGAGGCATCATGGGAAGCAGGGCAGGAGTGCTGGCTATAGGGGAGCTCCTGGCTATTTGAGTCCTGACCATTCCCAGCAGGGGGCACTGTATGGACCAAGGCAGAAGTGTTGGCTGTCGCAGAAGCTCCCAGCTATTCCAGCCGCAGCCTCTCCCACCAGACCAGAAGGCACTGTCAGGAGGAGGGCAGCAATACTGCTCTGGGGTGAGCTCCCAGCTACTTCAGTCCTGATCTCTTCCAGCAGGAGCAGGGCAGGAGCCCTTGCTGTAGCAGAAGCTCCCAGCTACTCCAGTCCCAGCCTCTCTCAGCAGGGGGAGCTCTAGAAGGGAACAGTGCATAACAACGGAGAGCTGAGGGAGAGCTCCCAATCACACCAGTCCTTGCATCACCCAGCAAGAGCAACAGCAGACTGCTGCAGTGCAGCCTCAGGGAAGGAGCCCTGCCCTCTGACCTTTAGCAGAGCCCCCGCCTCGGGGGGCGCTGGCTGGCAGCACGGTGGCCCCTCGGAAGGCTCTCTCTAGATGATTGTGCTGCTTGGCCAGCTGCTCCAGGGTCTCCTCCAAACGGATGCGCTGGTCTCGCTCATACTGAAGGGACTTCTGCCACTTCTTGCTGTGCGTCTGCGCCAGCATCAGGAAGTCTCGGCAGGCCTGCAAGGAAGAGCACAGGTCACTGCCACAGCTCTGCACTCCACCCTGCCCTGGGAGCGCTGTGTTAGGCTTAGCGGGGTCTGTTCAGCATGCATCCATAGGCTCCAGATGCCTCTTATTCCCACTAGGGGCAATGCTGCCCCCTTGTGGACAAACAAGAGCTGCAGGGGAATTTTCAAGCCACTGGCAGTGTCCCAGCCACCACCCCAGCTCAAGTGTCCAGCAGCCACCCAGACAATAAGTCTTCTGGCCTGTCAAAACATCACCTTCCTTGTGAGCCCCTATGCTGAGGTTCTGGGGACTAGAGGCAGCTCTGAGGCCAGTGACTCCCTGGCAAGTGCTTGGCAGTTTACAAAGCTGGGACAGCAGGCAGAGAAGTGGAGGGGGCTCCCAGCTGAAGTCACCGTCAGCCCAGTCATTTGAGCGAGCATAGATCCCCATTTCCCTCACAGCCCCAGCTCCCTTTTGGGGACCGGCCCACACTAGGAACCTCTCCCACCCCCAGGGATACATCCTGTAACCAGGTTCCCCATCTCCCTCTGGCACCAGGGCGGCGACACCTCAACCCTCTATGGCCAAATGAGCGATCGCTGAAACACGCCTGCACAGGCCTCAGAAAAATCACTGTACTGAGCTGGAACCCGTAGGTTGCCTGTACTGACTTACATAGGACAATACATCTGCCCTCTGCTCCAAAGATCGCCTTCATTGCAATAGCGATCAGGGCCTTATTGTGTCACACAGACACGGGCCACGGCTGCTTGCCCCACACAGCACATGATCTAGCACGCAAAGTTCCGCACTGATCCGAGAGGCCTCTCCGATCTGGAGCAGCGCATGCCAGGGCGTGTAAACCCTGCAGCTTCGCGCTCCACCCCCTGCCGCTGGCCACACTCACGTTGATCATGGCGTTGGAGGTGATGCGGAAGAGCGTGGCTCGCTCGTTGACCTGCTTGATCTTCTCGTTGCTCTCGGCGGGCAGCTTAAGGGTCTCCAGCTCGCTGAGGGAGCGCTGCAGCGCCGTGCCGTGCTTGGCAATCAGGTCGTTGCACGTGCTCAGGTCCTCCACTTTGCTGGACAGGGTGCGCAGTGTGTTCTGCAGTTCTGTCTTGTCCGTCTGTGACACGGACTCTTCATTATCCGACTCATCTGGGGGGTGGGAGGGGTATCAAGGACAAGCCATGTCACACCCAGCCAGGAAGGGATGCTCAGCACCAACCGGCCACATGTGTTACCAAACCCTCCCCTGCTCCTACATGGTCAGCATTTCCTACATTTTGTCTCCACAAAGTGATGGTAGTAGACTGGACAGCTCAGGGGAAATGGTGCCTCATCCTATCCAATCCTGCTGGAGGTCAGTAATGATTGGATGACAGCTGCTGTCAATGGCTGCTCAGGTTGGAATTGTACCACCCAACCCCTGGCTGGGGCATCAGCAGTGGGGATTGACCCTAGGACCTCTGGTTCTCAAAACATAAGCCGCTCCTGCCTGGACTAAAAGAGCCAGCTCTGTTAGCCATGGCTCCATCTGTGGCCCAGCCTGGCAGCTGGGCTCCCGCACTGCAATCTACAGAAGCAACATCACGAAACTCCAGCTAGTGCTCAAGGGAGAGCCCAATCACTTGGCAAGAATTATTACACCTATGCGCCATGCCAGCTACCAATGTGTCTCAGTTCCTGGTTCTACCCTTGGAGCGGATTAGGTGTTGCCTTTTCCACCCAGGTGACATCTCAGCAGCTGAAGCCCTGGTTGAACTGTTAGGGCAGAGCTTTAGCAGACAGGGGCTTTTGAGCTTTTTTCCTTGGCCTAACAGCATATGTCTGCTGACCCCAGGCAGCTGAGAAAGAGCATGGATTGGAGTTAAAGAGGGAGGGGATTTTTACTCCAGACAGGCTATTTATTGTGCTCCCCTCTCTTTCAAAACAGAATCTGAAATGATTATTCTAAAGCCAGTATGAAAGTAATGGGCAGGGCTGTTCACTGCATAAGCGGCTCCAAGAAGTCTATGTGAAGACACTAGCAGAACAGATCAAGCCAGGAAATCTTAAGGGAAAGCTCTGATCTGACCATGTGGCTGGGAGTCCTGGCATACGAGGTGTGTGTTCAACAGCAAGAGAGCCAACACTACGGTATATATTAGAACTCGGGAAGCAAAGACATTTCAGGAATACCAGAACCCCGAATCCTGGAATTCACGGATAGAGATGGTGGAGATAATGCTAAATCTTGATTACTGTCAGAGTCAATAAAGACCTGACTGCTGATCTTTTAGTGGTCTACGTTGTCCTGAAAAAACAAACAAACAAACAAAAACGAGGTCCAGAAATCCCAAGCAGGCCAACGCAGAGCTACGTTAAATAATTTTATTGGGGTCACTCCCAAAGGCGCCACTCAGGAGTGACACCTCATTGTGCTGGCAGCTGTACATACTGTCCCAAACAGATATAGCTAATCACTTGCTATGTTCATACAGGCTAATCTGGAAAAGGTCTAGAACAGGGGTGGCCAGCCTGAGAAGGAGCCAGAGTTTACCAACGTACATTGCCAAAGAGCCACAGTATTACGTCAGCAGCCCCGCAGCAGCTCCCTCCCCCACCCCCCAGAGCCTCCCGCCCACCACCGGCAGCTCCGCTGATGAGCGCCTCCCCCTTCCTCTCTCCCCGCACTGTTTCGTGGCATGCAGGAGGCTCTGGGGGGGGAAGGGGAGGAGCGAGGGCATGCCAGGCTAAGGGGAGGGGGCGGGAAGGGGTGGAGTGGGGGCAGGGCCTGTGGCAGAGCCAGTGGCAGAGCCAGGGGTTGAGCAGTGAGCACCCGGCACACTGGAAAGTTGGTGCCTGTAGCTCCAACCCTGGAGTCTGTGCCTATACAAGGAGCCACATATTGACTTCTGAAGAGCCACATGTGGCTCCGGAACCACACATGGGCCACCTCTGGTCTAGAAAAATTGGGATATTCTCCCCCCACCTCAAAACTGCAAGTAACCTTTCATTTTCCAGACCTGTTCCATCATTTGTTCTATATTACATGGTGCGAAAGTGACAGCTGCTGCTCAAGCAGCAGTCAGAGGAGACCTGGCATTTTTGTATTAAAGGAGGTAACAGCTGACACTATTAGAGAGATTCAGAGACCATCCGGGAATTCTCACATTGGATCTGAAGTACTGCTCACTGAAAAATGCAGATCTCGCTCCCAATAGTAAAGCTAGAAAACCAATACGCTTGGCGCTAATGTCTACTTCTAAGCAGAGAGGCCAAGAACTCAAATTGTCAGACACAAAATTCAGTCCCTGGGGATGGCCGGACACCTTCCAACAGTGCTGATTTCACTTTTCTGAACATTCCAAACTGCAGCTGCCTGAGCGTGGAGAGATCTTTATGCGCATTCATGCCACAGCCCCAGTCAGCATGAGGCGGTAGCTGAGCCACAGTCAGACCCCTGTATTCCCATGGGAAATAAAATTCAGTGGAGCTAAACACATCAGTCCAGGGGGGAGAACGGCCTCAAAAGCCTCTTGCTGCAGAACATAGCAGCTTAGACATGGGAGGGGGAGCCAGGCAGATTTGTGATACAGACAAACAGGCTATAGTTTTGGAGCTACAGATCTACCAGAGATTGAACAGCCTACTGGGTAAAGCAGAGTCCATTTGCCCTTGGCAACGAGCCCCCAGGCCATGTGTTGCCATGGGGCACTGGGCACGCAGTTCAGCAGGCCCTGAGCAGTGACTGGAGAATCATGGGCTTGGTGCCGGGCAAGGCTGGAGACGCGTGGTCCTTGCCCCGAGGAGCTGAGAATCTAAATAGGATGGAACGAAACATGCCAGGAATCCCAACTGGGTGACGAGTAAAATTGTATTGACCCCCAGGCTACACATCACATCCCTAAAATGGAAAGGTGATTGGTATCTCAAGGTGAAGCATTTGGTGCTGCTTTCAGGTGCGAGGTTCTCATCACCTGCAGCTCCCACGAGAGCTCTGAGCTGGGAGCCACAGGAGTGGGGGAGATACAATTACTTAGGGGGCTCAGATCCCCCCTCCTGACACACAGCACTCCACCCTGGGACCCCAAACCCAATCTAGGAGAGCACTTCCCTGAGAGGAAAGGAATTCAGTCTTTGTGTTCACTCATTCCTAGCTTCCCCCGTGTCCTCTGTACTGCACCACCACTGAGTCCCTCCCTCCTCTTGCATGGCGCTCCCTCGGAGAAGCCGCGCATGGCACCCCTTACCTGATTCAGCCAGCATCTTGACGGCCCTGGCCTTGGCCAGCTCCAGGGCCGTGACCCAGCGCTGCCGCTCCACCTCCGAGCTGGCCTTTAAGTGGTAGGTCTGTGCCCCACCATTGGAGATGATGAAGTTGCAGGAGTCCTCCACAGTGATATTGGCTGTGGCTAGGTTAATGGTCCCACGACAGGTGTGACGCATCTCCGCTTTCGATCTGCAATTATGGTGGAGAAGGTTGGGGAACAAAGGCAAACAATGGGTAACCCAAATCAACACTGAGAGGGGCATCACAGAACCAGATTGCTGGCATGTAAAATTAAGATGGTCGTAGAGGAGTTTTTAAACTAAGGGCAGGGGGAAAGCCGACAGGTCGTGCTGGTGGAGGTGTGGTTCTATATGTGAAAGAAAGCATAGACTGAAATATAGTAAAAATCCTAAATGAATCAAACTGTACTATAGAATCTCTATGGATAGAAATTCCATGTTTGACTAATCAGGGTATAGCAGTAGGAATAAACTACTGACCATGTGACCAGGATGGTGACAGTGCTTGTGAAATGCTCAGGGAAATTAGAGAGGCTGCAAAAACAGAAAACCCAATAATAATGGGGGATTTCAACTATCCCCATATTGACTGGGAACATGTCACCTCAGGATGGGATGCAGAGATAAAATTTCTAAACACTATAAATGACTGCTTCTTGGAGCAGCTAGTCCTGGAACCCGCGGGGGGGGGGGGAGGGGGAGGGGGAGGCAATTCTTGATTTAGTCCTAAATGGAGCACAGGATCTGGTTCAAAAGGTGAACATAGCTGAACCACTAGGTAATAGCAACATGGTGTAATTAAATTTAACCTCCTTGTAGGGGGAAAAAATACCAAAAACAACAAACCACAGTAGCATTTCACTTCAAAAGAGAACTACACAAAAATAAGGAAAATAGTTAAATGGGTATTAAAAGGAACAGTCACAAGAGTGAAATGCCTGCACACTGCATGGAAACTTCTTAAAAACACCATAATAGAGGCTCAAACTATAGGTATACCCCAAACTACAGAAACAGTGAGAGGACCAAACAAAAAAATGCCACCTTGGCTAAGCAATAGTAAAAGAGTCGGTTAGAGATAAAAAGACACCTTTTAAAAATTGGAAGTCAAATCCTTCTGAGGAAACCAGAAAGGAACAAACTCTGGCAAGTCAAGTGTAAAAGTATAATTAGACAGGCTAAACAAAGAATTTGAAGAACAATTAGCAAAAGATTCAAAAACAAAAAAAAACTTTTTTTTTTTTTTTTTTTTTTTTTAAGTACATCAGAAGCAGGAATCTTGTCAATCTCTTGGGCCACTGGATGATCAAAGTGCTAAAGAACCTCTCAAAGAAGACAAGGCTGTTGCAGAGAAGCTAAATGAATTCTTTGCATCCGTCTTCACCGGAGAGTATGTGAAGGAGATTCCCACACCTAAGCCATAACTGTGGTATGTAACTTCAGTCATCTGGAACAGAGGCTGATTTAAGTGATTTAAGGATAGCTAATGTAATACTGATTTTTAAAAAGGCTTCAGAAGCGGTCCTGGCAATTATAGGCCACTAAGCCTAACTTCAGTACCATGCAAATTTGTTGAAACTATAGTAAAGAACAAAATTATTAGACACATAGACGAACACAATATGTTGGGAGAGAATCAACATGGCTTCTGTAAAGGAAATTTTGCCTCACCAATCTATTAAACTTCTTTGATGGGGGGTCAAACATGTGAACAAGGGTGATCTGGTGGATACAGTGTATTTGGATTTTCAGAAAGTCATTGACAAGGTCCCTCACCAAAGACTCCTAAGCAAACCAAGAAGTCATGAGATAAGAGGGAAGATCCTCTCATGGATCAGTAACTGGTTAAAAGATAGGAAACAAAGGCCTTGGCTACACTTGGCAATTCACAGCGCTGCCGCGGCAGCGCTGTGAAGCGCGAGTGTAGTCACGCCGCCAGCGCTGCGAGAGCTCTTTCACAGCGCTGTATGTATTCCACCTCTCCGAGGGGAGTAGCTTGCAGCGCTGCGAGCGAGCGTGCAGCGCTGCAGGCGCTGATTACACTGGCGCTTTACAGCGCTGCGCTCAGGGGGGCGTTTTCATACCCCTGAGCGCAGCAAGTTGCAGCGCTGTACAGCGCCAGTGTAGCCAAGGCCAAAGGGTAGGAATAAATTATCAGTTTTCACACTGGAGAGAAGTAAACAGTGGGTTCCCCCAGGGATTTATACTGGGACCAGAGCTGTTCAACATATTCATAAACGATCTGGGGGGAAAAGGGTAAACAGTGAGGTGGCAAAGTTTGCAGACAAAAAATTATTCAAGATGGTTAAGTACAAAGCTGACTGTGAAGAGTTACAAAGGGATCTCACAAAACTGGGCAAGTGGGTAACAAAATGGCAAATGAATTTCAATGTAGCTAAATCAAACTAATGCACACTGGAAAATATAATCCCAACTATACATACAAAACAATGGGGTCTAGATTAGCTGTTCCGACTTAAAAAAAATAGATCTTGGAGTTATTGTGGATAGTTCTCTGAAAACATCTGCTCAATGTGCACTGGCAGTCGAAAAAGCTAACAATTTTAGGAACCATTAGGAAAGGGCTGGATAGCAAGACAGAAAATACCATGGATTTATATAGTGACATTATGATATGACCACACCTTGAATAAAGTGTGCGGGTCTGGTCGCCTCTTCTCAAAAAAGATAGATTAGAATTGGAAAAAGTACAGAGAAGGGCAACAAAAATGACTAAGGATCTGGAAGTTATTCCAGACGAGGAGAGATTAAAAAGACATGGGCTGTTCAGCTTGGGAAAGAGATGACTAAGAGGAGAGATGACAGAGGTCTATAAATCACGAATGGTGTGGAGAAAGCGAATAAGGAAGTATTATTTATTCCTTCACATAACTCGACAACCAGGGGTCACCCAATGAAATAAATAGGCAGCAGATTTAAAACAAACAAAATGAAGTATTTCTTCACACAACGCACAGTCAACCTGTGGAATTCTTTGCCAAGGGACATTGTGATGACCAAAAGTATAACTCGGTTCAAGAAGAATTAGATAAGTTACTGGAGGATAGGTCCATCAATGGCTACTAGCCAAGATAGTCAAGGACACAACCCCATGGTGTGGGTGTCCCAAGCCTCTGACTATCAGCAACTGGGACTGTATGGTTCACTTGATAATTGCACTGTTCTGTTCATCCCATCTGAAGCATCTGGTGCCAGCCACTGTTGGCAGACAGGATAGTGGTCTAGCTGGACCATTGGTCTAACCCAATATAGCTGTTCTTATGGCATGGCACCATCTCAGCATCCCCCCGTTCCCACAGCATCCCATCCTTTTTCCTAGACAGAACTCCAGAATCAGCCACAGGGGTGGTTGTGGAGTGCCGGGCACCCCATATGCTGGTTATTTATTCTGATTTGAGCTGCCTGCTATGTGGACATTATTAGCCAGACCTCTTCCCTGCCAGCTTTCACTAGCATATGGCAAGCTGCAGAGGCATTTCTCTCTGCCTCTCATGCCACCCCCCACATTGGCAGTGGCTCCCAGTTTGTTCTATTAATGGGTCAGGCCAATCCCCTTTTAAGGGTCTGGGTGGGGAGGCTTTTCTATGCTCATGTGATCTCTACACTGGCAGGCATTTCTATTAATAGGGCAACATCTTGAACTTCATAGAACTGCCTGGTAATTTAGCCCAGCCAGCCGCACACTAGGCAGGCCAGATGGCTGGGGATTTTACGTTCGCTGCTGGGACTCAGCCAGACTGTCGAGCTTTTGGGGGTGTGAAGCCACATTCACCTGGGGCTTAACAGAGTTCACACCAACAGCCTTCGCTCCCAAAGTAAATATTAACCAAGCGGACTAGTGAATTTCCTGACTAGCCACGTCACACTCTGCTGTCAACATGCCCAGTAATGCAGGGTGCGGAGCACGCACAGAACACCCACCACCCAGCAGGAAATTCCAGAGCTGGCCAGGAGAGATGTCCCTGCTAGATCCGGTCCTTTGATCTCACTGATTGGGCAATAGTGATGGGAAGAGAAAGGCCCCCAAATACCATGGCAGAATTAGCATGGCTGGAAGGGTAGGTCCTCTCTTGCCACCCCTTAAGGTCACGGGTCTCTCCCCCCCACAAATAAGTTGAGCCAGCAGGGGACATCACTTTTGGCAAGTACACAGCCTCCCTGCCCTGACAGTCACCTGAGCTTTTCACCAGCCAATCTAGTTATTCAGGCTTCAACCTTTCCCTCCCCCACCCCAGCTCAGGATGAGTTCGAAGTTCCCACTGTATCGCTGTGGTACAATGCAGGGCGATCTCCCTGCCTGCATAACCAAGCAACACCTAGGCAGCCAAGGGCTGACGCACACCCACACCTTCCCCCTGGCTTTAGCAGCTTGGGGCTGGCACACCAAGGAAGCTGATGTAGGTCACCCTCTTGGAGAGGGGGGAGAAGACAACATGGGGGTGAGCTGCTTTATCTCAGGGGCTGCCTCTTTTCCTGAGTACTCCCTAAACCCTGGAAGTCTTTGCTCGAGAGTATCAGACAAGGAGGCTGGGGGAGAGGAACTATGCATTCTCCCCTCCCACACCCCCAGCCGTGTAATATGAGCTTGTGTTGCCAGCTATTCTTACCCTCCAGGCTCTAGTTACTCTATGAATAATACAGGGCTAGCTAGAGGAGAACAGCTAACAAGCAGCCACCCCACCCCAGGTTCAGCCAGGCTGGGCGTCCTTCCTCTGTGTTGTCACTTTAAACAGTTTATAATCAAAATGCCTGCCTGAGACATAACTCCTGAACCATTTGCCTGGGACTTTTCTGAGATGCCACAGGCCTGGTGTCAAGGGTGGGGAGGATAAGTCACTGCCTTCTGTGGATTTAAGCTTTCATTTATTTATGAAATTATGTTTCTAGCCCTTAAGGTTGGGAAGAAAATCCTCCCAACATGACCAAATGCAGGGCTGCCTTCCTGTGGCTGCAGCCTCTCTGTTCCTGGCTTTCCTGAGCATCAGCAGAGTGACATTAACAAGACGCTGGTCAGTTTCATAGCTGCCATTCCCAGCCCTCTGGAACACAGTGAGGGTCTCAAGAATCTCTCTCAGCTACTTGCACTTACATCACCATCTGAGCACCTCACAATCTAACATTCCCACTACACCCCGGAGAAGCTGGGCAGTGCCACTGTGACAGCTGTAAAATAGGGACACACACACAGACTACATGACTTGCTCCAGGTCACATAGGGAGCCTGTGGTAGACCCAAGATTTGAACCTATGTCTCTCAAGTGTCAGGCAAGTATTCTGATCACTGGACTATCCTTCTCTCTTATGCTGCTGCTGGGGAAAGATATAAGCAGAAGCCAGGCCTTGTGGCAGGCCCTCAGGAGGATCCAATGCAGTAAAGGAGCAGACTGGTCCACACCTAAAAATTACATCGATCTAGCTATGTCACTCAGGGCTATGAAAAGTTTCATGCAGAGTGCTGTAGTTAGGTTGACATAACCTTCTGGGGTAGATGCAGCTAGGTGAATAAAAGAATTCGTCCATGGACCTAGTTGCCACCTCTAGGGGATGTGAATTACCTACCTCAAAGGAAAACCCCCCTCTAGAGTCCAGTGCTACAGCGGTAGGGTGACCATATTTCTTATAGTAAAACACGACAGCCAGGGCTCGCTAGAGCTGCCCCCGCCCTTCCCCCATGCAGAGGGCTCGCCCAAGCCGCCCCCAGTTCCCCTCCCCAGAGCTGCCCTCCCCACGCCACCAGGGGCTGACCTGCCGAGCCCTGTGCCGCCTGCTGAGCTCAGCACCACCTGCAGCTGGGGCTGACCTGCTGAGCTCTGTGCAGCCTGGGAGATCAGCTCTGAAGGCAGCTCTGCCCACCAGCAGCAAATTTCTCCACTGTGCTGGCGGGTTACACTGCCTTCAGCTGACCCCCGGGCAGCAGCTGCCACTCTCTGCTCTGCCTTGCAGCTGGGACAAATACCCAGTTTCAGTAAAAAAGTAGGGATGGCTGGGACAGAGTTGAAAAAGGGGACTGCCCCGGCCAAAATGGGACATATGGTCACCCTATACAGTGGGGTAGCTACAGCTGCAAAGCCCCCTCTACAGGACAGTGCTACAGCGGGGTAGCCACAGCTGTAGCATGTGTAGTGTACCCATAGCCCCATACATCCACACTCATAGCAGCTAGCAGGCTGGGGTAGGGGCAGTTTTACGTTCGCTATGAGCCCAACAGTCAGGAGATGGAAGAAAAAAAAAAACCCTTCTCCTTCCCAGTAGCCAGAGGGGCAGGGGTGGGGCTTCAAGCTTGTCAGACATCTACTTGCCAGGGGCAGATTTGAAGGACCCCCATCAAGCGTGGGGGTGGGGCTGGGCTTGGCAGGAGGAACCATCCCCTCCCTCTCTCCAATCTTCAATCCAGGCCTCTGGTAAAGCTTTTAACCCTTGTGCAGGCTCTGGGGCTCAGATGTTAGCTACAGGCAGGGTGTGCAAATAGTTTTGCTCTACCTGCAGATATTTACCATGCAGGTGGCAATGAAATTACTTCTTGGCTGCCCAACACTAAGCACGCAAAGCCAGGTCAGATGGGAGATGTCCAGCAAACCCTGAGGCACTTCAAGCAGTAGTGCGAGCAATTCACGAAGGAATGCCCTCAGGGGCGGTAGTGACTCAAGGCCCCAGTGGGGTGGTGGATACCAGGCTGCACAAGGTGCTGATGTAAGCAGCCCTGGTGATTAAAATCTTATCACACTCCCCACCCCAACCAGGGATGTTGGCCAATTCCAATTCACAGGGCTAGGTAAAGTGATGCTTGAATCCAGTCTAAACACCACTTTGAGATCCTTCAGGACAGATGGGGCTGGAGAAAGATTTAAGTGGATTTTTATAGAAGGCTCTAACGTGCTCACCCTGGTAGAGGAGAGCAGTCCTTATTCCCACCCCAGCACCTTGGAGGGCCCAGGGCACAGAATCCCTCCATCACACACAGTGGCACTTTACCGCCTTGGTACCCACAAGCAGCCAGACTGAGCAGCGTTACACAAGGAGCAGGCTGGAGCGGCCTCGGAGCTCCAACACTCCTGCACTGTCCAAAAGTCAGATGGGGCAGGAGGTGCACATGGCCCCTCTGGCTGTGTGGGCGATGCCCTTGATGCTCCACTCACCCAAACTAGGGAGGACAGAGAGGTTGTTTTCCACTTCCCTCCTGGCGCAAGGCACTGCAGGGCTGGACTGACCACACATCCCCTGAGCTTACACCTCACTGATCCATGCACTTAGAACAATAAATATTTTGTTAAAGCTCAGATTAGTCCCCGAAGGGGGAGGGAACCCAGGAGACATGTTATGGACCAACCGCCATTCAGGGAGCTGCTGTGTGTAGCCTGTGATTCTGGGTAGAGTGTCAACCTAGGGCATGCAAGGCAATGTACGATGGGCTACAAGGGGCTTAGGGTTAGCAGCTGCAAGTGCTACTTATAGGTCACTAGCTCAGTGTGTGTGTAACCCAGTTTAGGTAAGGAAACATGGTGCCATCTCCCAGTTTGGGGAAGGGGAATTAGGGGCTGGCAGCAGGAGGGCTTTGCCAGCAGCTCAGGATGCCCCAAAATTGAGCCGAACAAGGGAACGTGAATGATGTCTGCTCAACGCTCTACCCGCCAAACAGCAGAGCGGTGCTGAGTGAGCACCGAGACTCAGAGTTGGCCTCCTGCCCCTGCAGTTTCCTGACGGGCAACAGCCACCAACCAAAAGAACAAAGGAGTCGCCCTCCCGCTACTTTACCGAATTCTTGGGGCTCTGCTCAGCCAGCTGGGCCTCAGAGGGAATATCAGGAAGAGATGGCCTCAGTACATAAGGGTTATTACTGAGTGAGAGAGGAGGAGAGTTCAGATGGGGCAGCGGTTGGCAGTGAACCCCTCATCTGTAGTTCCAAAGAAGGGATAACATGGGGGAATCTCTCTCCTAAGTGAGGGGAAATTCTGGCCCTGGCAGTAGCTCAGTGAGGAGGAGGGGTCTCTCCCTGGGACAGGGCTGAGCCAATTATGGTACCAAGCCCTTATCTAGCAATTTCATCAGTAGATCTCAAAGTGCTTTACAAAGGTGGTCAGTATCATTACCCACATTTTACTGATGGGGGAAACAAATGGGAAGTGATTTGCCCAAGGTGGCCCAGCAGAGCTGGGTATAGAACCTAGGTCTCCTGAGTCCCAGTCCAGTGCTCTATCCACTAGGCAACACTGCTCTGCTTGTAGCTGGAATAGCTCAGCAACCTGTCACTCTGGGTTTGGATGGGGGAGTGTGGCAGTCCCAGGGAATTAGTGGAGTGACTGGCCCTGGTCACACCCATATCTATAACAGACCAGCAGCACATTGTGCTGGGTGGGGATACGGAAGGGTTTGCCTCTCCCTTGGGGGGGAATGAGGGGGGTTGGGGAGTGACTTCCCATGTCCAAATACCTATAGTAGATGAGGAGTCTGGTGCTCTGCTTGCTCCTGTGTTTGTAGTAGCTAATGAACCCACTGGACTGGATGGGTGTCTCCCTCCGCAGATGCTCAGGAGGTAGGGTCATGGTATCTCTATTAGCTAGAAGCTCTTTGTCTAGAAGAGGGGATGGGAGCAGATCTCCCCCACAGGAGCAGATCTCCCCCACAGGAGCCTCAGTGAGGTTTTCCAGTGCCAGTGTTAGCTGAAAAGCCTGTAGCTACCAAGGGATGGGGATGGGATGGAATCTCCTGGAAGAGGATCTATTTGCTGGAATTTGTAACAAGGATAGAGGGGGTTTCAGGTTAGGTATCCCAGTAGCTGATGAGCCCACTGCTCTGGTGGGTAAGGATAGGAACTGCCAGACTGGAGCAGGTTCAAGGTCCATCTAGTCCCATACTCTGTCTCAGCCAGTGGCCAGCACACAGGAAGATGCAAGAACGCTGCCATGGCAGGAGAGGGATAATCTGTCTCTTACCTTAGGCCTCCTTTCGTCCTAATAAATTTCAGGCTTAAGCCAATCTTTAATATCCCTTCCAAAAATCTTTAATTAATCTGGATGTTCTTAACCTCCATATAGCTGTCCAATCCCTTTTTGAATCTTGCTAAATTCTGAACCTCGATGACTTCATGTGGCAGTGAGTTCCACAGGCTAATACCACACTGGTGTGAAAAAAGTATTGCCTTTGAATGTCCTTTGGTCTAGGGAGGAAGTAGTTCTTCACACAGCGCACAGTCAACTTGTGGAACTCCTTGCCTGAGGAGGTTGTGAAGGCGAGGACTATAACAGCGTTTAAAAGAGAACTGGATAAATTCATGGAGATTAAGTCCATTAATGGCTATTAGCCAGGATGGGTAAGAAATGGTGTCCCTAGACTCTGTTTGTCAGAGGGTGGAGGTAGATGGCAGGAGAGAGATCACTTGATCATTACCTGTTAGGTTCACTCCCTCTGGGGCACCTGCATTGGCCACTGTCGGTAGACAGGATACTGGGCTAGATGGACCTTTGGTCTGACCCAGTACGGCCGTTCTTATGTTTTCCCTTTCTCAAAACCAGTCATTATTTTACAGACTTTTACCACGACCCTTCTCATTCATCTTCTTTCTAAAGTAGCAATCCCAGTCTTTTTAATCTCTCTGCTTGGGAGAGTTATCCAGGCCTTTGATCATTTTCATCATCTTTCTCTGAACTCCCTCTAGTTCTGCTATTCTCTCTCTCTACAGGGGTCTTGCTATACAGGAAGATCCCTGATATTTACAACCATGGAACCTGTTGCTCTTGGGAAACTCTCTCTGTAGGGGTGGCCACCAGTGACTGTAACTGAGGAGCTCATTGCAAAGGTGGGGGGGGACATGACTGGTGTCTCTTCCTAAGGGAAGGCACCGGTAGCAGCTGAGAAACCCACTGTTCAGGGCATAAGCAAGGGTGTTCTCTCTCTTTCCCTAGGGGTTTTGAATCTTCATCACATGTGGGGGCAGGGACCCTGCTACTGAAGGAGTCTGTTGGTCTACATACTTACCTGGCCCATCTTCACCACACCCTTGCAAGGCAGGGTAATATTATTTGCAGTTTATAGATGAGGCACAGAACATTTGGCTTTCCCAAGATCACACACGGAGTCTGTAGTATGGCAGGGAATTGAATGACCCAATCCAGTCCTTTAACTACAAGAACATCCTTCCTTGTGAGGGGCAGAAGGGGAGTAGTCACTATCTGAGTTAATGTATAAATCTTTTGATGCAAGGACAGGAGCTGAGCAGCCCAATGCTGCTTTGGGAGAAGGTGAAATGGGCTCTTCCCAGCGGGTTCTAGACAGGAAGGGGGTTACAGAGCAAGAGTTACAGTACTCGAGGAACCCATTGCTCTGGGTGGGAAAAGGAACCTCTTCATTGGGACATCCCAGACCCAGAGATGTGTCAGTGTGAGGGAAGGGCTGGGATCTATAATAGCTGCAGGGCTAAATCACTCTCCCTAGGGTGGGGTCCCAGTGGGAGGCAGTCCCCAGCACAGTGGGTGCCATGACCTGTAGTATCTCGGGGGACGGGGGCCATGACACAGTGGAGAGGAGCCTGTCTTGCTCAGAAGGGGAAAGAGGGGCTTCCTTGAAGCAGTTTAGGACTCTACTGCTCTAGGGGGAAGGGTCTCACCCATAGCTCAGGGGATGGGATCTACCACTGGGGGTGGGGCAGGGACTCAATAGGCAGGACCTATCTCCAGGGGGGTGTAGGAGGTCAGCACCCATTGCTCTGGGGAAGGTCAGCTCACAAAGCATGAATGATTTCAGGGTCTCAGCCCATTGCTATGGGACAGGAGAGCTGGGGCCCAGCCCGGGGGCGGGGGCTCACCTGTAGCAGCGCCGCAGCCAATTGTTATGGGGCAGGGCTGGGGGGCGGGGTCTCACCTGTAGTAACTCAGCAGTCCGTTGCTCAGCACGAACCAGCGCCGCTGATACCCTTTGATGTAATTGGTCCATTTGAAGAGCCAGCCCTCGCGGGCCGACCCGGAAGCGGAGCTGCCCGACCCGGAAGTGGCTGTCACGCCGCCCGGGCCCGCTCCAACGGGGCATCCGGGCCCGCTGCCGCCGCTCGGTGCCGGCGAGGGGAGCGGGGTGCTGGGGCCGGGCCCGGAGCCTCCGCCGCCTCCCGCGGCCGGTGCCGCGGGTCCGGGCGCCGCCGCTAGGCCTGGCCCAGGCCCAGGCCCGGGCCCCGGCCCCGCCGCCCGCAGCTCCGACATCTCGCGCCGCGTCCGAGAGCTCGTCGCGCCGGAGCCCAAGTGCCCTGCCCCCTCCTCCCTCCGTGCGCTGCGCCGTCACCCGCCCCGCGCGCTACCCATTGGCAGCGCCACCCCTCTCCGGGGGCAGGAGTCCCGCCCACCAGCGCCGCGGCCCCGCCCGTGCGCTCCCATTGGCCTAGCGACCGCTGCTGGGCGGGTCCTGGCATCCTATTGGCTGGCGTTAGCCGTCACTGCCATCCCATTGGCATCGTAGTTCCCCCTTCCCATTGGCTGTTTTGCCTGTTTGTCGCTATCTGCATCCAATGGGGAGATATGGGCGGGGATAAAGTAACGTCACCATAGAGCCGAGAAGTTATTGGTTGCGGGCGGTGCTGATGAGGCAACGCCACACGCTGAGAGGTGATTCATTCTGCGTCTGATTGGCTGGGTAGGCGACAGTGGGCGGGGTCTCCGCCAGCTTAATGTTAGGATTGGCTGACTACACAGGAAGCAGCAGGACTCATGGACGTGTCCAAGCCAGGGTCTCGGTGACCTCTGACCCGTGACCCTGAGTTACTCTCATCCTGGGATGCCAATCTCTGATCCTTGACCTGTCCCCAGGGCCAGGACCCCAGCATGCCCCACCGGTGTCCCCATCTGCTAGGTCTGGACCCTTTGAGGCCCCAAGTCACAGCTGGGCAAATGGGCCCAGGATGGCAATGGACTCTGCCAATGTCAGATGGCTGTCTGTGGCAGAGCCGGGAACGGATCCCCAGTGTCCCAATCAAATCCCCTCAGACACCCAGGCTCCTAAACCTCCATCTGAAAAGGATGGCATAAGAGTGGATTAAAGCCAGGCTGCTCCCCCAACCCTGCATGGATTTGTCCCACCAAGCTGTTCCACATCAGGGGAAATCCACACAGACCCTGGCCAAACAGTTGACCATAAATTAGAGGCAGAAAGTAGGAGACATGCAGGGCCAGGAAAAGAGAGCATGACATGAGGGTATATTCTGCTTGTCACGACCAAAATATGAGGAAGTTCAAGATAAGGATTTCCCTATCAGCAGTGAGAAAAGACTGTCCACTGAAGAGCAATGAGGGGGGAAAATGCATAATTGTGTAGAAAAGGTGGCAAATGCACCATCATGTAACGCTTCACCTTACCGCCCAGTCAGGATTGGACAATGACTAATGGATGCAGAAAATAATAATATAGGGCTTTTTATCAATAGATGTCAAAGCACCTCAAAATCTTTAATGTATTTCTCCTGCAAACAGCCCTGAGAGGTAGGGCAGTGCTATTATCTCTGTTTTTTGCATATTGGGAACTGAGGCACAGAGACTTGCCCAAGATCACAGAGGAAGTCAGCATCACATGTCAACATATACAAAGTAAATATCCTTAAATCACACTCTAAGAAGTTCTCAAGCAGCATTTTGCTTACTTTGCCTATCTGTACATTTTGATTATTATTGATGGTAATGTTTCATCAGTTTGTCTGTGTAACAGTGAAATCAATGTTTACTGACATTTCCTGATAAAAATCTTATCCTTCCAAGCCTCCTTTAAGATCAAACCCCAAATACACCATGAAGCCCCCTCCCATTCAGATGCCATGCAGGCTCGGACATCACACACTCTCAACTGAGAAGATGGGATTAGAAACAGCAGAAGAGAATTGTGTGTGGTTAGATGACGCTGATACCAGATCACGGCATTGTTAACACAAATAATGAAGGATTTGGTGTATTGTACATATTGGCATTGCATCTTTAAAGTGCACCTTGATTTCTTCAGACAATCACCACTTGATCTGCAGCAACTGTGAGTTGTTACTGAGTCAGAGAGGCCCAGATCCTGACAGGTATTTAGGCATCTCACACCCACTGAAATCAGTGGGAGTTAGGCACCTCAGTACCTTTGAGGATCTTAGCCCAAGCCAATAACTAGGTGATTGCCTAATTAATTACATACACTGGATGCTCTCACTACCTTGCTCACTTTTAGAATTGTGCTTTTCTTTGTGAGCCGCTGGGGTACCAGCAGATACTCTCAAAGGGTGCATTGCCTCATTTTAATTAGATGTATAGAATAAGTATTTATTTAAAGCAGCTTCCCATCTGTGCACATTTGATATTATGCTTTACTCCAGGTATCATTTGTTCATGTAGCATTTATTCAGGTGTACCCTGCCCCACTGGAGTGGAGATGGAAATTGTTGCTGCTAGGGTAAGCTCCCTGGTTGAGTTTGAATCCCCCTTAGTTTGATAGGCTGGGCCCAGATGAGGCTAGACATCCCACTCCCTCCTCCAGTTGGCTCCATCTTGAGGTTGCATTGGGTTCTCAGCCAGACTAGGCTCCTTGTCAAGGCTTGACCAGCCTTAATGTGAATTGGGGTGAGGTCTAGAGGAGGAACAAGCCTTCTTTGGCGGCACTGTCTGAAGCCTGGATCCTCCTTTCCAAGGCTGCAGTAACACCACTGCCACTGATAATTTTTGATTGAAAGCCATCCCGTCTGGGTTCAAATAACTGGTTCTCATCTCCTCTAGAAACAAATAGCCACCCTTCTTCTTTCTGGCTTCTTTTGCTAGTAACAGCTCTTGGACATCTCCTAGCCTCCCTTCTCAATGTTGCTATTCCTTCTTTGTCTCCTTCCAGGGGACACAGCAGCAGCCAGACACTCATGAGAATCATCTCCCAAAAAAACCTTCACTCTCCCGCCATCTCCCCTAGGCTAGTATTGGTGTCTATCTCCTTTTGCCACCCAATCTGCCTCCTTCTCAGGCCCACGGGCTAGAGGAGCGAAGGGCTTTTTCCAAGGCCCAACCATCACTTCCTAGAGCAGTGGTTCCCATACTGATCCTTGCTGCCTTTTTTCAAACCAAGCACACCCAGCCCTCCAACTCTGTATTGTTAACAGTCTACCCGTATTTTAATTAAAGGGAATTAAATTGTGTTTTAAAACATGCCTTTACACATTGATGTTCAAAAATGGTGGATATTCAATAGGTGACATTAAGAAATGTTTGAATACAAGTTATTGCATCATTTGAAACTGAAATACATCATAGCCTATACTAGAATTCCTTTGCAACAACTATTACAAATATCACACATGTTGCAACATTAATATTTTCCTCTAACAAAACATCTTGCATCCATGGATCCTTGGACCTGGCATCCTCTGAGTGGGAGTCAGATGCCTTGCTATGCTCCCTGGACTTCACTTCTTTTTGATTGTAGGAAGGAGCGGTGGTATCTCCTGAGACTACCCATTTCTAGCACCAGCATGAGCAGTCACTCCCAAGTATAATGTGGATTTTCTTAACTTGGGGTCTCTCTCTATTTCAATAGCATCACTCTCCATTGAAGGCAGCTTGCTGCTGGATTGCTAAAATGAGCCATTGCCTCCTTATTCACCTGGAGTCCTTGCGGCTAACCCTGGCCTCGAGAAAAGGCTGCTTCCATCTACAGGAGCTGCCCAGGAGACCGCACACCCCTGGAAAGAAACCACTCCAACTGGTTCAGAACACAGCAGCTGACGTACTCAACAATGCAGGGTGGCAGTGCCACCTGTCCCCAGTGATGTGATCTTTTCAGCTCTTGCTATGCCAGTATGTACCCGTATCACGCACCAATGGCAGCTTAGCTGAGATCTGATTATACATGTAGCTCTGGGTGCTGAACAGATCAGCCCTGGCACTTTCTCAGGCTGCTCCTTTGGTAGGTAATTGATGCTTGCGCTGAGATTCCATTAGGAACAACTTCATCATCCAGCCATTCCACTTCAGCTACAGGAAGAGGGGAGAGTGCCTAACTGCACCTGCTAAAAAGGATTGTCAGCACACACATGGGAGACCTCAAAGGTTAAGCTGGCTGCTATTAAGGGTAGCAGTGTTGATGATTCAGGACATATTATTCCCTCTGAACCAGTAGCAAGAGCCCACACATCCCCTTTTTCAAATGAGACATGAAACAGAAGTGCAGAGTTCTTGGTTGTTAAAACATCCCTGGCGCTTTTCACAAAAGTTGGCAAGTTCACAAGACGGTAACAGTGGGGTCCTGGCCAGGTTCCACCTTGAAGATTTACATTGATTTTACAAGTCCTGCAATTTCCAGTGCAGATGTTCTTAACATCCTGCCATAACTTTCAGTAGTGGTGCCACACCCTGTTAAACAGCTCCCGCACTCCGCTCCCGAGACTATGATCAAGACAGAGCATAACAAAGGACCATTATGATCATCTAGTCTGCCCTCCTGCATAGTTTGGCCAGAGAATGGCATCTGGCAATTCCTGCACTGAGCCAATGTTTGGTTGAACTAGAGCATATTGTTTTAGGAAGATGTCCAATTCTGCTTCAACAAAGAGATGGAGAATTCCCCCACAGCCCTTGGCTAGTGATTCCAATGGCCGATTACCCTCATTTTTGAGGCACAAGTTTTTATTTCCAGTCACAAAATGTCTAGCTTCAAGTGCCAGATCTTGGCTAATGCTATACTTTTGATCACTAAATTAAAGAGCCCTCTATCAAAATCTTTTCTGCACCTCAGGCTTTAGAGGTAAGATATTTGCTGATATCCTGTCTGGAAGGCACTTTGGGATGATGGAGAGAGCTCAAAGAGGCACAAGACCACCAAGTGGAAGGAAGCACTCTACTCTCCCCCAAGTATACAATTCATTTTTATTTACAATACCCTATAAAAATGTAAATTTAGAAACTTTTATTTTCATCAGAACCAAAAATGAGGAGGGAGGGAAGCACAAAAAAGGAATAATATAATAAAGGAACGGTCCACTTGATCGGTTGTGAGGGAAATGGAGGGTGCGGGGTGTGTGGGTGTGTGTGTGTGTAGGGAGAGGAGTTATGGGGAGGTGGTTTTGGTTGGAGGGGAGAATACTTTGGGGAGAGAGGGATTAGGAGAAAGCAGCTGATTTAGGAGGAGGGGCAGCTGGTTAATAGGGAGGAGTTTACTGGTTGTAGAATACCTACATGTGCAAATATTTTTTGTCGTTAAAAGCAAAGAAAGATTAAAAACCCCACCACATTCCAAAAGGAGCAAAACAGCAGGATCTAGCAGTGGTTGGGTATGGAAAACTCATTCAGATTAGCAGCTCTATCCACTAGAGATCAAAGCCAGGCCCCTTGGTTATTGTCTTGGAGGGCTCTTGACAGCATGGGCCTGAACCAAGGGGCAGGTGTGAGAGAGAGGGGTGCAAAACGATTCCCAGGAAGACGAGGCAAGTGTGCAAAGGCGTGTGTTCACTGTGTCATGGGATTAGGACGGGTGACAGAGGGGAGCCCAGTTTGTGCAACTTCAGAAAGAACGAGAAGCCCATGCCGAGCTGGAACAGGAAAGCCCACCCTGTGCAGTGTGAGGGGTGGGACGAAAACTCAGTGCTTGGATATGAGAGGGGGGAGCCAACAGATTCTCACGTCTTAGCCAATGAGCAAAGATTGAAGAAAGAAACAGGGTCAGAGGGCCAATCATCTAAAAGTCACACCCTCCTAAACATTTAGGAGACATTGGGCAGCAGATGTCTCTCTAGGCCCCCAACTCCACCTTCCAGAGCACATGGGGATTCTCCCCACAACTAGCTGTCTCCCTAGCTATCTGGATTCTGCATTGACAGGGGGCAGGAAGGAGGAGAGGGTGGGTTCCTCACCAGTCCCTCAGTAGCCTGAATGTGGTGGTGGCGGGGGGAAGACAGGGGCTGTGTCGGGAGAAAGCAGCAGCTGTTGTGAAGATGCAGAGGGAAATGGGAACGCAGCAAGGACATGCCGAATTGCAACCTAGCAGCGAAGGGTGGCAGGAGAAACCAAACACACACCCATCCAAGTTCACAGAGCAAAAGAGAGGTCTCCCGTGCCAGATATCCAAGAGAAAAATCCCACAAGGCTTTGCTTCAGGGGAGCAACTGCCTCCCTTCCTCCACTGCAATCCTCTGGTGGCGGCGGCAAGGATGGCAGCCGGCATTGAGGACCCGTCAAGACCTCCTACCGTATCCCCTGCACTAACCTGGCAGGGCAGAAGAAACGAGAACAAGAAAGTTAAATAGCCGCAGTACTAGGGTGTGATGGAGATCTGTGTCCCCCCCCTTGGCTGGAGCACATGCAGACATTCAAGCCTCATCTAACAGCACTGAGTTCACTTGTCTTCATCACTGCCTGTTCAGCATTGGCAATTCCCACTTTTCTGCTCTCCTAAAACCCCTGATGGTTTAACTGTGGAGAGTGGGGCTGAACGCCTGAATCTCCCCCTCCATACCCTTCTAACTCTACGTATCTCCTGGCCACCTCTTCCCCAGCCATACTCCTTCCTCCCCACCCCCAAGCATCTCTGACCTCCACTCAGCTCCTGACAACAGACCCTGACTCCCCGTTCCTCACTTGCTCAACTCCCTGCCCCCCTCCCTGTTATTACACAAGGGAAGCAGGACAGCAAACATAGCACTAAACCAGATGAGAAACAGGGACTTACTGCAACTTTGTCTCCAGCACGTTCAGCTTCTGCTGATCAACATAGCGAGAAAAAAGGGACAGCAGATTAGAAGGGGTGGATACTGGCTTTGCCAGCACTGCTTCAGGGATCTGCAGAAGCTCTCGGGTTGTCATGGACATCAGCTCTGTCCTGCCAAGGAGAAGGACACAGACGAAGGTGTGAGCAGGTGGCGAGATGACAGAACTTCCCTGCATCAGCCCAGGTGGATGACAGAGGCACAGGAATGGGAGTTCTACTGATAGCCTAATTGGGTATTGGGTGTTTGCTATATGACTATATTGGTGTAGTTTAATAGAGAATACAAGGCAAAACAAGCAGGAAGGAAACAGAATGGCTCCAGATAAGCCATTCCTCTGCAAACAATTGAGGGTCATTAAGAGACAATATCATGACCAGGAAGAGGCCCATGCACATGGGAGATCAAAAGGACTGTAGCTATTCAGAAAGGGATTCCCTCAAGAAGGATAAGAGGGAAGGAGGGAAAGTTGCTCAGGGGAACCAGACTAAGCCGTGGTCTACACTACAGAGCGAGGTTGACACAAGGCACCTTATGTTGACCTAACTAAGTATCCACACTAAAATTTTGCTCCCGCCAACATAACTTGCCCGCTATAACAACTTAATAACTTCACCTCCATGAGCAGCATAGGGTCAATATGAATGTAGCTAGGTTGACACAGCATCAGTGTAGACACTGCCTTGCTTACATTGACTGTTGCGGGCTTTCAGGAGCCATACCACAGTTCAATCAATGCAAGTACTCCTGGTGAGGACGTTCATCGCTGACACAAGTAGCAAAGTGCAGATGCACACAAGCGATGTAATTACTGCAAGCTTTGTTCCTCCTGTTAAAATTTGCTCCTGTTATCTTTGGCTTAAGAAGGCTCTATGGTCAGTTTATTCACCTCTGGTCAGATGCCCCCAAGACAAGAAACCGCAAGTGTCCAAATCAGCTGGACCCGCTGGGTAAGCACAGTGGATACACAGTGTGCTATAGCCCAGGGGCTGGTCTAAGCATGGGAGAAGGGTGAAATTCCACCCCGAGACAGGTAAAGGCACAAGGCCTGACAGCTGAGGGGTGCACTGAGAGAGACCAGAAAGGGGCAGAGGTGCAGCCAGTCCTATGAGAAACTTTTCCCCACACAGTCACTAATGAAACCAAAGCCAAACAAAAAGTGAAAGAGGGTAAGTGTCAAGAAGCACCATCATGTGCTAGTGAAACCCTAAGCAATGGTTCCTACTGGAAAAGGCTCAAAAAGTCTCCACCAACTTGGCTGAAATGCCACTGGGAGACCGTTTGAGAGGTAGGAATCACTCAGTCAGGCTCCATGTGAGGATCCAGTAGGGCAGGGGTGGCCAACCTGAGCCTGAGAAGAAGCCAGAATTTACCAATGTACATTGCCAAAGAGCCACAGTAATATGTCAGCAGCCCCCTATCAGGTCCACCCCACTGCTCCCAGCGCCTCCCGATCAGCTGTTTCGTGGAGTGCGGGAGGCTCTGGGGGTAGGGCATGGCAGGCTCAGGGAGGGGGCGGGAAGGGGTGGAGTGGGGGCAGGGCCTGTGGCAGAACCAGAGGTTGAGCAGTGAGCACCCCCTGGCCCACTGGAAAGTTGGCGCCTGTAGCTCCAGCCCCAGCGTCGGTGCCTATACAAGGAGCCGCATATTAACTTCTGAAGAGCCGCATGTGGTTCCAGAGCCACAGGTTGGCCACCCCTGCAATAGGGTATGCAGGCCATGGTTTAGTTCCCAGAGACAGCTGGAACGGCCTATAAGAAGTCAGCTAATTAAGAATGGCTCAACAGTCAGACTCTGAAGAACTCTGGGAATCATCTGAGTCCAGATTGGTCACCACTTTGGCCACACCCAGTGCCTTAACAATTGACCAGCCAGAAGGGACCAGGAGATCGTCTAGTCTGACTTCCCGCATAACAAAAACCAAAGAATGTCACCCAGTTACCCCTGTACTGAGCTCAGTAACTTGTGTTTGACTAAAGCAACTTCCAGAAAGGCCTCCTATCTTGATTTGAAGACAGACATCAAGAGGTGGGGAATCCACCACTTCCCTGGATCGTCTGTTCCAATGATCAATCACCTGCACTGTTAAAAATTGTGCCTTAAGTTGAATTTTTCTGGCTTTAACTTCCAGCCACAGGTTCTTGTTCTGCCTTAGATGACAGATTCCTGTAGCACCCAGTATCTTCTCTCCATGAAGGTGCGGATACACTGTAATCAAGTCGTCTCTTGAACTTTTTTGGATTGAAGTAAGCAGACTGTACTCCTCGAGTGTCTCACTAACAGGCATTTTCTCCAGCCCTTTGTAGTTCTTCTCAGCACTCTCTCCAATTTTTCAACATCCTTTTTACAAATGTGGATATCAGAAGAGCTGAAAGTGTTCCACTATCTGTCTCAACAATGCCATATACAGATGGAAAAATCACCTCCCTGCTGTTTCTATATCCAAGGATCATATTAACCCGTTTTGCTCCTTCATCATACTAGAAGCTCATGTTCAGTTGTTTTCCTTCTATAACCTTAAATCCTTTTCAGCCATTTGGAGTCCCATGATTCAGCCAGAGACTGCATTCAGCAAAACTATGCACCGTCACTGTGGTGCCTCTGTGGCTCTCTGGACTCCAGTGCAGAATGTTCCCCTGGCAGCCAGGAAGTGTCCACTCCTTCAGTGGGGCTCACCTCCTCCACAACTGTAACTCCAAAGCAGGCCCAGAGAGAACCACTGAATATCAGTTCCTGGATGCACAGGAGCTTTGTAAGTAACAGACCCCCGTCAGCAAGACACCAATAAGAAACCTGGAATTACTGTAGCAGGCTGCCAGCTCACAGGGTGATCCCTCCTCCGGCTGGGGAGTTGTGGGTTCTGTTCCAATTCCTAATCCTATGCTCTGACTACTAGACCAAGCCCCATCTGCTGTCAGGAGGCCATATTACTCAGCATCTACCCTGATCCAGGGTATGCTCTACTCACCACTGGTCAACATGCATTGTCCTCAAAGGGGGGACGCAGCTAAGGGATGCAGCTGGGACTCACCACTGGTTGTCCTGCATTAGCTCCGTACCAGCATTGGAATTCTGCAATTCCTCCCCACGACTCAGGACCAAGTACAGCAGGGACAGGCCAAACTGCAGAGAGAGAAGAAGTAAGACAGCATGTGCGTGGAGGAGGGGACGACTCTGGGCCTGACCCACAGCAGGAAGACTCTTCTCTCTTCCTGGTGCTGCTATACCACCACATTTCCTACTCCTGAGTTTGGAGCCTTCACTTCCCCTTTTCTGCCCTCTGCCTTTCCCCGTGCCCATTCTGACTGCAGCCAGTATCTGCGAGGCCTACTCCAGCACAGGCACTGTTTTCAGAGGCCAACAGTCTCATTTATTATTTGTATTACCACAGCACCTGGGAGCCCTAGTCATAGACCAGGACCCCTAGATACAAGACTTAGTAACAACAAAGAGGAAAAGAGTCAGATTAAGACACAAACCATCTACCTAACATGCTTAGCCTGAGACTGTGCAAGAGCAACACTGGGCAGGATTGGAAACGTGAGGTGTTGCTTTGCTACAACTACAACATGTCTTCTCTTTCCCTTCAGCTTTCTGGATATGTGCTTCTTGGTTTCCCGTCTGTCTGTAATAGCCCCATTATACTTTTCTGGTTCCTCTGCTGTGCCAGGTTTAATCAAAGCAGACACTCCCCCTGCCCAGAAGTAGCCTATTCCCAGATTCATCAAAGATTGTAATTCAATGCAGGGACTGTACAATTCCCATAGCGCTGTTCCACCTTTGCAG
>NW_020664441.1:3104060-3115420 GCF_002925995.2 Terrapene triunguis | reverse complement strand
CCCCCTTGCACCCAGGGCCTGTGCAGCACTGCCCCCCACCCCACCTCCTTGTACCCAGGGCCCGTGCAGCATCGCCCCACCATGCCCATGAAATACACGTCTACCTTCTCTGCACAACAAAAACTTTGCTGATTATCTCCAAGGACTAAAGGTGCAGGCCCCACAGGGCCTGTGAACGTGAGGGACGAGAGTGGCAATAAAATCCTTCCCTGGGGCTGCCCTGGTCACACTTTCCTCCTCAGTCCAGGCCCCCTCAGTTCCCTGCCTGGTTTCTCCCATGTTTCCTGGAAGAGACCCTGCCCTGCATATGAACTGGTGAAGAGGCCCCACTCCAGGCAGTACTGGGCAAGAGCCCCCCCCCAGTGCCTCAGCCTCTTCCTACTCCACCTTTCCAACTGAAGGGGGGCAGCACCCAAAGGAGAGTTCCCTTGCTGTTTCAGTGAGCCTGTTACTAGAAAGGGGGCTGCCCCACACATGTGGGTATGGGAATGGACTGTAGACGTTCACCCCATCCCGAAGCAAATGAGGGAAGAATTCCAGTCCTCTCCCTTCTCTACACATGGGTGGGGAGACAAGGTTGGGGGTGGCACACATCTTTGCAGCACCAAGAGCGCTGTAGCAGACTCATGTTCCTCACCTCTCTTGGCCGGGTGTTTTCCCCCTCAGATTGTCATACATGTCACAGATCTTCTGCTTTCTCTCCTCCATCAGGGCCGGCCGCTCCCCCTCCAGGCTCAGGAGGTAGCGCCTCTCGTAGTCCTCCACATCCAGGAGGAGGCTGTACGTCTGCATGACACGCAGCCGGATCAGAGCCAGCCACAGGAACCCCTGCTATCCCCCACAGCTAGTCAGGACAGGGAAGCCACTGCCTTCCGAGCAGACTCAGAACCAGAGTGTGCTGCTGGATCAGCAAGCCCTGTAGAGAGAGTGCTGTCGATCCCCAGAGTGGGTACAGCATGGGCGGCAGCAAGCTGTCAGTGTGCCTCAGCCCCAGCCTAGAGAAGCCATCATTCTCTCCTTGGCCTGGCTGCTGAAGCAGGCAACGAAGAGGGAAGGTGTTTCCATTGTTTGTTATGAGCTTCGATTAGAGCAAGAAGTAAGGCAGTGCCTGGAGAGTGAAGAGCATGCCCAGCTCAGCACAGGGGTCTGGGAAGGGGGTGTGGCTTACTGGGGACACATGTCCCCATCCCCAAGGGGCAGCCGCTGCACTTGGGTTTGGCAGCTCCCCTGGAGCACTGGCCTGGTTCACTCTTGCTGCGGAGCAAAGGGTGGTGGTGTATGGGGGTCTCATCTCACACTCACCTTCTCAATGGTGACGAGGGTCTGACGTCTCTTGTCTCGAACCAGCTTCTCCTTCGTCTCCTAGGGAAAGAGAGCGAGGCGGGCCCAGGTGGAGCACAGAACAAAAAGCAGTGTCAGAAAGGAGAGGATGGGGAGTGGAGTGAGCGAAGAGAGAGGAGGACCGAACCCCGGGTGGAAAGAAAGGGCCCAGGCTGTGCACGGCAGCCACGTCTGCTGTTACTTACATCGTCCTCGCTGCGGGAGGTCACCACCGCGTCAATCATTTTCCGGGGGTTATTTACACTGGAGACTGTGAGCTTCCCCAGCGAGCCCTCAAACTGCACTGAAAGGACAAAGGAATAGCAATGTGGATGGAGTCATCACCCCAAGCCTCTGCTCCTCTATCCACCCCAGAGAAATCTTACACGCAAACTCCTCCAGCTTCACCCTGCCTCCGCACCAATGCCCCAGAGAACCCTGATCTCTCCCTGCCCTCCCCAAGCAATCCCTGCAGCTGTTCCTAACGCCAACCCTCTCCAGAGCGAGTCTACAGCGGTTCTTCTACCCCCAGCCCCATGACAGGTAACTATCCTCCACCATTAAAAGAACAGTACAGCTAGGGAATGAGATGCTATTTGACGACCAATACATTACCACAGGTCTGTCAATTCCCTGATGGCCCATGAACCCCCTACCTCTCCCCAGCCCAGGATGCGGTTTGAGGGAGGGGACATTTACCTGGCTTGTAGGCATGCTCTAACTTGGCCACCTGGGGTGTGATGAGTTTAGTACGTTCTTTCTTGGGGCCATCGCCGTGCATCTCCTCTGCCGCTGACACTTTCTCCAGCTTCTGGAAGTAATTCTGAGACAAAAGGGAAGAGGAGGAGGTGGTGGTGGTGGTGGTGGTGGTTGTTAGGATCCCAGCACAGAGAAACCATGGGCAGCTTGGCCCCAAGAACCAATGGGCCATCACACACAGAGTCCTGCAGCTGGTGGGGCTGACAAGCCAGCCTGAGTGGATGTAGGCAGTGTAGTGACACAGGTGTAAGGGGTGAAGGGTGAGTGTTGAAGCACAGTTACAGAGCCAGCTAACAGCATCATACTGGGAGCTCAGCTGCAGCCACCCTCCCAGCAGTCACTTATCTGGGGGTGCAGGTACTGCAGACAGGGGATTAGCACAGTAGGCCAGTAGCCACTGGGACAGCCAAGCTCATCCCTAGGTGGAAGCTAGGTCAGGATGGCTCTATTAGTGAGTGCAAAGCATTTACCTGATAGTAGAAGTCATCCAGGTAAGGGTCAGTGCTTTGCAACTGCATCATCTGGATCTTTGATACCCAGTCCTTTTCCCGCTGCAACATGAGATTGGCATAGGGGTCCTTCCGCAGCTGCTCCTGATGGCTGCTCCGGTGGCCGGCTCGGTCCCCTGCCGAGCCATTCAAACTCCGGTGCTGGCTGGTGGGAGGACCCATAAAAATTCAGAAGATACAGAAAGGGCACAGTGGAGAAGAGACATGGATAACAGCCTGCACTGCAGGATGGCTCGAGAGGCCACGCCCAACTGTGGGGAGCAGGAACTCCTAGGAGACCCCCAAGGGGTGTGTGTGTGTGTGTGAGAGAGATCCTCCTTCTCTGGCACTAGAACCCAGGTGAATCTTCTCATCTCGCAGTGGAGTTCATTAACCCCCCCCCCCCCCCCCCAAACGCAGGTGATACCAGTACTCACTTCCTGTTCTGCTGCTGTCTCTGATGTAAGAGCCGCCGATGCTGCGGGTGAAGGTGAGTTGTATCTGGTCTGAACATCTGCGGGTGAGGCCTAGAGAAGAGAGTTGTAACCTCAGGTCTGTCATCTCCAGAGAAAGTCAACAGAGACTCTCAAACTTGGTGCAGTGAGCTCAATGATGGGAGACAGAGGATAAGTGTCGTACCTTAGGTTCTGCAAGTGGGACCCAGGACATGGGGGGTGCTGCTGCTGGGATGGGGGTGGCGCGGAAGGCGGTGGCGCCCCAAAAAAGGCACGGAACCCACTGGCTGGAGACATCATCTGCCCAACTCTGCCTTGAAGCAACTTGGGGTTCATGGATGTGAGGGGGCTGCCAACGAGTCCAGAGACACGAGCAAACTGGCTAGGAGACATTCGTCCAGCCTGCAGAGATGGGGGGGGAGGGGAGAGAGACCACCACAAACGTTACCACTATGACAGAGAGAGTGGGACAGACAAGACTGAGTGGCACAGCTCTAGTCATCCGGGCGGAGCAGGCAACGGGAACCACCAGCAACTGTCTGAGAAGGAGCAGCACAGAGACAGCCATGCAAAGGCAGAACAGAGGACACAGACACCAGAGGACAACGCAGCGCACACAAGGTGCTGTTGAGGAAAGACGGAGAACAAGAGGGAATAGTCAGAGCTTTACCTGTGCTCCTCCTAGAAGCTGCGCTCTCTGAAGGTGGGTGAAAACGGGAGTGACGCTGGGAGGGAACGGGTGGCCCAGGAGGGAAGAATTCTGGGGAAAGAAAACGGAAGAGCAAAAAGGAAACACTAATTCTAAACAAAGAACCAATCAACCCAACATGGACATTCAGCAGGTGCATGCTCCAGATACACTGGGATCAGAGAGAAAACAAGAGACCACAGTTACACCCAGATAAGTAACAGAGAGGCCAAGAGATAGGCACATGAGCTTCCAGCACGTGGGATACACCCGGACCTGAGGGGAACGGGGAAAGGGAAAGAGGTGCTGAGATCTCTAGCTGACAAATGGAAGTCAGAACATTAAACACAAGATGATTTCCCTTTAAGAAATAGTATAGACACAGAAGCCTGGATCTGTGGAAGGGAATGGCATTATAGGAGGGATCAGAGGACAAGTGTGATGGTTATGGGAAAGGACTTCAGAATTACTGAGACAGAGTGAGAGGCCCAGGGGTGAAGCTGATGGAGAATGGACTTTAGGGATGATAGAAGGGACGGTTATTGAGGGCGGGGGACCTAGAGAGTGAGGGGTCAGGCTGGGAATACACAGAGCATGAGACACTCCATACCGGGACATTGCAGAGCTGGTTTGGGGACATCCTCTCGCCATAGGGGGAAGGATAACGCTGTTGCATCGGGGCCCGGATGTGAACAGGCTTTGGACACAGGATCTATCAGGAGGGAGAAACCAAAACAAGGGAACTGATCGTAGTCCTAGAAACTAGCTTCCCCTTTCTTTGCCAACATCTGCCAGGCAGCTCCTCCCACAGAGTTGTCACCCAGGGCTCACTCACGGAGCAGAATGCAGACCAGCCTGCAGTGTGCCATATGTAGAGCCCCTCCACCTCCCCCAATTCCCCGTCTTGTGGTTGAGGGGGAACCCCCAGTACACACAGCAGCATCAGCATCTTCAGACTGTTTCTTCCGGAGGAGACTCTGGCCGGATAGCATCTGGTTTTGGGCAGCAATGCTATGTCCCTCCCCGTCTGCCAATTGCTGGCATGTGAGAGCAGCATATGAAGGAGGATCATGCAGGCTCCAGGCACAGTTGTGGCACCTAAAGGACAGAGCAGCTAAGAGGACAAGCCTACCCATCCTACCATTAATCTCTCTTCTCCACCTATCAGCATCCAGGCACGCACTCAGCTGTGTTGCTGCTCTAAAGATTGTGTGGTGGCAAAAAACTAGTGGCAGGCTCCCTTAAGCTGTCCTAAAAATTTCAGGGTCTTCACCTTCTGGGGGCCTCCCTTTCTCATTTCTACTCTGCTCCTTCCTGGAAACACCTCCTTTTCCTGAAACAATGGTGACCAGATCCAGCTCCTGCCAGAGAAGTGTGAAGGGCAGAGGTACCTGCTGGTTGAAGTTGGGCACGGCGGCCTGCTTTGGTGGGGTGCCGATGGGGACAGCCCTGACAGGGGGGCTCCCAATGACTGGGGAGGACGAGCGCCTGGGCAGTGCCCGCTCTGAGAGGTCCCGCTCATCCTCCTGGCCCTGCGGGGGTCTCTGAGGCATAGCATATTCCAGCACAGACACCGAGGGCATCTCCTGCACACGGGAGGAGGGGAAAACACAGCTAGTGGTTAGCTACTTTGAATTGTGTGTAGTTTACCAGCTTGCCAGTGGGGCTCGGTGAGAACAGAGGCACAGCTAGAGCAAGGAAATCTGCCTAATGAGAAACGGGGAATATGGTCAGGAAAGCAAATGCTCTCTGGGGAGCTTCAATGTGTCACTTGCAGCTATGATCTACTGGGCAGGTGTCCTGGCCTAGAGTATGAAACTCTAGGCTGGAAGTCAGGTGACTGAGTTCTATCTGGGATTCTGCCACGGATTCACTGCAAAGCAAAGAACAAGTCACAACCTCTGTCACCACATCTGTCACTAGAAAACTCTGCAAAGTGCTGAGAGACTCAGGGAGAACAGAGCTGCATGCTATGTATTATTGTTCCATCTGCTGCCTTTCATGGCAGTATACATATTTTTGCTACTTTTTAGCCCTACTAGCCCTGCAGAGCCAGCCCAGATGCAGAAGAATTAGTTGGACTCTATTCTGGTTCAAGGATCAACATTCTTAGCTAAGTTGTGATGGCAGAATCTTTATCTCGAGTAGTTCACATCAATTTAACTACTCCTGTAACATCTCTCAAACGGGGAAGGGTTATTGGGGATAATACACAAGCAGGAAACAACCCAGCTTGGCTCGCAGATCCAAGGGGAAATTGGCGGAGCTGGCAGCTAAAAGACTATTTCTCATGAACAGATCATGTTTGATCTAGAGTCAGCAAGAAGTAAGTGCTGGCCCACCCTCCACAATACTATCTTAGAGTCACTTTACAGAGCAAAATGGCTCTTCATACTTCAGGGTCTAAGCTGGCTTTCCCAGAAGTCAAGAAGGAATCGCCCACCTGGCATGGGGTGCAATACAATAAGCTAAGTACATTATGGAAAACTGAAACTTTCTCTGATGCATCCACAACCAGCACCCCCGGGCAACAGCTTCATCCGACCAACAGGAAGCAGGACACCAGACAAAAAGGGCTAGTGGTCTGATCCAGTGCAACAGGACACAGAACTGGCAAATCTTATGCTCCTGGAGATGACAAAAGCTTCTGCTCTGCTCAGGAAAGGGATTCCTGAGGTGGGAGGAAAATGTCTCCCCTGAAAGCCTCTGAGCTCCCTTTGCAGGATTAGTAACGAGACAGGACACGGCACCTGAGTGAGAAGTGGTCCTCGGATGCGCCTCAGAACTGCGGATCCATCCCAGATGCTGGAGTTGAGGCCTCCTGGCTGCTGTAAGAGAGAGTATGATGAGTTACCATGGAGAGGACTCTCCTGTCTTTCCATCCATTCCATGCAGCCAGGCTCCTCCCCTACCAATACTGCACTCACCTGCATTGGAGGCTGGGTTTGCACAGCCTGCATGATGGCTGGATCTTCCAACTCGTTCTCAATGACCAGCTTGCTCAGCCTCTCGGCCAGGTTCTCCTCATGGTGCCCCAGCAGGTCCATCTCATCACTGACCGCCCCATCTTCCAGCTCTCTAGCTGTCGCAGGCTTGTCTTCCAGTTCTGCAAGCCGTTCATGTGCCTCCTGCCAGTCATCATCTGCAAAGGAACCACAGAAAGGAAGCGGGGCTGGCACCTTAGTGCCACTCATTTATTCCACAGCCAATTACACCTCCCAGGCACCAATGGACTGGAACAGCAGGGAATGCTGGGGCTCAGGACTGAGGGACATCAGCAGAGCTATGGGTGGAGCAACCCAGAATTGGAGCTGCAGGGGTGGGGTGGTTAAGGGCAGGACTGAGGGGATTTCCATCCAGATATGGCATTCCCTGAAGGAGAGCTGGGGGCAGAGACGAGGAAGGGGAAATGAATGGGAGATGCAGCTCTCACCAATAGCACCGGCTCCAAACGTGTCATCGTTGAACTGGTCGATATCTTCATCCTCCTCGCCCAGGGTCTGAAAGGCATCTTCATCTTCATCCAGAGGACAGTCCTCCAGGGACTTGGAAAAGAGCAAAGAGAGAACAATGAGCAGGCCTCCAGATATGCCACAGTTTTATTTGCCCTACCAGCATCACCAAAGTGGGCCCAAAGCTGGGGCACCGAGTCTGTCTGTCTGAATCCTTTCTTGGAGATTGTCTCATTTCCCTATACCAGCACATCACAAATGTGGCCCTTTGGAGGAAAAAGAGAGACATCACCTCCAGCACACACAAAACGTAACTCCTCAGACAAGGCACCCCACAGCAAGCGTGTCCCAAGACACCCCCACACATCCAAACTGCACCCATGACCATCAGACAAGGTACCTCTGCCTAAGCATGGACTAAGTGCATCCCCACAGGTAAGGCGTCATTCCCCTTCCACATACCCATTACACACACCCTCTTTACTAAGCATGCCTCCTTAAATGAGGCAATACCACCCCCGAGATAAACATCCTATTTCAAGCACACCTCCTCTCACAGCAGGAGGGGAAGGACAATAGTCCAGTGGTTAGGGGGCCAGTCTGAGATCAATTTCCCTGCTCTGCTACTGTGACATCTTGGCAAGTCACTTAGTCTCTCAGGGCCTGTTCACCATCTATGTAAAGGGGATAATAGCACAGCCCTGCCTCACATGGGTGCTGCAAGGATAAATACTCTAAAGATTGTGATAGTGACGGGAGCCACATAAATACAAGGGATAGAAGGAACCTTCCTCCCCCACCCACCCATGACAGACCAAGCACACCCCCATAGTCCTCCCATGTACCCCCCTCAAACATGGCATTCTACATACACCATGCAACAAATACACCCTACAACTATGACACACGTACCCATGCCTCCAGGCATGGACCAAGCATGTCCACTCAAATGCCTTCCCCACCCAAGACAGCTGGGTAAGAAACAAGTGTGCCCCTAGCCCCGGTTCCCAAACACATAATGGCCAGCAGGCACTTACTACCCCATACCATCCATTCAATCACATTTTCCCTCAAGCTGTTCCACTCTCAGGGCCCCACCAGCCAGGCACATAACTCTTCAGATAACATAGCATGTGACAGAATAGAATCAATCATCATCAAGCCCAATCTGATGGGCCAATATCCTGGGCATCCTCCCAAACCAACTTCTGATCCCAAGCTGGTGCACCCATATCCAGAGTAGCCATCTGAATATAGTTCTGAGGCACACATACCCCACATGCACACTATACTCAGAAAGGCTGCCCCTGGGCCTGTATCCCAGTAGTTCCTGCTCTGAGAGACATGTCCCCTCCATATCCTATATCTACCTCCCTAAGAAAGACACCACAGCCCAAATCCGGGATGTGCTCTGGCCCATACTCTACATGGCATCCCCAGCCTATAGCAGAGAGTCTCTTTAACTCCAGCCCACACTCTGTGCAGTCCCATCTCATAGAGGCAGCCCCAGCCTGTCCGACATGCTGCCCCCTTCTGAGAGATGCCCCAGCCCACACCCTGTACATTTACCTTCAGAGCCCCCTACTCCAGCCCGCAATATCTGTACCCTGTGTGTGCCCCCCTGCCCGTGCCTGCAGAGCCCATATACCAAGCAGTCACCTTAGCCAAGCATTCCAAGCGCCAGCCTGCTAAGTGCATACCTAGCTCTGCCCCTCTGAAACAGCCTCCATCGCCAAACAGCTCCAGCACAGGGAGGTCTCCTGGGCACCCACTGAGTGTGACCTTCTCAAACACTCACCCCCACTCCAAGATGGGAGGGCCTCCCCCTTGGACAAGCATCCCACAGACCCATAGTCCCCAGCCCCAGAGAGAGAGAACTCCCTACTCCACATCCCTTTCTGACCCATGCCCTTGGCATCCCCTTACCCTCTCCACACACATACAACCCACATTGTCACGTACCCAACCATGCACCCTGCAATAGAGGCTCCTCTTGACCTGTAGCCCTTCGCCCCCACAACGAAACCCCTCTCTAAGTTATGCCTCCTGCACACCCTCCACACTACAGAGACCCTCCAGCCCATACTCCCCCAAAGATACCTCCCACCCCATGCCTCCCAGAGACCCCCCAGAACTCCATGCCCCCAACAGAAACACCCAGCTCATGCACCCCCCAGACACACACCCTGAATCCCTTCCCCTCGACATACACCTGCCAGTCTATACCTTCCCCGGCATATCCCCCCCACAACACACACCTCAGCCCACACACCCCAGAACCCCATGTCCCCCCACACTCCCCCTGTTCATGTCCCCCGAACTCTGCACCCCCCAGACACCCTCCCGGCCCGTGCTCCCCAGAACCTTGCACCCCCCCAGACACACCCACAGCCCATGCCTCCAAAACCCTGTGCCCCCGCGAGCCCTAGGCCACCCAAAACACACCCTGGCCCATATCCCCCCAGAACTCCGTATCCCCCAGACACACACCCCGGCCCCATCTCCCCTTAAGACATATCCCACCCCGTGCCTCCCACAAAGACCCCCGTCCGGCCCGTACCTCCCCAGATACACCCCTCCGGCCCCAGCCCCGCCCAGACCCCCGTGCCCCCCCCCGCCACACCCCCGGCCCGTGCCCGCCAGCCCCGCCGTGAACGAGGAGGAAGTGGGGGCTCTGGAAGGGGGGAGAAGTGACCCAGGGACTGGGGTCAGAGGTCAAAGGTCGCAGCCCGGGTGGCCCCTCACCTGGTAGCGGAACATGGTGAGCGGCGCGGAGACTCCCACCGCCAGGGAGGCCCCGCGCGGACCCCGCTCCGGCTCCGAGCCCCCGCCCCTCGATACGCACGCTTCGCCGTCACGGAACACGTACATGACGTCATCCCGCAAGTCCCCCCCCTCCCATCCGTGGGGCCAGAAAGAGCCGATGCGCAGGCGCGATACGTCTAGCGGCCCCGCTTTTGCCGTTAAAGAAACAGCGCCGGGGGTGTCTTAAAGGGGCAGTGTCTCTTTCCTCTCCCATTGACCACAGCACTGAGGCTGGGGGAGGCCTCTCTAGAGACAGGCCCAGCTTTACACCGCCACTGTTTTGCCCCAGCTCTGTGGGCAGCCTCACCAGCCTCCACAAAACTGGGGCTGGCACCAAAGCCCCACTCCCCCAAAGGACAAAGCCGCCCGGCCAAAGGCCCCGGGTCTCATCGTCCACCCCTGGCCTGGGGTCTCTGCGGGGGCTGCTGAGCACTGTCAGGAGGCCTTGCACATGGGGGTACCCAGCCCCACCCGTGTGCCACGCTCCCCTGCAGCACTGCTGCGGCATGGGCAGAGCTCACGTGCCCCTGAACCCTTCGCTCGGTTACCCCACCCCAAGGTTACTTCGTCCTGCCCTTCTCCGGGACCCCCTGTCCTGAGGTGACCCCCTGCCTCCTGCAAGTCTTCCTTCCAACACGGCTTTCAGGGGTCATCTTCCTCCTCCTCCATTCTCACCAGGCTCTTGCTGCGAAGAAGTGAATTAAGAAAACCTTGGGCTGCTCTCCCCCTAATCCTACTGTGTATCTATCTATCTACACCCCTGCTACCATCTATCTATCCCCATACACCCCCTCTATCTATCTATCTATCTATCTATCTATCTACACTCCTGCTACAATCTATCTATCCCCATAAACCCCCTCTATCTTTCTATCTAATCTATCTATCTATCTACACCCCTGCTATCTATCTTCATATGACCATACAGTCCTATCTCTCTCCCTTTCTCTCATATCTATGTCTACCTATTGTCATACACCCCTCCCCCCCCCCCCCCCCCCCCCCCCTTTTTCCGCTTTTTTTTTCCCCCCCCCCCCCCCCCCCCCCCCCGTGGGTTTTTATAAGGTGGAGTCCTCAATTCCTCCTACGATTGCCTACCCGAGGCTAGGGCTTAGGGAGACGATGTTTGGTGGCACTAGAAAGTACGGGTTGTCAGTCAGTCTGGGAGCTGGAGCACCAGAGCAAACAGTGAGGCCTATCTCAGGCAGGAATCCCGTTGTTATCTGTTACAGCCAGTGAGTAAAGTGTGCTGGGTCATGAAGGGGCACAGATCCAACAAATAAAATTTCGAAGATGGGCGCACATTTCAGGCTCACTGGGGTGGTGGGGAAAATCCCCTTCTGATTGGCTGCTTTCCCCACTTCCCCACCTCCTGGGGAAGAGCATCAGGGTT
>NW_020664441.1:3097224-3104050 GCF_002925995.2 Terrapene triunguis | reverse complement strand
AGTATTGGTTTGGGGGTTGGGGAGCAGAATTAATTGCTGGTGATGAGACCTCCTCTTTTTTTTAATTGTTTTGCCTACCACTTCAAGCACTGATTACAGCCAAGTCCTGTCTCTCCTCTGTGGCCAGGAATAACATACGTTTCATTTCTGGTGTCTTTGTTGAGATTTCTGAATTTCTTAGTGCCAGCTCATGAATTTTTGGGCACCTGACTCGTGATTTTTGAACACCTGGGTTTGGTGATACTGCACCTTGTAAGAGGCAGATTCTGGCCTTGGATTTTAGCAAATCTCCACCAGCCCCCATCCCTCTTAAGTCATGGTGCCCTGGAGGCACGCGCTAGGCCATCCCAGCCACGTACATGGCTTTTGTTGTGTCCTCTTCTCTCTGTTTGTAAGCTGACTGGTTAGATTGTCAGCTTTTGAGGAGAAGGACCTGCTCGCTATACCTGTCTATAAAGTGCTGTGCACGCTATCAGTGCTATACAAATAGCAACCACAATAACAAGGTATTCATAATTCATGTGTTTTTAGCATTCACTCCCTTCCTGCTTTACTCTTTTATATACACCCTCCAACCACACCGAGGGCATAATTGGGAGGACAATAATATTAATCAATTTCTTATATGCTAAGATGTTCAAAGTGTTTTACAAAATTTAACTAATTAATTAGTGGGTGCATCATTATTATTATCTCCATGTTTCATTTGGGGAAACTGAGGCACTAATGTTAAGGATTTCCAGAGGCAGAGCTGAAAATAGAGGCTCCTAAGCGCCAGTGCCCTAGTCTAACAACCACTAGGACACTCTATTTTAGGAAGGGAACTTGGATAGCTAGGGAAACAGCAATATAAGTGCAACACCTTTGAAGTGGATGTTGTCATTATAATTATGGTTCATTGTCTGTGGAATGCTGCATCGCTTGGGGTGTGTTGTCAGCAGCAGGGATTGACCTTCGGACCTCTGGATTTTAAAGCATGAGATGCCCCTGTCTGAGCTAAAAGGGCCAACTCTGTTAGCCAAGGATGGAGCATGCTCATCAACCTCTAACTGTGACCCAACCACCACTAGCAGGGACAGAGCACTAGGCAGAATGGATGAGGCTGGGTTGCATTTGCATTACAGTAGGGCCTACAGCAGGGGTAGGCAACCTATGGCATTCGTGCTGAAGGCGGCACGCGAGCTGATTTTCAGTGGCGCTCACACTGCCCGGGTCCTGGCCACCGGTCCAGGGGGCTCTGCATTTTAATTTAATTTTAAATGAAGCTTCTTAAACATTTTAAAAACCTTATTTACTTTACATACAACAATAGTTTAGTTATATATTATAGACTTGTAGAAAGAGGCCTTCTAAAAACGTTAAAATGTATTACTGGCACGCGAAACCTTAAATTAGAGTGAATAAATGAAGACTCGGCACACCACTTCTGAAGGGTTGCCGACCCCTGTCCTACAGGCTTGAGCCGAGATTAGAGTCCCATTGGGCTAGGCGCCTCAAAGACTCGCTGCTGTCTGATGTTCTTTGGCTTGCAGAATTCCTAGCAGTGCTCCAGGAGACTGTGGTAGAAAGTTAGTAAAGACAAAATAGATACTCTGTGCTCTGTCAGTTTCACTTTTGCGTTCACAGCCAGTTTCCTTTCCTGAGTCTTACATGCTAGCAGGAAGATATCAAATTTCTCATGGGCTGCTCCTGCAGCCGCCCTGCAGCCACTGGAGGAGTATGGAGATCTGCTGCTGGCTTTGTAACCGTGCCACAGTCAGGGCCGGTGCTACCATTTAGGCAAACAAGGCGGTTGCCTAGGGTGCCAAGATTTGGGGGCGCCAAAAAGCGGTGCCCCCAATTTTTTTTTTACAGCGTTCCTACGCCCCCTCCCCGAGCACGCGGTCGCCGCTCCACTTCTCCAGCCTCCCAGGCTTGCAGCACCAATCAGCTGTTTGGCACCACAAGCCTGGGAGGGGAGGAGAATTAGAGCGGAGCGGCTTGCTTGGGGAGGAAGCGGAGCAGAGGTGAGGTGGGTGGGGAGCTGTCGCACGGCTCCCCGGGCCGGGGGGGTGGGGAGCTGCCGCAGGGGTGCCTCAGGGCGGGGGAGGAGCTGCCGCAGGGCTCCCCACCCCAGCTCACCTCTGCTACCCCCCTCCCCGAGCACATCGTCGCTGTTCCACTTCTCCCGCCTCCCAGGCTTGGGGCACCAATCAGCTGTTTGGCGCCGCAAGCCTGGGAGGGGAGGACAATTAGAGTGGAGGCAGCGTGCTTGAGGAGGTAGCGGAGCTGGGGTGGGGAGCTGCCGTGGGGGGGGCCTCAGGGCGGGGCGGGGGAGCTGCCGCGGGGGGAGGCACCTCAGGGCGGAGGGGGGGCGGGGAGCTGGCCACAGTGCAGGGGCATTCCCCGGTCCCTGTGAATGCAGGGGCATTCCCCAGTCCCTGTGAACACTCATTGCATGGATGCTGAGTGGAAGGGCATCCCTGGACTCAGGGGTGAAAGTGAGCCAGTATGGGCCAGTACAGCGTACCAGTGAGAAACTGGTACTGGCCCATATGCAGCCCACATTAAAGCGCTGCCATGGCTTTAATGTCCTTGCCCCTTTTGCCTCCCCCGTCGGTGGCCCTGCTTTAATGTGGGCTGCGTACGGGCCGGTACCAGCTTCTTACCGGTACGCTGTTCCGGCCCATACCGGCTCACTTTCACCCCTGAGTCCAGGTCGCTGGTCCCCGGCAGGACAGAGCAACAAACAATCTAGCAAGCTCGGGCCCTCAAGCAGGGTGGAGCAATGAACAGGAGCTCAGGACCTCAGGCAGAGCGGAGTACCATACAGTCTAGGGCAGGGGAGGGCAAACTACTGCCTGTGGGCCGGATCCGGCCCATCAGGGCTTTCGATCCGGCCCATGGGATTGCCAGCCTCGTGGCGCAGCGTGGTTAAGGCAGGCTCCCTCCCTGCCCTGGCCCCGCGCTGCTCCCGGAAGCGGCCAGCACCACGTCCCTGTGGCCCCTGGGGGAGAGGCGGGGCAGAGGGCTCTGTCCGCTGCCCTCGCCTGCAGGCACCACCCCCCGCAGTTCCCATTGGCCGGGAATGGGGAACTGCGGCCAATGGGAGCTTCAGGGATGGAACCCACAGGTGAGGGCAGCACGCGGCAGAGACGCCTGCCCCACTCCACCCCCAGGAGCCATTGCCGGACATGCTGGCCACTTCAGGGAGCAGCACGGGGCCAGGGTAGGCAGGGAGCCTGCCTTAGCCCCACTGCGCGCCTCTGCCACCCTGGAGCCACTCGAGGTAAGCGGTGCCGGGTTGGAGACTGCACCCCAAACGCCTCTTGCATCCTGCACCCCAGCCCCCTGCCCTGAGCCCTCTGCCACACCCCACACCCTTCCTGCATCCCAGCCCCCTACCCTGAGCCCCCTCCTGCACCCCGCATCCCTCCTGGACCCCAATCCCCTTGCCCTGAGACCTTTCCCGCACACCGCACCCCCTCCCACACCCTGCACTCCCTCCCCCCCCCAACCCCCCTGCCCCAGCCCTACATTCATGGCCCTGCATACAATTTCCCCACCCAGATGTGGCCCTTGGGCCAAAAAGTTTGCCCACTCCTGGTCTAGGGGCTCAGACCCTCAGACAAGGCAGAGCACCAAACAGATAGTCTGACATCCTGGCTCTGGCATAGGGCAGACAAACGCAGTCCTCTTGGCCTAAGGTGGGGAGGCTGTCACCCCAGGGGTGGGGTTGGCAGCAGGGTGTAGGGGGATACAGGCCCACCTACTCCATTGGGTCCCAGCCCAGGGTCCTAACAGTGGTGGAATGTTCCACCACTGGGTCAATGGGGATCCGACCAAAACACGCTGACTGGGGTTCAGGCAACAACACAACCGGACTACAGTTTGGTGTCCCTGGGCTACTTCCTACACTCCTCCTTTGGCTTGAGGTCATCCTCCGTCTCCCCAGCATACATTGGCTAGCAGGAGTCCCACCAGCTCCTTGGTGCCCTGGTTGGCTGGTGGCTCTGGCAGCTCTGATCAGTTCTCGCCACAGCAGGGGTCCTCTTCAGACTCAAGCCCAAGCAATGGGCGGGAGGCATTTCTCTCCTTCGGCAGCTCCAGCTCAACTGAGCTGCAAGGCCCACCTTTTATACTTCCTGTCTCTGCTTCTGGTGGGGTGGGTGTCCTGGCTTTGCCCACCAGGGGTTGGGCGGAGGTTCCTCACTGTCAGTCTCAGAGGGAGGCCACATCCCCTCGTTACATGGACATTATTAAGCAGTGTATGGTTACTACAGCTGAAATCCTTTTTGCAGAGAAGAAAGATGTTGGTGCCTTTGACAACTGCTGCTCTCAGACACACAGCTATTAGGCAGTGTGATGAGGCATCCACTCCACACTGGCTGGTAAGGGGTAACTGGAGCCCTGGGGAGGCTGCGCAAAAAGCAGCCAATAGGAGAGGGCCAATCAGTGCCGGGCAGGCCCATATAAGAAGAGCTGCAGGGCAGAGCAGATTCAGTTGCTCTCTGGAGCTCGAGGAGGGAGAACTGTCTGCCTTGCAGAAGGAAGAAAGATAGTACCTTGGACAGAGCAATGCTGGGCAGGCTCAGAGAAGTGAGAGCAAGCTCTTGGCTGACTACTGAAACTGGCATGCAAAGGCCCTGAGATAAGGGTGAAGAAGGTGCTGAGGCTGCAGGGAAGTGGCCCAAGAAAATAGACTGAAAGGTTGGAGGGGACGCAGCATGTGGCTGCCATATATGGGCTCCCTGGGCTGGGACCTGGAGTAGTGAGCGGGCCTGGGACCCCCCGCACCTCCACTCACCACTGAGGAAGTGGCTGGACTGTCGGACTGTGGTACATTCCCCTGGAGGGGTGGGAGGAAAAGCATAGAGTGTGGCAGTCGGAAGGTTGTGTCCTGAAGAGGATGCCATGGTCCTTGGAGTGACACAGGTCCAGGAGCAGAAGTGACAGCAACGAGACATCACAAGAAGGCGGCACACTGGCTAGCAGAGCTAATCCCCGGGACAGCCAGCAGGAGGCGCTAGTGTGGTGAGTCGCACCCTGTCACAGGCACAAGACGTTTTCAAGCAGTTGTGTGAGAAACTGAAAATGGAAAAATTTTCTGTGGCAGTGGTTGAATCCTGTGATGTCAGGGACACAGCTCAGCTAGCACTGTATGTCCGTTTTTTTGATGGAGAGAAATTTGTTGAGACTTTGTTGTCCCTTATACCACATATTAATCATACAACTGGTGAGGATTTGTTTAAGTCTGTTCAAACTTTTTGTGTCTAATAAAAGTTTAGACGTGACTCAGACTGTCAATTACAACAGATGGTACTCCTGCCATGATTGGTACTCCCCGAGACCTTGTGAAATGTCTGCAAGATCTGAACCCCAATTTGATTTCCTATCACTGTGTGTAATCCACCAAACTGCACCTAGTGCAAAGCTTAGCACTGAGTTTGCTAATGTAATATCAATGGTGATCAAACTTGTCATCATTCTTCAGTCCAAGTCAGTACTGCCACACAGACAGTTCAAAAGCTTTCTTTCACAAATATCTGCTGATTACAATGACTTGTTGGTTCATAATGACATCTGCTGGCTGAGCAGAGGGCAAGTACTAAGAAGGCTGTGGGAAATCAGAGTTCATGAGGAAGAATATCTACATAAAATTCCAGAGAAAAAGGCAGAAGAGCAACATGCATTTTTGAAGGATGCCGCAAGCATGCATCCTGGCCTTCCTTGTTGATTTGACAGGCCACTTAAATGATTTCAGTGTAAAGCTACAGGGGTGAAATCACAATGTAGTGGATCTCCAAAGCAGTGTTGCTTCATTTCAAAACAAACTGAGGCCTGGTCTACACTACGAGTTTAGGTCGACTTTAGCCGCGTTAAATCGAATTAAGCCTGGACACGTTCACACGACGAAGCCCTTTCTTTCGACTTAAAGGGCCCTTTAAACCGGTTTCTTTACTCCACCTCCGACGAGGGGATTAGCGATAAAATCGGCCTTAGGGGGTCGGAATTGGGTTAGTGTGGACGAAATTCGACGTTATTGGCCTCCGGGAGCTATCCCACAGTGCTTCATTGTGACCGCTCTGGACAGCACTCTCAACTCAGATGCACTGGCCAGGTAGACAGGAAAAGCCCCGCGAATGTTTGAATTTCATTTCCTGTTTGCTGAGCGTGGAGAGCAAAGGTGACCACGCAGAGCTCATCAGCACAGGTAACCGTGATGGAGTCCCAGGATCGCAAAAGAGCTCCAGCATAGACAGGACGGGAGGTACGGGATCTGCTAGCCATATGGGGAGATGAATCAGTGCTGGCTGAACTCCGAAGCAGTAAACGAAATGGCAAAATATTAGAAAAGGTCTCCAAGGCCATGAAGGACAGAGGCCATAACAGGGACACACAGCAGTGCCGCGTGAAAATTAAGGAGCTAAGGCAAGCCTACCACAAAGCCAGAGAAGCAAACGGAAGGTCCGGGGCTGAGCCGCAAACATGCCGCTTCTACGCGGAGCTGCATGCCATTCTAGGGGGTGCAGCCACCACTACCCCAACCGTGTGCTATGAGTCCCTCACTGGAGAAACACACAGGGAAGCGGGTTCGGGGTACGAGGAAGATGAGGATGAAGATAATGTAAATAGCTCACAGCAGCAAGGAAGCGGAGAAACCGGTTTCCCCAACAGCCAGGATACGTTTATCACCCTGGACCTGGAACCAGTAACCCCCGAACTCACCCAAGACCCTGGGGGCACACAGGGGACCTCTGGTGAGTGTACCTTTGTAAATATTACACATGGTTTAAAAGCAAGCGTGTTTAATGATTAATGATTAATTTGCCCTGGCAATCGCGGC
>NW_020664441.1:3086295-3096824 GCF_002925995.2 Terrapene triunguis | reverse complement strand
GTCTATCGCCCCACCACAGTTTGGGAATCCCATTGCAGCAAAGCCATCCACTATGGTCTGCACGTTTCCCAGAGTCACTACCCTTGATATCACCAGGTCTCTCATTGCCCTGGCAACTTGGATCACAGCAGCCCCCACAGTAGATTTGCCCACTCCAAATTGATTCCCGACTGACCGGTAGCTGTCTGGCGTTGCAAGCTTCCACAGGGCTATCGCCACTCGCTTCTCAACTGTGAGGGCTGCTCTCATCCTGGTATTCTGGCGCTTCAGGGCAGGGGAAAGCAAGTCACAAAGTTCCATGAAAGTGCCCTTACGCATGCGAAAGTTTCGCAGCCACTGGGAATCGTCCCACACCTGCAGCACGATGCGGTCCCACCAGTCTGTGCTTGTTTCCCGGGCCCAGAATCGGCGTTCCACGGCATCAACCTGCCCCAGGAACACCATGATTTCCACATTGCTGGGGCCTGTGCCTTGTGAGAGGTCTAGGTCCATGTCCATTTCCTCATCACTCTCGTTGCCGCGCTGCAATCGCCTCCTCCTCGGCTGGTCCTGGTTTTGCTTTGGCATGTCCTGGCTCTGCATATACTCCAGGACAATGCGCGTGGTGTTCATAGTGCTCATAATTGCCGCGGTGATCTGAGCGGGCTCCATGATCCCAGTGCTAGCTATGGCATCTGGTCTGAAAAAAGGCGCGAAACTAGTATCTGACCGACCAGGGGAGGGAGGGAGGGGCAAGTGACGACATGGCATACAGGTACAGAGAATTAAAATCAAGAAAGGTGGCTGTGCATCAGGGAGAAACACAAACAACTGTCACACAGAATGGCCCCCCCCAGAGATTTAACTCAAAAGCCTGCGTTTAGCAGGCCGTTGATTTGACGGAGGGAGGGGGGAAGGAAATGAATACAGAACAAATCTATTTTTTACATGTTAAGACGACGGTGCAGCATGACTGATAGCCCTCGGCATTTTCTGGGTGCTTGGCAGCAAATACTGGGCGCTTGGCAGTTAGCCTTCAGGCCTATTGCACAATCTGCTGCTCAGGGCGCTTGGCAGAAAATGGCATACTACGACTGATAGCCATCATCATCATTGTGAAGGCAGCAGGATGGGGGACTGGGGGACATACAGAGTTCCAGCCACTGCTGGACAGAGCATGTCTGCCCAGGTGCCCATGATTGATAGCCACTGCTGTACGACGACGACGGATACCAGTCGTAATAAACCATCTACTGCCAAAAGGCAAAAGGCAAGGGGCTGGTGCAATGCAGCCCCACTGCTGCCGGCACCCAGATCGCCAATGAAGGCTACCAGTCATGCTGCACCGTCTACCGCCAAAAGGCAGTTAGCTGCTGCTGCTGTGTAGCAATGCAGTCCCACGTCTGCCGGCACCCAGATGACATATGGTGACGGTGAGCTGAGCTGAGCGGGCTCCATGCTTGCCGTGGTATGTTGTCTGCACAGGTAACCCAGGTAAAAAGGCACGAATCTATTGTCTGCCGTTGCTCTGACGGAGGGGGAGGGGCCTGACGACATGTACCCAGAACCCCCCGCGACACTGTTTTGCATCATTCGGGCATTGGGATCTCAACCCAGAATTCCAATGGGCGGCAGAGACTGCGGGAACTGTGGGATAGCTACCCATAGTGCAATGCTCCGGAAGTCGACTCTAGCCTCGGTACTGTGGACGCGGTCTGCCGACTAGAGCACTTAGAGCATTTTATGTGAGGACACACAAAATCGGCTGTATACAACCGATTTCTATAAAACCGGCTTCTATTAATTCGATCTAATTTCGTAGTGTAGACATACCCTGAGTCTCTTCAAAAGTGATTTGGAAACTGGGGAGATGCTGCATTTCCCGACATTGCTAAGCTGCCGGGACACCGGAGACCTGAATCAGATGGTGTCATCTCTGGACAGGCTTCATCAAAACTTCCAGCAGAGGTTCCAAGAATTTATAAGTGTTAAAGACATCTTCCTGTTTGTAAGGAACCCATTCATGGTACAAGCAAATGGGACTTGGTGCGATCAAGCAAAAGTATCCTTTCCAAATGTTGAAAAAGCAAAACTACAGCTGGAGTACTGATTTACAACCGGATGAAATGCTTAAGGTGTGGCACACTGAAACTACGTCTGAAACTTGTGCTAGACTCCAAGTATCCACACTTGAGAAGGTAGCATATAACATCTTGACTATGTTTGGCTCGACGTATGTGTGTGACTCAGCATTCTCAACATTGAATATTCTCAATTGCATAATTGCTCCGTTTTGACTGATGATCATCTGTGCAATTGCTTCAGTCTAGCCTTGATTGAACTCACTCCAAACTTGAAGGCCCTTGTCCAGCAGAGGACCTGTCACTTTTCCCACTGATGGTGAGTATTATAATTATATATTATTCACATATATTTTATTTTAAATTTGTATTGCCATATAAAATTACATTTTCAGTTGTGATACTACAGTTTTAACAGGTATTTCACAGTAATTATTCATGATTCTTTTGCTTACTGCACGTATGCGTGTGTATTTGTTATTGGAAAGACTTGAATCATAAAGCTAAGGTAAAGAGTTCATGTTTATAAGTATTATTTTCTTTCAAACTCTGATATTAATATTAAATAAACCACAAAAGGCTTGAATGTTTATCTATCTATATACATATATGCCTACAATAATTTTATTTGACAAAACCAAAGTTAATACTCTTTGTAAACTTAAAACAAATTCAAAACTTAAAACAGTTGTCTGAAAGTGTTTTAATGCTAATATTTGCATTTATTTGACATTTTATCTATGTGCTTTCTCAAAATCTCAGATGTAATTTATTACATTTTTTTTGGAGGTTATTTTTAGATTATATAGTGGTTTGATTTTATTTTTCATTTAATCCACTAAATATAAGCAATGGGAATTCTGCGCCAAAAAAATAAAAATTCTTCATGCAATATTTTAAAATTCTGCATATTTTATTTGTCAAAATAACACAATATAATCATTTTAATCAGTTTAAATTATTTTGGTAATTTATTTCAAAATACCTGTCAACAAGTATGTCTGTAACAATACAAACAACAAAGAAGATTAAGGAAATGTTTTTTGACAAATAGATTCCTTACTAGGCATATTAATACATAACTTTGAGTAAAAAGCAACAGAGAGTCCTGTGGCACCTTTGAGACTAACAGATGTATTGGACGCGTCTGACGAAGTGGGCATTCACCCACGAAAGCTTATGCTCCAATACATCTGTTAGTCTCAAAGGTGTCACAGAACTCTCTGTTGCTTTTTACAGATCCAGACTAACATGGCTACCCCTCTGATACTTAACTTTGAGTAATAATTAATTTAAACTTCAATACAGAAATGTATTTCCCACATCCCTCAGAAGCAGTGCAAAAGCTTGGCGGAGTCAGGAGTAACAGAGGAGATGAGGGAGAGGGAAGTAATTGCTGGGAAGGAACCTGGGCGTGGATCTGGAGGGTTGTTTGGTGTGGGTGGGAGAAGTATGGAACAGGGTTTTTTTTGGTGGGGGAGGGATTGTTAGGGAGTTGGGGTTCCTCCTCCATGCAGACCTTGGCTGACCCCCAGCGTCTCCCATTCAGTCAGTCACATCTGCCCCTGTCCCCATGGCAGGGCTGGCTTTAGGCCGATTCCCTCGATTCCCCCAAATCGGGCCCCATGCCTAAGAGGGCCCCGGGCCCACGCCTAAGAGGGCCCCGCACCCTAAAGAAGAGTGCCTAACTTTTTAAATTTTACTCACCTGGCGGCGGTCCGGGTCTTCGGCGGCACTTCAGTGGTGGGTCCTTCACTCGCTCCGGGTCTTTGGCGGCATTTTGGCGGCGGGTCCTTCAGTGCTGCGGAAGACCCGGAGTGAGTGAAGGACCCGCTGCCGAAGTGCCGCCGAAGACCCGGACCGCTGCCAGGTATTCGAGTCAGGCTGCGCACTTCCTAAAGCCAGCCCTGCCCATGTGTCCCTGAACCCCCACTCAGCTACCCCTCCTCTCCCATTCCCAGGTATCCCTATGCATCCCCTCCCTCCTGTCCCTATGCACCCCCTCCCCTGTCCCCATGTGTCCCCACACCCCTACTCCAATTCAGCCTCCACCCCAGTCTGTCCCCCCCAACTAACCCTTGCTAGTCTATGTAACCCCCCCCAGCAGTTCCATGTGACCCACTCTCTGTCCCTCCCCATATCCCATGCCTCCTCATTTGGTCTTGTGGGCAGGGTGCTGTGAGGAACACAGCCTCTCCTCCTTCCTATTGGCTGCTTGCTGCTATTGCCGTTGAGCTGGCTGCCCTCTGCTCTGGTGCCATAGCAGCCCCTAGTGGGCAAAAGGCATAATTGCAGCACCTCTCCAGCAGAATGTATTTTTTGCAGAGAAAAAAAAATCTGAGGGGGACATGAATTCTGCGCATGCACAGTGGTGCAGAATCCACCCAGGAGTAATGCACAGCATTGTATGTGTTTCTTGTACAGGGGCACTTGTAGTGTGAAAAATATTTCTCTGGAGCCTGGACCTTGACTAAACTTTGATCAAGAAATGTGGACTCTGACAAAAAAATAATTGGCTATTGCTGCCTTAGCAGGTCTGTTGATTCCCTCAGCCAATGGGCAGTTGGGTCAATCAGTAGGCTCAGTTGGGGCCTAGACTGCCTGGGGGTTAAGCTAGCTGGTGGTCCCACTAGCTGTGGACCCTTATTCCAGACAGTAAGGGGATGGCTGACTCAGAGACCTGTGGAACATAGAGCCTGTAGTCTCTACATCACTGGTTCTGATCTGGTGCTTAGGCTAGTCAGGACTTATGCTATCATTACAGTTACAGCCGTGACTAGAGATCCCAGTTCAGTGTTCTAGCCACACTGGCTCTCATTGACACAGAAATAGTTTTGATGGTTCTTTGGGGACTCAGCCCAGTCTCTAGAGGAACCCAGACCAGTTCTCATGTCACCCAAATGCCCAGTATAGCTGGCATTAAGTGACTCCCTTGCTGGCAGACTCTGTAGACCAGTGGTTCTTAACCTGGAGTGCACGCACCCCCTGGGGGTGTTAGATGCCCTTTCTGGGGGTGCGAGACATGCCATTTTTTTTTAGAAGGTAAATCATCGAAAAAACAAATTAAGCACAGGCACGTAAGTACAACTACTTTGTTTAATTAAACCTATGTATTTATTAATATTATACATTTTTTAACGATTACTGCAATATACAAACAAAAATATATGTAGGTTTAAGAACTGACCTACTTCAATGATTTTTGATAAGGGGTGCGAGAACATATTTTGAGAACCAAAGAGGTGCAGGCTGCAGTAAAGGTTAAGAACCACTGCTATAGACAGACCAGGATGAGGCACATTAGCAGGGAGATGAGGGCCAAAAGTGTACAGAACCTTGTATTGATGCTGCATCTCTTCTGGGAACAGAGGAGTTCAGGCACCAGAGCTGTCACTTCAGTACCTCTCTCTCACCAGCTAAATTGACTAAAAGCTATGGCTGCGCAGAAAATATTTGTTCCATCCTACAAGAATTTTTGAGATTTTGAACATTTTTCCCCTTGGAATTGGGGCCAAAAAAGTGAAAATCTTGAAAATTTTTGTGACCCGACACCAGCCCCCGCAAAAAACAAACCCCTCTTGGTTTGGGTCAATCAAAACATTTTGATAACTTGGAAACATTTTGTTTAGATTTTGACCTTTTGTTCTTCTTCACTTTTTTGGGGGTACCAATTAAGTTAAATTTCTACACAAAAAGTCTTTTTGAACTGAAACACTGAAGCTTTTCATTTTGAAAATGTTGAAACATCTCACAACTTTTCTTCCAATGTTTTTTTATGTTGGGACATTCATCAGAACTGACTGTGACACAGAGGCCCCTTGGCAAAGAGTTCCTTGTTCTTTGCAAACAACTCTTGTCGCAGACCTGACAAACTTACTAAGCCAAACAATGTCTTGCAGGATATTTATCAATAAAGCGTAGTATGTAAGGTATCTATAGAAAGCTCTTAACTTGTCAAGATTCATAGTCATTGCAAGATGTATGCATAGGTAATATTTAAGGAATAATGTATTTACATTGAAAGTTTGCTTAATGGACTTGGAGTAAAAGTTAATAACCAGGAGACAATATTCTCAGTGTTACCACTCGGGCTCGGGAAGTCAGACCTAGGGTATGTCTACACAGCAAAGAAAAACCCGCGGTTGGCTCATGCCAGTCAACTCAGGCTCACGGGGCTCAGGCTGCAGACCTCCTTCATTGCTGTGTAGATTTCCAGGCTTGGGCTGGGACCCTCCCACCTTGCATCTTAGGTCTGGTCTACGCTACAGAGTTAGGTTGACACAAGGCAGCTTACATCGACCTCATTGTGGAAGTGTCTACACTTAAATTTTGCTCCGGCCGATGTAACTGCCCTGCTACACCAACTTAATAATTGCACCTCCACGAACAGTGGATATATTGCAGAGCAGCTGGTGGAGCAGAGCGGCTCATGGGCCGGCTGGTGGAGTGGAGCAGCTGGCGGAGTGGCTCGTGGTGAGGGCTGCAGCAGAACCCCATGGAGAGGTGGGGCAGTTGGCCTTGGACCACGTAAGGTGCCCCTTAACACCCCTGCATGCCCCCGCCCCCCATTGCCACCCAGGCTAGGAGGTAAAACTCTGCAGATAAACTTTTGAACTCTTGGGCTGCACTGACCAGGGACAGACTTTTGGGTTGTTGGACTTTTGGGTGATTTTTGGGTTGCTGGATTTAAGACCCTGAGGGGAAAAGGACACTGCCAGACTTACTTGGGGGTGGGTCTTTTGCTCATGGTTTGTGTTATGAATCCTGTTTGTGGTGTTTCCCCAACATAATGCCGCATTGTTTCCCTCCTTTATTAAAAGGTTTTTGCTACACTCAGACTCTGTGCTTGCGAGAGGGGAAGTATTGCCTCTTAGAGGCGGCCGGTGGATGGTGTGTAATTGTCCCAGGTCACTGGGTGGGGGCTCGAGCCGGTTTTGCATTGTGTTATTGAAACAGAACCCCTAGATACCGAACCCGGCCCTTGTTGCTGCCAACTCAGACGGGCAGAAGGGTTACACTTACATCTCCCTTATTAAACTAAACCAATGTATTCATACAGCAAACATCCCAATAACCAAGTCAACATACCGTGTTCATAAATTATTACAGAGCAGCTCAGTGACAATCACTTGGGTAACTACTTACTATATTATACATAGAGGAAACTCCATGCAGAAAAAATGATGTTAAAAGACTCCTTTTCAGGTTGCACATCAGTTACTTGAAAACTAGGACATTTTAGCATTAAGATTGCCTGCAGCAGCAGTTTTATCTGTGTCCTTTCTGCCACTCTATGTGCAGGTGTGGAAACACTGTAAATGTCTGGGAGCAGGCTCAGTGACCAATTGGAAGGTTCAGAAAAGTAGGAGCAAGAATCTAGCAAGTTCTACTGAGCATGCTGCTGCTTATAACTCAGTCAAATCTGAATAAAATTTTGTGGAAAAAAAATATCTGCCTGCCGAATTTGAAGTTTTTAGTCCAAACTCCTAAGTAACTAGAACTGTTGAAAAAATGTAGAAACATTTAATACTGACAAATCTACCCTTTTTTACTAGTCTGAGATTGCAGCCATTGCTGTCAAGTGAGCAATCAGTATGATACTTGTCTAATCAGCATTTTTAAGATTTTCTTCGCATTAGCATGCAACCCACATGATGGTTCAAGGCACCTTAATAATTTCACTTTCCAACACCATGGGCTCCTTGTACCACTACAACTTGGGTCCAGAACGCAACTGGTTCCCTAGATCAGGAATCCTGTATGGCCCATTCCCAAGCACCTTGCGCCATCCAGTCCTACATTGTTTCTCTGATTGAGGGTCCAAAGGTGTCACTTTCTTGGGACAGCACTTTCCTTCTCAGCACTCTGGTCAGAGCATCCTTCAACTCCTTGTTCCTCATGCTGTAGATCAGGCGGTTCAGTACAGGGGTCACAAAAGTGTAGACCACAGACACCACCTAGCCTTGCTCCAGGGAGTAGCTGGAGCTGTTGTGGGAGTAAATGAAGATGCAGCAGCCATATTTCAGAAGGACAACTGTCAGGTGGGAGGAGCAGGTGGAGAAGGCACAGTGCCAGCTGGCCACAGAGTGGATCCACAGGATGGCAGCCACAATAAAGACATAAGAGATGCAAATCAGAAGGAAGGGGATGGTCAGGGTTACCATAGTCACAGCAAAAATGATGGCTTCAAGGATCTTCGTGTTGCCATACGCCAGCTGAAAGATGGGCAGCACATCACAACAGAAGTGGTTAATTTAATTGGTGCCACAGAACAGCAGGTGGAACAGAAGAACAGTAACTTGCAGGGCAAATAAGAACCCCAGCACCAGCGACCCAGCTACCAAGTGCATACTGTATCAGCCTCATCTGGTTTTCTTCCCCCATGGAACCATCATGTGGGACCTGCCAAAAGAAAAGTGGGGAGAGGAGCAGAGCCAGAGGATATGACATTGCACTGCTGGGAAACATTCAGGTTCAATATCAGGAAGCACCCTCCAATTCTATAAACTGGAGACTTATCAGTTGAAAGTGACAGAGGAGGAGAAAGACCTGGGTGTATTGGTTGATCACAGGATGTCTATGAGCTGCCAATGTGAAAGGCTAATGCAGTCCTATGATGGATCAGGCGAGGTATTTCCATAGAGTCAGGGAAGTGTTAATACCATTATACAGGGCACTGGTGAGACCGCATCTGGAATACTGTGTGCAATTCTGGTCTCCCATGTTTAAGAAAGATGAATTCAAACTAGATCAGATGCAAAGAAGGGTTACAAGGATGATCCTACCTTATGAGAGGAGACTCAAAAAACTTGGCTTGTTTAGCTGAACTAAAAGACGGCTATGGGGACATATAATTGCTCTCTATAAATACACCAGAGGGATAAAGACCAGGGAGGAAGAGGCATTATTTACGTTAAGCACCAATATGGACACAAGAACAAATGTATATAAATTGGCCATCAACAAGTTTAGGCTTGAAATTAGAGGAAGGTTTCTAACCATCATGGGAGTGAAGTTCTGGACCAGCCTTCCAAGGGGAGCAGAGGGGGTAAAAAACCTAACTGGCTTCAAGACTGAACTTGATAAGTTTATGGAGGGGATGGTATGGTGAGACTGCCTACAATGGCATGTAGCTGATCTGCAACTGCTAGCAGCAAATATCTGCAATGGCCAGTGATAGGACACTAGGTGGGGAGGGCTTTGAGTTACTACAGAAAATTCTTTCTCAGGTGTCTGGCTAGTGGGTCTTGCCCACGTGCTCAGGGTCCAACTAATCGCCGTATCTGGGGTTGGGAAGGAATTTTTGCCCAGGTCAGATTGTCATAGACCCTGGGAGTTTTTCACCTTCTGCTGCAGCATGGGGCACGGGGTATTTGCAGGTTAACTTGAAGTCTTTAAATCATGATTTGAGGACTTCAGTAATTCAGCCAGAGGTTATGGGTCTATTGCAGGAGTGGGTGAGAGAGGTTCTGTGGCCTGCAACGTGCAGGAAGTCAGACTAGATGATCATGATGGTCCCTTCTGACCTTAGAATGTAGGAATGTATGAGTCCAGGGCTGGCACCCATCTGCAAGGGCTAGTTCTGAAATCAGCCATGCTCTAACGTAAGGAGATTCACTCACGCTCTCCCTACAGTGCATTCTTCTATTATGTATAATTTCTGAGTCCCTTAAAATGCAAGGAAAGACCTGTTCCTACCCTAAGGACTGCACCTCTTAATGTCCACATGACACAATAAATGAGCCTCATAAACAGACAAGGAAGGGGGTAGGAAGGGGAGGGAAATGGTGCGGGTGACAACAACAAAATGACACAGTTTGATGATTCTGTTAACTTAGTGTTGCCAGTCTCTTCTCCTCCCCACCCCCCACCTTTTTCTCCCCGCTCCCTCCTCAAAGGCAAGCCAACCAGGGTGAGTTCTGAGGGGAGGTTTTAGCAAGACAAGAGATGGCAGGTTTGCGGAGCGATTACCATGCAACCCAGCTGCATCGGAGCAATGAAGAGGAAGGCACAGACACAGGTGTGGGAGGTGTAGGGTTACCATTCGTCCGGATTCCCCTGGACATGTCCGGCTTTTTGAGCTAAAAATAGCGTCCGGGAGGAATTTGTAAATGTCCGGACTTCCCCCCCCCCACCCCCCACATGCAGAACAAGCGCGGCTAACAGGGCAGCCGGACGGATGGTGCCACTTACATGGGGCTCCGACAGCCAGAGAGAGCCCCTCCTCCTCTCCCCTGCAGCAGAGATCACTCCCTCCCTCCCTCCCTGCATTCGCAGATCGCCTCCGGCAGTCTGGAGCTCCTCCCCCGCTCCTCCTCCCCTGCTGCTCAGCGTGCCAGGACGAACGGCTCAGGCCGTTCCTGAGCAATTTCACAGAGACGTTAGGCGAAGGCCAACAACAAGGGGGCCAGGGGGTTGGAGAAGGGGCAGGGAGGTTTTGGAGGGGGCAGTCAAGAGACGGGGGGGGGG
>NW_020664441.1:3042874-3066295 GCF_002925995.2 Terrapene triunguis | reverse complement strand
GGGGGGGCTCGGGGGGGGGCGGCGCTTTTTTTTGCTGCTTGGGGCAGCAAAAAAGCTAGAGCCGGCCCTGCTTTTATAGTCCTTTTATAGTCCTTTAACAAGGTCTGCAGCCTGGGGTTTTACCAGCTCCCTCTGCCCTTCCCCAGCACTACTCCACCCTGGGTACCCTTCTCTGCTCCCAGGCAGCCAGGTCCTTCTCTCTAGCTTTATGCGAGAGAGAGAGAGAGTTTCTTCTGCCTCTGGCCCACAGCCCTCTTATAAGGGCCAGCTGGGCCCTGATTAAGCCAGCCACACCTGTGGTCAGCTATCCAGTCAGCTTCCCCCAGCTGTTCTTAATCCCTTTCCCTACTGCAGCCCTCTCCAGGGCTGCTTTTAATCCCTTTTCTGCGGGAGTGGGGCAGCCGCCCCACTACACATGGATATAGAGCTTTTCAGCTGGTAAGATCTGCACAGAAATTGGAGGACAAGGTAGATCAAGGATATTGGGATGACATATGGATCTTTTCACATCAGTTGCCATTATCAATCTTGGCCAAGATTTTCCAAAGGGATTTTTGGGAGCCTCATTTTTTGTCATCTCTGGCCAGTTCCTCCCAGACTTGACATTTGGCTTTGATTGATCCCTTATGGAGCACCTCAGCTGAGGCTGATGATTAAACCCTCCCATTTGTCCTATAGGCCCTGAAGGGCAGTGTTGAGACACACACAGATAGATCCTACATGGAACACACACACACACACACCCTATTTGTAAAGCAGGTCACTTTGCTGAGCAGCTATCCATTCCCTCCCCTAGTTGGCCTCCTCTTCTGCTTCTGGGCTTTGCCAGTCAGTCAGACATTTTGCAAAAGGAGAAGAGGCACCTGACCCAAACAGCTCTAGAATACTGCAAACAGCACAGAAAAACTACAGGGGACCCAGCAGGAATATTTCCCTTGCAGTTCCTGAAACTGACCAAAGGAGACAGTGTTACTTCATACTGAACAAACAAACAAACAAATGAAAACAATGGTAGGCCAGAGTCTGGCAGTGAGAAATTAACATCTTAAAGGAAAGGATAGGTGAACAAAACCCATCCATTATTTCTATTAGAGAGTTGTACACCGCTACCTCGATATAACATGACCCGATATAACACGAATTCGGATATAACGCGGTAAAGCAGTGCTCTGGGGGGGGGGGGGGGAGGCTGCGCACTCCGGTGGATCAAAGCAAGTTCAATATAATGCAGTTTCACCTATAACGCGGTAAGAATTTTTGGCTCCTGAGGACAGCATTTTATCGAGGTGGAGGTGTACTTGAATAACTCCACTGAATCTGAGTGTCAGGGACTCCCCATCCATGATGTTTTCCCTCCTGCAACTGTGGCTATGCCCAGGTACGCACACAGACTTCTGCTCTTGTTGAAAATAAATGCTTATGTCTAGATTTTATTGTTAATAAAACCTATCCTTTGAATATTAACATTGGTTCTGGATTTATTAGCCCAATCCCTATTGTCTAGGAGGTAGGGGTTTTAACCTGCTAAGACTTTAAGCTTTTCTTAGGACATAGGCCCTAGTTCTCCAACAGTCAGGTGCTTAGGGCTGTGTGCAAAATTGCAAATAAACTTGTAGATTCACTTTGCGTGTGTGGTAATTCCCGTGGCATGTGCAAATTGGATATTTGCCCATGCAAATAACTAGATAGACATTGAAGTATCTCTTTGTGTGTGCACATTAGGGGTGTGTACCTATTGGGTTCCGGGAAGTGGGCGGGCGAAGCCCGCCCACTGCTAAAGGATCCTCCCCCCAGCCTAAGGGGAGGACCCACAGGACCTAAAACCCAAATAATTACGGGGGACAACTAATGGAAAAACAGGGACAGGAGTGCGATTAAAGGGACAAAAGGAGGGAACCTGACGGGGACACCGAGCAGAGAACCCCGGACAGCGCCCACTGCTCCTCAAAGGTGTCAAGGGAGCCAGTGGACGCCGCCCAGAGGAACTCTGCCCGGATACGTGAACGGACAGAGGATCGGAAACAGGCCCCACAGTCACAGGAACCTCCATCGGCCAATTAGGGGTGTGTAGCGGGGTGGACACCCGCTTCTGCCCTGAGGGGTTGGAAAAGCCCTGCAGGTGGCTGGGGCTGGGCAAGGTAAAACCCTGGCTGATTGGGGGAAGTTGCTGCAGCTGGGCCACACCCTAATCAGAGCCCAGATGGCCGGTATAAAGAGGCTGGGAGCCAGAAGTCCAACAGTCTCTCTCTGCCTTCAGAGAGAGAAGGGCCTGGCTGCAGGGAGCTAGACAGGGTACCTGTGGTGGAGCAGGGCTGGGGAAAGGCTGAGGAGCTGGGGAGCTCCAGCCTGGAAAGCCCCAGGCTGCGGCCTAGGAGAAGGCCAGGGGTACTGGGGGTTGCAGAGGGCAGCCCAGGGCTAGGCCAAGGCAGCAGGTCCAAACCCAACCTTGCCAATGATGAGTGGCCTAAACTGCAGTCTGCCCCAGAGAGTGGGGGCTAGTTGGTGACTGGCAGTGGCCTTATCCTGAGGTGAGGTGGGGTTAGTGGGTGGGGGTTCCCCTGGGAGGGGAGCCTAGTGTGTGTGTGGGTATTGCCAGGGGGCAGCACCCAGAGCAAGGGGCACTGGGGTTCTGGGAGGGACACAGGGGCCAGTGCAGAGGACAAGGTGGATCAGCAGTCTGCAGAGGGTGCTCCAGAGGCTGGTGAGCTAATTCCCTGGATGACCAGCAGGAGGCGCTGCAGGGGTGAGTCTGGACCTCCTACAGGGTGCAATTGCCAACACTTTTCTTTTTGCCTATAGGTACATGGCCATTTGAAAATTAGGCCCAGAATAATGATGAGAAATAAAACCACATAAAGCAGAAGAACAGAAACTGTGAAGGAAGTATCCAAGGTGTTGTGTATTCTGTGCCCACCTCATTATGCTCTGGAATCTAAGATTATGTAAGCGGGGGAATGGTCCCGCTATTGTGGGGAACTTTCCTGGCTTCTGCACTACCCCGGTGAAGTGGGCTAGCGAAAGGATCCGAGTCCTCACTCCCACTTCCCTTACCCAGAGGCCTCCCTGCCCTCGAGGACTCCCCTTCCACTCTCCTGTCTGGCAGAGTCCTCGTAACCCCGACAAGGCTGGGCCCAGGATTCCTGGGGGGCTTGACCCCCCAACCCTGCTGTGGTCACCCAGGACAGGGGCTAGGGTGTCCCCACTCCGGGGTACTCTCTCTGCACTGAGCACCTCCCTGACCCACTGATCATTTCATACAATTTAAAGCAAATACAAGTTGTTTAATTAACAATTACTTTTAAAAAAGAATAAGGAAAAATGGGAAAGGTTAAAGGAAAACACATCACCCTGCTCTGTGGCAGGGAACATCACAAACAGTGTCTCTGGAACGTCAGGGCAGTTCACAGTCTGTTCCTTGTAGGTCCCAGGCCTCCTTCTCAGGCCCTGGCTGTGCTGCAGAGACGCTGCGGGTTGGACACTTGCTCTGGTGGTGGCCACATGCTCTCAGGCTCTAGGTGGCAGGACCCTTCTTCCCAGCGTTGCCCCCGCCCTGACAGGGTTACGATCCCCCCAAGTCTGGCCTGCAAGGCCTCTTGGCTGAGGTGTCTCCCTGCGCTGGGCCCACTGCCCAGGGTCCCCCTCACTTTCCCCAGCTGCTCACCGCACCCAGCTCCGGACTGCTCCAGCCCCGCCTCCAGCTCCCCTCTGCCTCAGCACGGCGGCTGCTGCTCTGCCTCCAGCTCCCTGGGCTGCTTCTCTGGCCTCTCTGGCTCTGGTTGCTGCAGCTCTGCCCCCAGGACAGGTCGGCTCTGCAGGCTGCTTCTGTGACTCTGCTCCCAGCTCTGACCTGCTTCCTGGCTGCTTGTTTGGCCCCTCTGGCTCTGGTGGCTGCAGCTCTCCTCCCAGGGCAGCTCTGCTCTCTCTGGGCTGTGCTCTGGCTTTGGGGCTGCAGCTCTGCTTCCAGCAACTTAGCTCGGGCCCCTGCTCTCTCCTTAGCTCGGCCCTACTCTGTCTGACTCAGGCCATTCCAGCTCACACGGAGGACGGGACCCCCCCGGCCTCCTGATTCTCTGATTAGCCTGCCCGCCCTATCAATCAGGCTGATCTGGAGCATTGGCCTCTCCCCATTGTTCCTGGGGACTGTCAGTCTCAGGCTCCTGATTTGCCATCGACCCTTCCCCTTTTAGTGCTGGGAGCTAGTCAGCCAAAACACCCCCACTGAATGTTAGTAAGGGGACTGTTGCCCCCTTACTACTACATTGAGGGGGAAAAAAAAAGCTGGTTCTGTCGCTGATGGTTGTGAAGAAATTTTAAAATGCAAACAGTTCTATGTCTCTGTAGGATCTAGCACAATGGGGGCTTGGTCCATGACTGGCTCTCCATTAGTCCCTGTGATGATCATAGGAGTTTAGGGTTGGAAGAGACCTCAGGAGGTCATCTAGTCCAATCCCCAACTAAATCATCCAAGCCAGGGCTTTGTCAAGCTGGGCCTTAAAAACCTCTAAGGATGGAGATTCCACCACCTCCCTAGGTAACCCATTCCAGTGCTTCACCACTCTCCTAATGAAATAGTGTTTCCTAATATCCAACCTAGACCTCCCCTACTGCAATTTGAGACTATTGCTTCTTGTTCTATGATCTGCCACCACTGAGAACAGCCGAGCTCCATTCTCTTTGGAACCCCACTTCAGGTAATTGAAGGCTGCTATCAAATCCCCCCTCACTCGAGATACAAAAGGAGCGCTTAAAGACGATAAAGTCATTGCGGAGAAACTAAATGGATTCTTTGCTTCAGTCTTCACGGCTGAGGATGTTAGGGAGATTCCCAAACCTGAGCTGGCTTTTGTAGGTGACAAATCTGAGGAACTGTCACGGATTGAAGTGTCACGAGAGGAGGTTTTGGAATTAATTGATAAACTTAACATTAACAAGTCATCGAAATCAGATGGCATTCACCCAAGAGTTCTGAAAGAACTCAAATGTGAAGTTGCGGAACTGTTAACTAAGGTTTGTAACCTGTCCTTTTGTACCCAATGACTGGAAGTTAGCTAATGTAACGCCAATATTTAAAAAGGGCTTTAGAGGTGATCCCAGCAATTACAGACCAGTAAGTCTAACATCTGTACCAGGCAAATTAGTCGAAACAATAGTTAAGAATAAAATTGTCCGACACATAGAAAAACATAAACTGTTGAGCAATAGTCAACATGGTTTCTGTAAAGGGAAATCATGTCTTACTAATCTATTAGAATTCTTTGAAGGGGTCAACAAACATGTGGACAAGGGGGATCCAGTGGACATAGTGTACTTAGATTTCCAGAAAGCCTTTTACAAGGTCCCTCACCAAAGGCTCTTATGTAAATTAAGCTGCCATGGGATAAAAGGGAAGGTCCTTTCATGGATTGAGAACTGGTTAAAAGATAGGGAACAAAGGGTAGGAATTAATGGTAAATTCTCAGAATGGAGAGGGGTAACTAGTGGTGTTCCCCAAGGGTCAGTCCTCGGACCGATCCTATTCAACTTATTCATAAATGATCTGGAGAAAGGGGTAAACAGTGAGGTGGCAAAGTTTGCAGATGATACTAAACTGCTCAAGATAGTTAAGACCAAAGCAGACTGTGAAGAACTTCAAAAAGATCTCACAAAACTAAGTGATTGGGCAACAAAATGGCAAATGAAATTTAATGTGGATAAATGTAAAGTAATGCACATTGGAAAAAAATAACCCCAACTATACATACAATATGATGGGGGCTAATTTAGCTACAACAAGTCAGGAAAAAGATCTTGGAGTCATCGTGGATAGTTCTCTGAAAATGTCCATGCAGTGTGCAGAGGCAGTCAAAAAAGCAAACAGGATGTTAGGAATCATTAAAAAGGGGATAGAGAATAAGACTGAGAATATATTATTGCCCTTATATAAATCGATGGTACGCCCTCATCTCGAATACTGCGTACAGATGTGGTCTCCTCATCTCAAAAAAGATATACTGGCACTAGAAAAGGTTCAGAAAAGGGCAACTAAAATGATTAAGGGTTTGGAACGGGTCCCATATGAGGAGAGATTAAAGAGGCTAGGACTCTTCAGCTTGGAAAAGAGGAGACTAAGGGGGGATATGATAGAGGTATATAAAATCATGAGTGATGTGGAGAAAGTGGATAAGGAAAAGTTATTTACTTATTCCCATAATACAAGAACTTGGGGTCATCAAATGAAATTAATAGGCAGCAGGTTTAAAACAAATAAAAGGAAGTTCTTCTTCACGCAGCGCACAGTCAACTTGTGGAACTCCTTACCTGAGGAGGTTGTGAAGGCTAGGACTATAACAGGGTTTAAAAGAGAACTGGATAAATTCATGGTGGTTAAGTCCATTAATGGCTATTAGCCAGGACGGGTAAGGAATGGTGTCCCTAGCCTCTGTCTGTCAGAGGGTGGAGATGGATGGCAGGAGAGAGATAACTTGATCGTTCCCTGTTAGGTTCACTCCCTCTGGGGTACCTGGCATTGGCCACTGTTGGTAGACAGGATACTGGGCTAGATGGACCTTTGGTCTGACCCAGTACGGCCTTTCTTATGTTCTCTTCTGCAGACTAAATAACCCCAGTTCCCTCAGCCTCTCCTCGTAAGTCATGTGCCCCATCCCCCTAATCATTTTTGTTGCCCTCCACTGGACTCTCTCCAATTGGTCCACATCAGAAGAAAGTAAAGTGGTTGTGACATTCCCCAGGGTGCAATCTGAACTGTTGTGTCCCCTTAGCTCTCCAGTCTGGGATGCTTTTTACATTGTTTTGCTGGTGAACAACAAACCCCTCCAGGCTCTGCTCACTCACAGCCACCAGCATGTAAAGTCACTCTCAGATGAATACATGAATGCTATGCCCAGCCATCCATGAATTACATACAGGGTGATACCCGCATATCCCTCAGGGCCAGCCTTGCTCCCCAGAAATGTGTGTCTTATACTGTTCAGGACCCTCCTGGACAGTATAAGATCATAGATAGTCCATCATTCCAACAATGGGTAATGAATATGCACCATGCTTGATTACCTAAGTAGAGAATCCCAAGCACTTTAACCAAAACACACTAGTTCAGATAAAAATAAGGTTATTAACTAAAGAAAGATAGATTTTAAGTGATTACAAATATCGATTCATATAAGTCTGGATTGGTTACAAAATAAATAAAAGGATAAACATGCAAACTAATTCCTATAATAGCCTTAAAAGCAAAAGGTTTCTCTCACCATGAGCGGAAATACATTTCACAGGCTGTGTCCCTTTCCAGCCTGGGACCCTCTCCCCGCCCTTTGTTCAGTTCTTTGAGTGTCATTGTTGTCATGAGCAGAGAGGTGGAATGAGGAGAGAGGTGGCTAGGGACATTTCTCTCCCCCCCCCCCTTCTTATACCCTAACACTTTATGTTGGAAAAATCCTTGCTGGATCATGCGAGCAAGCAATTCCATTGCGTATGTGAGCTCCAACTATCCTTCAGATGAATTGTACATTTCTTGTTTTGGACCCCCCCCCACTTCCCCCTTTTTTTTTTTGCCCCCCCCCCCCCCCCCCCCCCCGCACTGGAGAATGTCCGATTAAGCCGGTAATGGCTCTTTAGCACTTTGCTGACATGCTAGGGTGTCTCTCTCTCTCTGGTTTGTGGGCATTACCCAGGACTACAACATGTTTCAGTAAAAATCATATAGTAAAATCTCAGCTTTATTCACAGTGTTGTTATACACATCTTAACAGGAAAATGGTGTTCAGCAAATTATGAATTTTCAAATGATATGTTTTTGTAATGTTAATAAAGTTAAGGGTTGTGATTTTGAATATTATGTATCCCTTTGGATTGTAGAACATTTGCAGTATAATGCCCATGTGGTTAATGATATAAGATTGTTAATGCAGGTATGAACATAAGTGTGGTTAGATAACTGTTAATTCACCATATGCTGCAAGACCATTTGCAATATATAAAATGCATGAATACTAAATTCGCATTGAAGTATAGCACAACAATCAACAAGTGACTAAGGTTTGAAAAAACCATTGCTGAAACCAGACATCACTCTTGGTGGGAAACATTACTGGGCTGGTCGCCTAGGGTGACTGGAGCTTTTAATACAATGATTCACCCCATTTTGGTGATAATTGGAATCCAATTGGCTTTGCTTTTAGGCATGGTGATATTGACAGTGTGGGCAAGAAGAACCATCCAGAAGATACAGATGGCCAACATGCAAGATCGTCTAATACTGTTGCTGACCATCCCTGGGAAATGTATCCAAGTAATGTAGCATGGGTATCTCATGGTAGTGATGACTGCTTTGGTGAAAGAGTTATCAAGGAGGGGAATTGTAGGGCAGGGCCCTAACTCACCCCCATATTAAATTAGCCTTGACCAGCCTTGGGTGAAACTCAGGGAGTTCACCACTAAAATTGAAAAAAAGAATGCTAATCTCCCTAACGAGTTATAACCACCAAGTGTTGTAAAGTAGCTGGAAAGATTTAGGGAGAATACAGAGAGACCCAACAAATGGCAATAGAATATCAGGGTTAGAAAGGACCTCAGGAGATCATCTCGTCCAACCCGCTGCTCAAAGCAGAACCAATCCCCAACTATTTTTTTTTTTTTTTGCCCCAGATCCCTACATGGCCCCCTCAAGGATTGAACTCACATTGCTGGGTTTAGCAGGCCCCTGCTCAAACCACTGAGCTATCCCTCCCCCCAAGATAAGCTTTGACCAGTGAATTTATGCTGACCATCTGCACAGAGGTCATAAATAAGTTACAATTTAGGCATGAGAGATAAAAAGGAAAAGACTTGGGCAGGGAGGAGGAAACATAGGTACCAGTATGTGATTGGCTAAATTTTGTTACCTGGGGATGTTGGACAATGTGATAGGTTTAGTAGAGTTAAAGGAGGTAGCTAATTTTACCTATACAATGTAAATGAAAAACAATGCTCTTTGGAAATCAACTCTGGACTGCAGTGCAACAACAAGCTACGAGACATCGTACCCCCTCCATGACCATGATGGGTCAGGGTGCCAAGAACCTCCAGATGAGTGCATCCTGACTGGCCATTAGGTGAAATTTGTCTATATTGGGAGTGGTGAGCATAATAGATTAGCCTGTTCTGTGTGTGTTACTAATAAATAGATGTTTAGAGCATAGCTGTGTAAGGTTTTTTTCACTGGGAAAAGGTCCCATGGACCCATAGAGCCCTGAGCCCCAAGGGAAAAGGGGTAAGGTTGGGTACTTAAATTGACCAGGTTTCTCCCTGAGCCCCATGGGTAAGGGTAGGTGCCTTATGCCCAGAGCCCTCAGAAGAGAAAGGGTGGGGGTGCCTAAATTAACTGGGTCACACCTTGAGCCCCCGGTAGGGTATAGGAAGGGTGCCCTAGATTGTGAAGGTAACATTGCCACAGATTTAAGTCCAGCTTGCCCCGAAGTACACAAGATCTTATCCTCATCTGATGGACAGAAAAATGGTTTTCAGCAAAGCAAGAGTGTGGGAGAGACTGTGGGGAACAGTTTATAAAAATAATTGTTCTTCTAGGTGGGTGGAATGAAAGGGCCCCATAGCAGCAGCATTATCCCAGGAATGAGAGGGGGCAATATGACTTTATATCAGAGATAGACATGAGCCACAAAGTTGAGGCCTGAATATCAAACTGTGATCCAGGCATCCCATGTTGGGAACAGACGGAGGAGGGTACAGAATTATGAGTCCACATTTAGGGACTTGCCTAGCTCTGCCCATATGGGCATGTTTCCCCTGCGATTGCCATCTTCATGCTATTTCACTGAAGGGGACCAGGTGTAGTCCCTGCCAGAAGCTAAGAACTCGCTGGCCGTCATGGTTAGTTCAGGATGCATGTACGGGCAACACCTTAAGAGTTAGTAACATGTAGAATACTGTGTTCCAAAGTGGCTGGAGGTAAAACAAGCTACCTGGGGTGAGGTGGCTCTCAGAGCTAACTCAATCAAGAGTGAGAAGAACTAACATCTTTCGGCTTGGCCGAGCCCAGCCAAGTGTTCACAGTCTAGATAAGGTGTGGGCTGGGGCCTGCGTAAAGCCCAAAAGAGGCCAAGAAGAAGATCTTGAATAGGGGGACCCTCAGGGCCAAAGTTAAGTTAATAAAAGATCTTGGTTATGGGAAGAGACAGAAGGTCTGGAGCTGTATAAAAGGAGAAAGAAGGCACAAGATTTTATCTGTTATGAAGGCCAGCGTGACTGTATCATGAAAAATGGATCCCAGCTCTCTGGCATGGACAAGTGCTTTACAGGCTGACCATTGGGTGAGAAATACCTTGGCAGACAGGAAAGGAACTTGTTAATAAGTATAGGCTCTACATTGTGTTCTACATTTTTATTTTGGCTGTAACTATATGTTTCTAATCCTTATACTTGCTTCTGTTTGAATCCTTATCTTAAGCTTTGTCAAATAAATACCTGTTTGGTTTTACCACAGACATGACTAAGTGCTGTGTGCTGAGGAGAGTGTTGGCCAGAGGGAACACTAGTGAACTGGGGAGCATGCAGGGCCGGCTCCAGGCACCAGCGCAGGAAGCAGATGCTTGGGGCGGCCAATGGAAAGGGGCAGCATGTCCGGGTCTTTGGCGGCAATTCGACGGCGGATCTCTCAGTCCCTCTCGGAGGGAAGGACCGGCTGCCAAATTGCTGCCGAAGAATGAAGCGGCGGCGGTAGAGCAGCTGCCAAAGTGCCGCTAATCGTGGCTTTATCTTTTTTTTTTTTTTCTTCTCTTTGCCGCTTGGGGCGGCAAGAAAGCTGGAGCCAGCCCTGGGAGCATGGCTTCCACAGAGGCAGCAACTCTGTGTACATTGCAGCTGTCTGGAAGATGAGGGTCTGGGCATTCGAGTGTAATGAATTGAGGTGTACAGATACTGACTTCTTAGCAGAGAAAGAGAGACTATGAAACACCAGCCTGGGATCCCGTATCAGCCATCTGTGACCCAGACACCTGCCTGCTAATACTTCAGGTGTGCTGGAAGGATAGTGGTTGTAGAACAACCTTCCAAGCAGTTACCTGAAGTTTGATGTCAGGCCAGGATAAAATCAGGCTTTCCTTAGCCAAAAAACAATTGCGGGGTGATGGCCATTAGCAATTATTGGAAAAGCACAAACAGTAAGGTGGGAGGAGGATTGTATGTGGGGGGTAAAGGATGGACTTCCAGCAAAGGGAAATGTCATCTGGACATCAGGTAATGTTTCCTGACAGTGAGGCCTGTCTGGGTGTGGAATAGTCTCCCATGGGAAAGCATGGACACCCCATTACCTGAGACATTAAAAATTGTATCACAAAATATCCTGGATAATACACTATGGGAAACAATTCTGCACTGTGGGAATGGACAAGGCAATGGTTTTGGGGGAAGGAAAGTCCAGAGGAGGTGCAAGGATCATACCATGAGGGGGTGGGGAGGACAATGTGTGTGTGTGTGTGTGTTTTTGTGTGCGTGCGCACATGTGTGTGTCTCTGAGGGAGTTGGGAGGGTGGATTGGGGGTGATTTGGGACCAATCCACCATCTTTTTTTGATTGGGCCAAAAAAAAACCTGATGAGGTTCAACAAGGACAAGTGCAGAGTCCTGCACTTAGGACGGAAGAATCCTAAGGTAGCAGTTCTGCAGAAAAGGATATGAGTCAACAGTGTGCTCTTGTTGCCAAGATGGCTAATGGCATTTTGGGCTGTATAAGTAGGGGCATTGCCAGCAGATCGAGGAATGTGATCGTTCCCCTTTATTCGACATTGGTGAGGCCTCATCTGGAGTACTGTGTCCAGTTTTGGGCCCCACACTATAGGAAGGATGTGGAAAAATTGGAAAGAGTCCAGCGGAGGGCAACAAAAATGATTAGGGGGCTGGAGCACATGACTTATGAGGAGAGGCTGAGGGAACTGGGATTGTAAAGTCTCCAGAAGAGAAGAATGAGGGGGGATTTGATAGCTGCTTTCAACTACCTGAAGGGGGGTTCCAAAGAGGATGGAGCTCGGCTGTTCTCAGTGGTGGCAGATGACAGAACAAGGAGCAACGGTCTCAAGTTGCAGTGGGGGAGGTCTAGGTTGGATATTAGGAAACACTATTTCACTAGCAGGGTGGTGAAGCACTGGAATGCGTTACCTAGGGAGGTGGTGGAATCTCCTTCCTTAGAGGTTTTTAAGGCCCGGCTTGACAAAGCCCTGGCTGGGATGATTTAGTTGGGAATTGGTCCTGCTTTGAGCAGGGGGTTGGACTAGATGACCTCCTGAGGTCCCTTCCAACCCTGATATTCTATGATTGATTCATTAGGAGACTCTATGATATGAAACTCCATGGGGACCTGTAGCGCTGGGCCCAGGGGCAGTGGCTGAATCCAGATTCTGCACAGTCCAATCTGCACGGTCCACATGACCCAAACCCCCGTGTGTCATGGGTCTGATGGGTATTTAGCTTCTTCAATCCCTGGCTGGTGCTGATGAGCTGGAGAGATGGCCCTGTGCAGTCCCTTCACCAGTGCGGCGCCAACCTGCCTGCCTCATCCCACGGCCTTCAGGCTCTTCCACCCCACCATGGGTGTCCCGGGACTGGTTTCTTTTTCCCCAGGTATGGTTTGGGTAAAAACAGAACCAGGATTTAAACTCAGCCCCATCATGCTCTCTGACTGAGGTGAGAGGCAAGGGGAGGTCTCAGCACCAGCCCCGATCCCGAGGGTACGTGTAAGTCATGTAAGGCTCCCGGCTTGAGCTCTTCAGCACTGGTACTGAAGAAAGGGAAAGCAGCTGCTGACTTTCCTTCTCAAATGAGGTGAGACCCCCGCAACTACCCTCTGTGTTTAGTTGGGCAGCCAAGACTCCTGGGTTCAATTCCTGATACAGGGGCTGACTTTTGTGTGACCTGGGAAAAGTCCCCTCCCTTCTCTGTGCTCCCATCTTCCCCAGGTGTAAAATGAAGCTCATCGTATTTCCACTCACCTCTCCCATAAAGGAGTGCTGGGATCATAGGGTACCAACTGCTGGACAAATGCAAAGTTATATCCAGTATCTGCTCTCTCCATAGATATATCCTGTGAAGTGGCTCCTAGCCCTTTGACAACAAACAGCAATGAGCAGCAAAGCAGAGTCTGCAAACAGCTGTAGTGGCAGAGCTGAGTGCCAGGCAGGTGTTGGCTGGGGAACCGGGAATGGGCACTCTGGTCTGGGAGAGATGCTTTCCTCTGATAATGCAGCAACCACGTGTAATAAGAGAGCGAGCAAGATGAAGAGACATTGTGGGGAGAGAGAAGTGTAGATGGACAAATTGCAGGAGTGAAGAAAAAAGAAAATAGCCAGTGATAGAATACAAGATGCTTAAAAAGGGTGGGAAATTATTTTCCGGACATGGGGACTTTCCCCTCTGATAGTCACTTCTCTGATACTAGCTCAGAAGCTGATAAAAATCTGTGAGTTTCTGAGGACCTTACTAAGCACAGAATTCACCTTTTGCTTTTGGGTTGTTCATATAGTTGGGAATTGGTCCTGCTTTGGGGTCCTCCTAAGGTCCCTTTCAACCCTGATATTCTATGACTCTATGATTCTCTGCAGGAATCCGCTTAACTGCTGTAACCTCTTAGTCTTCAGAAAGAGGGCTGCCAGTGAAGGGCCTTTTAATTCACTAACAGATTCAATGATTCCTGAGATGTGTAGTTGCTTTTCCTCCCTGTTAGTGTTGGAAAATACTCTTGTCTCCTTTTCAGCCTGCAGCCAAGGATGCCTTGGCACCATCTCCCATAGGAAGCACCTCCCACACCTGTGTCTGTGCCTTCCTCTTCATTGCTCCGATGCAGCTGGGTTGCATGGTAATCGCTCCGCAAATCTGCCATCTCTTGTCTTGCTAAAACCTCCCCTCAGAACTCACCCTGGTTGGCTTGCCTTTGAGGAGGGAGCGGGGAGAAAAAAAGTGGGGGGAGAGACTGGCAACACTAAGTTAACAGAATCATCAAACTGTGTCACTTTGTTGTTGTCATCCTCACCATTTCCCTCCCCTTCCTACCCCCTTCCTTGTCTGTTTATGAGGCTCATTTATTGTGTCATGTGGACATTAAGAGGTGCACTCCTTGGGGTAGAACAGGTCTTTCCTTGCATTTTAAGGGACTCAGAAATTATACATAATAGAAGAATGCACTGTAGGGAGACCATGAGTAGGTCTCCTTACATCAGTGCATGTCTGATTTCAGAACTAGCCCTGGAAGATGGGTGCCCAATTTTACATGTGTACATTGACAGTGAGGGTGGTTCCTAGCCAGCCCTGGACACTTCTTAGAGTTGGAAAGTTCTTCCTGAGATTGAATATGAATGTTTCACAGCAATTTAAAGCCATCTTCTCTTGCTCTGCCCTAGAGGACAGGTTATAGTGACTGCTCCTCTCCCCTCTTTTCTTTTGCCACGTCCATGGGGGAAGAAAACCAAACAGGGCTGATACAATTCCACTTCCATCCCCTCTCGACAATCCCCGAGATGCAGCGGCTGATTTTCCTCGCCTTCCTGCTGATGTACATGGTCAGTCTCTGTGGAAACACTACCATTGCAATCATTATCCACACAGACCGCTCCCTCCACACCCCCATGTACTTCTTCCTGGCCAACCTGGCAGCTCTGGAGATCTGCTACTCTTCCTGCATTGCCCCCTTTACTCTGGCCAACCTTGTGTCGGGAAGCAAGGCCACCATCTCCCTTGCGGGCTGTGGCACCCAGATGTTCTTCTTCATCTTCCCGGGAGGTTCTGAGTGCATCCTCCTTGCCATCATGGCATACGACCGATACGTGGCGATCTGCCAACCACTGCGCTATACCCTCGTTATGAGCTGGACGGTCTGTGTGCGCCTAGTCGCTGGGTCGCTGGTGCTGGGGTTCTTATTTGCTCTGCAATTTACTGTTCTGCTGTTCCACCTGCTGTTCTGTGGTACCAATGAAATCAGCCACTTCTATTGTGATGTGCTGCCCATCTTGCGTCTGGCGTGTGGCAACACGAAGAGCCTTGAGGCCATCATTTTTGCTGCCACTATCATAACCCTGGCCACCCCCTTCCTGCTGATTTGCATCTCTTATGTCTTTATTGTGGCCACCATCCTGCAGATCCACTCTGTGTCTGGCCAGCACCGCGCCTTCTCCACCTGCTCCTCTCACCTGACAGTTGTCCTTCTGCAATATGGCTGCTGCATCTTCATTTATTCCCACACTGGCTCCAGCTACTCCCCAGAGCAAGGCCAGGTGGTGTCTGTGGTCTACACCTTTGTGACCCCTGTACTGAACCCCCTGATCTACAGCATGAGGAACAAGGAGTTGAAGGATGCTCTGAGCAGAGTGCTGAGAAGGAAAATGCTGTCCCGAGAAAGTGACACCTTTGGGCCCTCGATCAGAGAAACAATGTAGAACTGGATGGCTCAAGCTGCTTGGGAATGGGCCATACAAGATTCCAGCTCTAGGGAACCAGTTTTGCTCTCGACCCAGGTTGTAGTGGTACAAGAAGCCCATGGTGTTGGAAAGTGAGATTATGCTGGTGCCATGAAACTTCATGTCAGTTGCATGCTAATACCAAGGAAATCTTAAAAATCCTGATTAGACATTCTCAGGCTAGTGGAAAAAGGGTAGTTTTGTCAGTATTAACTTTTCCCTACATTTTATCAATAGTTCTAGTAGCTTAGGGCTTTTGACTAGAAACTTGAAATTTGGCAGGCAGATATTTGTGTTTTGCTTTCTTCACAAAATTCTGTTCAGATGTGACGGAGTTATGAGCAGCAGCAAAATCACCATGTATGCGTGCTCAGTAGGACTTGTTAGATACTTGCTCCTACTTTCCTGAACCTTCCAACTGGTCACTGAGAATGCTCCCAGACCTCGACAGTGTTTCCACACCAGTACACAGAGTGACAGAAAGGACACAGATAAAACTGCTGCTGCAGGCAATCTTAATTCTAGCATGTCCTCATTTTTGAGTAACTGACACAGAACCTTAAAAGGAGTCTTTTAACATCATTTTTCTGCATGGAGTTTCTCTACATAGAATGTAGTAAGTAGCTACCCTCTCCAGATGCGCAGGAGATGGAATCTTGGGGGAGCCCAAGAGATAGTCACTGTGCTGGAATTAGAGCTGCTCTGTAATAATTTTTGGATATTGTATGTTGATCTGGTAATTGGGATGTTTGCTGTATGAATATACTGGTTCAGTTTAATAGGAGACTGTAAGGAAAAACAAGCAGGAGAGAAACAGGATGGCTCAAGATAAGCCTCTTCTCTGCAAACACTTGAGAGTTGTTAAGAGAAAATGCCATGATGGGAAAAGGCCTGTGTGTACTGGAAATCAAAAGGACTATAGCAACTTAAAAAAGACTAAGAACTATCTCTCAAGTTGGGGGACATCAGCCTAAGATGCAGCCTCCCCTTGGGGGGTCTGAAGAAATTATACCTGTCTGGGTAACCATCAGGGGGTGGGAAGCCTTTTGTGTAAGATAGACATGCATGTAAACTAGGGTGAGTTCCTTTGGGCAGTTGGTTGCTTTGGAGTCCCTTCACGCTCAGTGCAACTCTGGCCTATTCCTGTTCCCAGACATGTCTACACACTAGGCTGACACTTCCCCTACTCACAATGCCTTCCCAGCCAAACACAGCCTCTCCCTCATTCCTTCCATGCTGCCTCCTTCCCTTTACTCAGACCCTTCCTCCTCACTCAGCCCCCTCCCCGCCATGCTGGGAGTCATTATGACCTCACTCAGCCCCCCATCCTTCTCAGACAGCTAGAGAAGACCCACTGAGCCCTCTCTATTCTATTCCTATCCATAGATCCCACCCCCCAAGGCTTACGCTGTGCCCCTCACATTGCCTTGTGCTACTCCTACCTAGGGTTGCTCTTGAACTCTGTCTCACATGTTTAGCGTAGGAAAATGGAAGACCCTGCATTGGTTGACAGGACAACATGGGGGAGGCAGGAAAACCCTGAGGCAGCTTGTGTGTGGAAAAGGGAAAGTGTGAAGGAGGGATGCAGGGAGGGAAGGCCCTGAGGCAGTGGGATGGAGTGCCTATCTCATACAGACTCTGTAAGGGTTAATGTGGGCCTGAGGGGTCCGTTAGGGTACATGGCTGCATCTGGAGTGCAAGCCAGTCTTAACTGAACAAGAGACTCAGCGGGGCCAGAGTAGGCTGGTTTATAAACCAGGAAGTTTGCAGCAGAATGGAGCTGCAGGGAGAGAATCTGCAGTCACTTCCTTGGAGCAGAGAGGAGGGGAGGTGAAAAGCCAGGAGGAGAATAGCCCAAGGGTTATAGGCCTAGAAGAAGGGTCAACTTCACAACTTGAGAAGAATTGTGGGGAAAGGAAGCCTGAGAGGGCTCAGTAGGAAGAAGCCCAAGGAAACAGCAGCAAGGGGTAGGTCTGTACAGACTGTGGCTGCTTGTCATAGGGTCCCTGGGCTGGAACCCAGTGTAGCGGGTGGGCCTGGGTTCTTCTACCAGCCATTGGGAAGTGGCCTGGGAGTGTTGGAGACACCAACTGGATGGCTGGTCCGGAGAGACTTTGTGACCTCGGAAGGGGAGGACACAGTGACCTGGCCGGAGGGCAGCGTCATGATGAGGGAGCACCCAGACTCGTGAAGAGAGAGAGAGAGCGGGGTCGGCAGCTTGAATAGCTGATGGAAGAGGGCACCCTACCTGTAAAGAGCTGATCCCCGGAGCGGCCAGGTAGAAGCATCTATAGCGGTGAATGAACCCCTTCACAGGCGGTTATAGGGGGACGGCATGAAGGAGGCAGGGGAGACCCTGAGGGCATTAGGCGGGTGGGTATTATGAGGGACACTGAGGGGATTACAGTAGTGATGGTGTGAAGAGTTAAAAGCAGGAGCTGCTGCATCTGGAACTTTAATTTAGGTAGCATGGGTAACAACCACAGTGTAGACACAGTGGCCTGGGGTTCAGAACAGGCTAGCAACATGTGTATGTATCCAGGGTCCCTGGTGGGCTTGTACTCAGGTTGTTAGCCCATGTGGAAGACTGTGCCACCATGTCTACACTGCCATTGTTACCTGTGCTTGCTAGATTAATGCTACCATGGGTATGCCCACCTATGCTACCATCACACTTTCACTTGTAGTGTAGACATATCCTAAAGAACAAATGCTCTGTAGCTGGGGGCTGTATACATTCCTATCTTGTGGGGATTGGCAAAGAGGGGGAGCTGTCACGCCCAGTCACCAGCGGGATCCCAGTTTACTGTAACCAGCTGGCAGCCCTGAGACTGGCTCCCTCTCCTTGTTCTCAAACAGGAACGACAGCGAAGGTGTACTGCTGGTCTCCCATATTAATATTAGATAATATTCTTCTTCATTCCTTTTCTGGTTTTGTCTTCGACCCAGTGGCTCAGCTGAGGCGGTGCTAATATACAGGATGACGGGGGCATTTTTTGGTTTTCCCTTCTTGTCATTGTTTCTCTATCTTCCTCGGTGATTTATTTCCCCCATTCACACTCTCTCTGGTTTTTTTAAATAATCAATAAATAGTACATTACAAAAGACACAGGAACAGAAACTGTTACACAGGATAATGAAAGATGGGTGAGTGATACTTGCCTGCTTCCTAGGACAGGAATACTAAGGGCTGTGAAGTACTCAAACATTAATGCTACACAATGGAAAGGGTGAGATTTGAGCTCATAGTCTGCAACCCAGTCATGCCCTGTGCCAAAGGGTATTCTGATAGGGAAAGGATCAAGCTCTCTCATTAGCAGTACTTCTATACTACAATGAGTGAGGCACAACAACCTTTTCAATTTAGGGACTGTCCCACAAAAATCAGGACAGATGACAGCCATACATTCAGTTCACATGTGAAGGTTTTCTTCACAGACAGTAGCACAAAGAGAAAGACACCACATCATTGACCTGCAGCAACCTGGCGCAACGTGAGATCTGAATGAGACTGCCTTCCAGGAGGCTACTTGATATTTAAGCAAGGATCCAGGGAGGAAGGCGATTGGAGAATTGAAAACGTTCATATCAAGGGTCAGTAGGGTGGCCACCAAAACATGAGGTGTTTCATTCCTTCATAACAAGTACACCAAACTGTTGTGTCCGGTCAGCCATGTTTCCTGTTATCAGAGTGACAGAGAGAGATGGACGCACTGTTGTAGTTGTGTTGGTCCCAGGATATGAGACAAGCTGGGTGAGGTTACATCTTCAGGTGACCTGAAGCAGAGCTCTGTGTTGCTCGAAAGCTTGTCTCTTTCACCACTAGAAGTTGGTCTAATAAAAGATATTACCTCACCCACCTTGTGCCCCCAGAGGGAGATGGAGTTTAACAAAGCAGGAGTGAAGATGTGGGGAAGGTTTATAAAAATCACTGTAGCTCTAGCTGGAAGGGGTGAAAGAGCTCCATAGCAGCCATGTCTCAGGGGTGAAGTGGGGGAAGTGTGACTTTGTGGCTCATGTCTATCTCCATAAAATTTGGCTTTGGGTCTTAAAGCCTCTGCCATTAAGCATGTTGGCAGTGAGACAAACACAAGAGAAGGTGGGTTTTTTTGGTGGGATCCACAAGTGAAAACAATTTGGCTCTGCACCCACAGCAAGGATGATACAGCGAGGTTATACAAATATAGGTAGGGAGCATTTGTGAACATATCTGAATCATTCCATGGATTCTGAGTTCTGAGCCCTTTCCCATCAAGTTTGCTGGGGAGGGATGGATCTGGCATTCTGGTTGTGGCCAGTCACGTTTTATTAGATTATCCTTGAAAACTCTTCCAACTCAACTCAATGGGACTTATAGAACCAATTGTCTCTCCACTGGGGACAATCTGATATAAGTTTAACTTTGCTGTGAAAGTTAGTCATAGTGTAAGGATAGATAGGACTGCTACATTATCCAGTCTGCCCTTCTATATATTACACGCCATCAATGTCACCTAGTCACCCCCACACTAAACTCAACAACCAAAATGAGACCAAAGCATTACAGCCCCACAGGAGACTAGACTTTTACATGCCACAGGCAGAGAATAGGAGGGACCCAGGTGCACCAGTGTCCAAGGCCCCTGCAATGGCAGGGAAATGATTAAGTGAGATAGACCCAGATAATCCTGGCAAGTGACGCATAGCTGCAGAGGAAGGCAAAACCCGTCCCATGGTCACTGCCAATCTGACCTGGGGGAAAATTCCTTGCTGACCCCACATCTGATGATCAGCTAGATCCTGAGCATATGAGTAAGAACCAGCCAACTGAGCACCTAAGAGAGAGGCTGGTCGGTGCCACCTCAGAGCCCTGTCCCACATTGTCCACTGTCCCATCTCCAGCCATGGTCATATGAGTTCCCCTCTGGGAAGCTTGAACAGTCATGTCTTAGAGTGTCACTTGTAGCCGTTTGGGAATTACGTTAATTTGGTGTATGTTTTCTGAGCCCCCCTAAGAGCCCTGATTATTTTAACAAGGCCCCAAGGTTACCAATCATCAGACTGGGGAATCATCTGATTGTAAAAGTTCAGGTTTCCTAACAAAGCTCCTGGCCTGCAAGTTCCAGAAGTTTTATCACCAGTTTCTGTTTGTGTTTCAGGAAGATTATGGAATAACAGACATCCTGTGATCTCCTGTTGAGGCTGCAATACACCATAAGCACATGGTGATGCTGTTGGGGACACTGGGATCTTAGCAGAGATGAAGCCTTTGAAACCCTGGTGAGTCAACCTGTTATGACCAGCGGTGAGTTAGACACTTGTCTACCAGCCCTTCTGTGCTATTGTAATGATAGCAGCTGTACAGCTGGCTTTCAAGTTGGATTTGATGCCTCACTAAACCAAACTGAGGACTTTTGTCTGCCTAAAGAACAACCGTCGGGGACAGGGACGTGATGACCATTCACAAGCACTGGAAAGGTGTAAATACCATGGAGGAAGCAGAATTGCTGGAATGGGATGGGAGAGAGTGAAAGCAAAAGTTCAGCTTCCCACATGATGTTTCCAGACAGGTTCATAGGCCCAGAGCCTCAAATATATTTAGATTCCTAGCTTCCACCGAAATCAAATACCTGGGCCTTAGCCTGGGGAATAGTCTCCTACAGGAAAGGCTGAAAGCCCGCATTGTTAGTATTATTAGACCAACCCCTGCTTAATATACTGTAGAGAAGAATCCTGCACTGTGTGAGAATCAGGGGCGCAACCAGAATTTTCCTAAGGAGGGGGCCCAGGGAGAGGACCAGTCTCCAGTAGAATGACTGTCCTGGGGTGGAGAAGAAAGTGGGGCTCAGAGTGCTGCATGGGCACAACTCAGCATGGTGCATAGGTGACACAGGGCAGAGCCAGCTGCAGGCAGGTTTGTGGGGCTGCAGCCATGGAAGGAGGCACTGGGACATGCCAAGCCTGGGCCCCCAGGTCAGGGCAGGGTGAGCTCCATGAGCGCAGGAGAAGGTCCTCTGCAGCCCCACAGGGCCCCAGGGCTCCTGCTTCCTGTGAAAAGCCCCATTATCTGGGCTGCTGCCCCGCCTGGGGTAGGGGGCTCAGGGAATTGCCAGGGCTTTGCCTCCTAGCCCATAACACCAGGTGTCTGGCAGCAGCTCCCGCATTGGGCAGGGATGTGGGTGCTCCAGCCTGTTACCGTCTGTGTGGGTAATGGGTGCCCTGGCCACAGGTCTGTCCCATGCTACTGTCTCGGAAATGGCCAGGAGGGGAAGTAGTGGCTGCTGGATCTCTGGCATCTCAAGAGACTCACATTGGGTGGATTCCTGTTCTCCCATTGTTTCTGTTGACTCATAGATGCCTGTGGTTTTATCATAGCACTTGTCCCACTCATATGATCTGGGAGCGTTGGTCCATCCTTTTCTGTATCTTTCCAAAGGCTAGATCCACATTGGAGTGCCCTACTGCAGAGCTGGTAGATCTTGGGCAGAGAAGCTGTAATAACTTACTTGCATCCTCTGATTATTTGCCATTTTCATTCTGCAGTTCCCCAAGACTCCTGGTCTGCTGGTGAAAGGCTCTCTAGCCCATTTGCAATGCCCCAAGACCACCATTCCTCAGATAAGTGCTCACTGAATTAATATATAGAGAGATAAACAGATGATATATTAAAAGAATGTTATTATGTTTGCAAAGTTATGTACTCAAAAGTTAGGAATTACTAGAATTAAGAATTGCCTGTCCAGCATCATCTCCTCCCTTTGTGTGTATGCCCAGAATTTTCAGAAGGGCTCAGCATTCACAGCTTGCTCCCTATTTTCAAAATAGCTCATCACATCTATCTAATCTATCTGTCTAAAATAAAAGTTTAGAATCTGGAGCAAGGATGGCAGTGATTCTTCTATGGCAGCGATTCTCAATTTATTTCCCAGCACAACCCCATTTTAATGAATTGTTTCCTTCCAGGAACCCAGGACGGTGCATAGCAAAATGGAATCATCCTTGCATCATGACCTTACATGCACCATACATGTGAGGTCATGCTGTACGGAGCAAAACAGCATCTTCTGCACACTAGAGATCACCACATCCTGACCATGCCACTGCTGATGGCACAACCTCATTTGAGGTCACGGCCCACAGTTTGGGAACTGCTGACCTATGGAATTTCCACAAACTGGTCCAATTTTGTACCTAAACGTGGCTGCCTTCAAAGCAGAGTATTCAGTATTGAAGGAAGTATCTGGAGGGGCTTTGGAAAAATCAAAGCACTCAAGTCAAGGGTCAATTTGGTGCTAACCAAAATTTAAATAATTTTATCATTTCCTGAAGAATACAACCTCAATTAACTGGATCCACTGCTGTCATAAAAGGTATCTGAGTGACAGAAATGACATTTAACAAAGTAGAAGACAAAAGAGAAACTGTGGGGAAAGTTTGTAAAATTTTTGTAGCTGTGCATGAGCCACAAAAATTTGGATTTGGATCTCAAAATCCCTCACATTTAAAAGGGTTGGCAATTGGGCAAACACAGTACAAGTTTGGGACAGGAGACTCCAAGTGAGAGTGTCGTAGTCCTAAACATACTCAGAAGGACATCAACAGGATAATAAAAGTTTGTGTGCATTGGTAAGAAGCATGGACCATAGGGGCCCAAGTGGATGAATCTCTGCTGTTCTCATCTGAGGGTTTGTTGTAGCTAGCCTATTATATAGACGGAGATGATTTATGAATTTTAGATCTGGATCCTTCTTTGGATTCCGTATCCCAAGTCCCATCCCCATGAAAGTTCAGAATGGGTGTGAGATCTGAAGTTTTGGTTCTTGAACAGATCAACCCTGAGAACGGTTCCAGTTCCTCTTACAGAAATTGCAACAGAGGGTCCTGTGGCACCTTTAAGACTAACAGAAGTATTGGGAGCATAAGCTTTCGTGGGTAAGAACCTCACTTCTTCAGATGCAAGACTGCATCTGAAGAAGTGAGGTTCTTACCCACGAAAGCTTATGCTCCCA
>NW_020664441.1:3015380-3042774 GCF_002925995.2 Terrapene triunguis | reverse complement strand
TGCATCTGAAGAAGTGAGGTTCTTACCCACGAAAGCTTATGCTCCCAATACTTCTGTTAGTCTTAAAGGTGCCACAGGACCCTCTGTTGCTTTTTACAGATTCAGACTAACACAGCTACCCCTCTGATACTTTACAGAAATTGGGAGACCTTCCAGGTCTTTCCAATGGATTTAGTTGGATGTCAATTCAAACTTCGTCTTTAGTGAAACTTCTCAGTTCCTCTCTCTCACCTGTAATTTCCTAAACTCTCACTTGTAGGCATCTGAGAATATTGTTAATTTATGTGTGTGTGTTTCATGTCCCAAAAGAGTCCTGTCTAGTTTAACAAGGCCCCAAAGATTACCAAACATCAGACAAGGTAATTGCCCAACAAAAAAATCAGGTTCCCTAATAAATCCCTAGGCCTGCAAGCTTTTATCACCAGTTTCTGTTTGTGTTTCAGCAAGATAAAGTAATTACTGAGAGAGCAGGAAGTCCAGTAGAGGTGCTGGGCAGTGATGCACTAGAGAGAAGCACAAGGAGATGTTGTGAGGGACACTGGGATCTTAGCAGAGATGAAGCATTTGAAACACATGTGAACCAATCCATTATGACACCCAGGGCCGGTGCAAGGATGTTTCGTGCCCTAGGCGAAACTTCCACCTTGCGCCCTCCCCCCCCCCCCCCCCCCGCGGCAGCTCCCCACCCCCCCCCGCCCTGAGGCGCCCCCCCGTGGCAGCTCCCCCCCCACCCGGGGAGCCGTGCGGCAGCTCCCCACCCCAGCTCACCTCTGCTCCGCCTCCTCCCCGAGCACGCCGTCACTGCTCCACTTCTACCGCCTCCCAGGCTTGCGGCGCCAATCAGCTGTTTGGCACCACAAGCCTGGGAGGGAGAGAAGCAGAGCGGGGTGGCGTGCTCAGGGGAGGAGGCGGAGTGGAGGTGAGCTGGGGTGGGGAGCGGTTCCCCTGCGTGCCCCCCCCTTACTTGCTGCAGGTGGCCCTCCCCGCGCCCCCCTGCCCCAGCTCCCTCCGCCGAAATGACGATGACGACCAGGGCGGCCGAAGATCTGGCCGCTGCGGTCACCGCCAAAGAAAATGCCGCCCCCCAAATGCTAGCACCCTACGCAACCGCCTAGGTTGCCTAATGGCTTGCACCGGCCCTGATGACACCTGTGACCGTCTGCCAGCTCTTCATTGCTATTGTAGTAATAGCAGCTGCATAACTGTCTTTCAGAGTGGTTTTGACACTTCACTAAACCAAACAGAGGATTTTGTTTGCCTAAAGAACATCTATTGTGGGAGGAACAGAATGACCAGTACAGGAAAAGTGTAAATGCCAAGGGGACAGGGGAATTGCTGGAATGGGATGGCATAAAGTGAAAGGAAAAGTTCAGCTCAACACCAGGTAATGTTTCCTCCCAGTGCCTGTGGAATTGTCTCCTACAGGAAAGGCTGGAGATTTTTAAGACCAGATTGGAGAAATATACAATAGGGAAATTCCTACACTAGCTATAGAAATGGACAAGATCCCCATAATCACTAATGTGACTATCTGTACACATTTTGATCCTGTAAAGGGGCTATATAAATACTAAATATTATGTTGAGAGGAATAAGGAGAGAGGGGGTTAGGCCAGGAAAAGGGCAACATTTGTAAGGTACTTTGTGAAAATTTTAAAATAAATCAAAGGTTGGGGTGTGATCTGTAAGGGGGAAGTATCCCAGTGCAGTATCTGATCAACTACACACCCCAGGCCTGTTAAAAACAAAACAAAATGAGAAAGAACACGAAGGGGGAAAATATTTCAGCTGTTTATGTAGGGCCTACAATGATCTTTGCCATGCTGCTGTCCCCAAAGAACAAGGGAAGTCAGATGCTAAGAGAAGTAGAACAGGGAGGGACTTCAGGCAGTGAGAGCACTGGGAGGATGGGAGAAAGGAATTCCTTGAATGGACTGGGAAGGCAGTGTGTGGGTGGGGAAGTCAGTCCCTGAGAAAGTTAGGAGGGCAGTGTGTGTGTGGAGGGAGGGAGGTCAGAATCTGAGGGGATTAGGAGGGCAGTGTGTGTGGGGGGGAGGGCGGTCAGAATCTGAGGGGATTAGGAGGGCACTGTGTGTGTGAGGTCAGTGTGACGGATTGCCACCTGATTTACTAGGATACCACTGATCCCACCTGTTCTGCCAGCCTGGGCCCCCTTTATACTGTCTTGCTGAGCCAGGCTCTTAAGCCTCCTCTAGCACACACACAGGCAGGGCCACACCCAACTGCAGAAAGACACAGACACTGAGGCCTGGTCTACACTACGATTTTAGGTCGAATTTAGCAGCATTACCTCGATTTAACCCTGCACCCGTACACATGACGAAGCCCTTTTTTTCGACTTAAAGGGCTCTTAAAATCGATTTCTTTACTCCACCCCCAATGAGGGGATTAGCGCTGAAATTGGCCTTGCTGGGTCGAATTTGGGGTAGTGTGGATGCAATTCGATGGTATTGGCCTCCGGGAGCTATCCCAGTGTGCTCCATTGTGACCTCTCTGGACAGCACTCTCAACTCTGATGCACTGGCCAGTTAGACAGGAAAAGGCCCGCAAACTTTTGAATCTCATTTCCTGTTTGGCCAGCGTGGCAAGGTGCAGGTGAGTGCAGATCTCATCAGCAGAGGTGACCATGATGGAGTCCCAGAATCGCAAAAGAGCTCCAGCATGGACCGAATGGGAGATACGGGATCTGATCGCTGTATGGGGAGATGAATCCGTGCTAGCTGAACTCCGTTCCAGTAAGCGAAATGCCAAAACATTTGAAAAAATCTCCAAGGGCATGAAGGACAGAGGCTATAACAGGGACTCGCAGCAGTGCCGCGTGAAAATTAAGGAGCTCAGGCAAGCCTACTAAAAAACCAGAGAGGCAAATGGCCGGTCCGGGTCACAGCCCCAAACATGCCGCTTCTATGATGAGCTGCATGCCATTCTAGGGGGTGCAGCCACCACTACCCCAACCCTGTGCTTTGACTCAGTCAATGGAGTAGAACGCAACACGGAAGCGGGTTTTGGGGATGAGGAAGATGATGATGAGGAGGTTGAAGATAGCTCACAGCAAGGAAGTGGAGAAACCGGTTTCCCCAACAGCCAGGATCTGTTTCTCACCCTGGACCTGGAGTCAGTACCCCCCGAACCCACCCAAGGCGGGCTCCCGGACCCTGAAGGCGGAGAAGGGACCTCTGATGAGTGTACCTTTGTAAATATTATACATGGTTTAAAAGCAAGCGTGTTTAATGATTAATTTGCCCTGGCATTCACGGCCAGTACAGCTACTGGAAAAATCTGTTAACATGTCTGGGGATGGAGCAGAAATCCTCCAGGGACATCTCCATAAAGCTCTCCTGGATGTACTCCCAAAGCCTTTGCATAAGGTTTCTGAGGAGGGCAGCCTTATTCCGTCTTCCATGGTAGGACACTTTACCATGCCAGGCCAGTAGCACGTAGTCGGGAATCATTGCAGAACAAAGCATTCCAGAGTATGGTCCCGGTGTTTGCTGGCATTCAAACAACATCCATTCTTTATCTCTCTGTGTTATCCTCAGGAGAGTGATATCATTCATGGTCACCTGGTTGAAATAGGGTGGTTTTATTAAGCGGACATTCAGAGGTGCCCATTCCTGCTGGGCTGTTTGCCTGTGACTGAACAGAAATGTTCCCCGCTGTTAGCCACGCGGTGGGGGGAGGGGTGAAGCCATCATCCCGGAGAATTGGGTGTGTGTGTGTGGGGGGGGGGGGGGTTAGTTGGGTTTGTGCTGCACGTTAACCTGGAAACCGCAGCCCCTCCTTTTAAATTGCCAACCCATTTTAAATGGCCAACCCAACGGCTGCTTGGTATGGGAAATGAGGGCGCTGCTGTTTGAAACCATTCCCACATGGTATGAAGGTTAAAGAAGCCAAAAGACTGTGGCTTACCATGCCCGGCCCTGCATGAGTGATATCTCACACCAAACCGGCATACCCTCAATAAGAGGCAAAATGCGACCTTGTAACGAAAGCACATGTGCTATGTAATGTTAACAGCAAGGTTTACTGTGAAAGAGTGTACCCATTGTTCTATAAAATGTGTCTTTTTAACTACCACTCTCCCTTTTTTTTCCTCCACCAGCTGCATATGTTTCTCCTTCGCAAAGGCTAGCGAAGATTAGAAGGCGAAAAAAACGCACTCGGGATGAAATGTTCTCTGAGCTCATGCTGTCCTCCCACATTGACAGAGCACAGCAGAATGTGTGGAGGCAGACAATGTCAGAGTGCAGAAAAGCACAACATGAACGCAAGGAGAAGTGGTGGGCTGAAGAGAGTAAGTTGCGGGCTGAAGAGAGTAAGTTGGGGGTTGAAGATAATCGGTGGCATCAGCTTGCTGACAGAAGGCAGGAGTCAATGCTCAGGCTGCTGGAGGATCAAACTCATATAAGCAGAGTCAGGATAAGCTCTACCCTGACATCTGGTGGTGAATTATGGTGAGGATTGAAAAGAACTTCAGGGGCTGATCTTGTTTGCATAGGCACACCCACCTTTCTAGCCTGGGACAACAACAACTGAAAGTGGTTACTTTGGCTGGTGTGGGATCCCCAGTTTCTCTGTTATTGGGGCAGGAAGAATAAAGTGTTGTTACCCTGATTCGGTGAATCAAGGCCAGTGGAACTGTTGTATGACAGAGAGACTCACCAGTAACTAAGTAGCACTTGCTAGACAAGGGGCATGGGTTACAAAACCCAGTGAATTGAGAGAGGATAGGGGACAGGTATTTGTATCTGATGGTATGGGCCCCCTTTGAGGGCCTGACACACCAATTACACCACCTCCTCTCTCCACTGTTGAATGTCAGAGCTAACTTTGATTCTATTAGAAGTCTAGTTACAGGCTGTTGAGCTGAATTCACTTTGGGCCAATGGTGCACCAGCACTGGGGCTCCCCTACTATAAGCTGAAATCACAAAAGAGCTAAAGTTATTAAGAGCTGAGATCACTGAGTGCTGTGTAAAATAGTGGGGGAGCCTGAAGCTATATGGCTAAGCAGCTGACGGAGCAGTTTGCGGGGATGGCTGGAGGAGCAGCGAGCGGTGCTGAGCCTTGCGGGGACAGTTGGAGCGGCCCAAGGAACGGCAAGCGGAGCCGTTTGCGGGGACGGCTGGAGCGGCTCGCAGAGCAGAGCAGTTCGTGGGACGGCAGGAAGTGGACTGGCTCGTGGTGAAGGCTGCAGCGGAACCCCACAGAGAGATGGCCGGCTGGCCTCGGATCACGTAAGGTGCCCCTTAACACCCTGCGTGCCCCACTCTTACTCTGGAGCTGCACTGACCAGGGACAGAGACTTTGGGGGTTGTTGGACTTTTGGGACTTTGGGTGGTTGCTGGACCCAAGAGACTTTGGGGGTGTTGGACTTTGGGGACTCTGGGTGATTTTTGGGTTGCTAGATTCAAGAACCAAAGGGAAAGGACACAGCCCAATTTGATGGGGTGGGTCTTTTGCTCCTGGTTTGTGTTAGGAATCCTGTTTGTGGTGTTTTTTCCAATTTAATGCTGATGTCGTTTACCTCATGTTATTAAACATTTTCTGCTACACTCAGACTCCGTGCTTGCGAGAGGGGAAGTATTGCCTCTTAGAGGCACCCAGGGGGTGGTATATAATTGTCCCAGGTCACTGGGTGGGGGCTTGAGCCGGTTTTGCATTGCGTTATTGAAACAGAACCCCTAGATACAGAACCCGGCCCTTGTTGCTGCCAACTTAGATGGGCAGAAGGGTTACACTCATATGATCCAGTGTATGGTTGAGCTGCAGGAAAGGCAGCAGGAGCACAGACCGCCGCTACAGCCCCTGTGTAACCAACCGCCCTCCTCCCCAAGTTCCATAGCCTCCTCACCCAGATGCCCAAGAACGCGATGGGGAGACCTCTGGTCACCCAGCCACTCCACCCCAGAGGATTGCCCAAGCAACAGAAGGCTGGCATTCAATAAGTTTTAAACTTTTTAAGTTTTAAAGTTTTAGAGTGCAGTGTGGCCTGTCCTTCCCTCCTCCCCCACCCCACCCGGTGCTTCCCTCCTCCCCCACCCCTCCCGGGCTACCTTGGCAGTTATCCCCCATTGATGAATTAATAAAGAATGCATGAATGTGAAGGAACAATGACTTTATTGCCTCTGCAAGCGGTGATCGAAGGGGGAAAGGAGGGTGGTTAGCTTACAGGGAAGTATAGTGAACCAAGGGGGGTGGGGGGGTTCATCAAGGAGAAACAAACAGAACTTTCACACCGTAGCCTGGCCAGTCATGAAACTGATTTTCAAAGCTTCTCTGATGCGCAGCGCACCCTCCTGTACTCTTCTAACTGCCCTGGTGTCTGGCTGCACGTAATCAGCGGCCAGGCGATTTGCCTCAACCTCCCACCCTGCCATAAACGTCTCCCCCTTACTCCCACAGATATTGTGGAGCGCACAGCAAGCAGTAATAACAATGGGAATATTGGTTTCGCTGAGGGCTATGCGAGTCAGTAAACTGCACCAGCGCGCTTTTAAACGTCCAAACGCACATTCTACCACCATTCTGCACTTGCTAAGCCTATAGTTGAACAGCTCCTGACTACTGTCCAGGCTGCCTGTGTATGGCTTCATGAGCCATGGCATTAAGGGGTAGGCTGGGTCCCCAAGGATAACTATAGGCATTTCAACATCCCCAATGGTTATTTTCTGGTCTGGGAAGAAAGTCCCTTCCTGCAGCTTTTGAAACAGACCAGAGTTCCTGAAGATGCGAGCGTCATGTCCCTTTCCCGGCCATCCCACTTTGATGTTGGTGAAATGTCCCTTGTGATCCACTAGTGCTTGCAGCACCATTGAAAAGTACCCCTTTTGGTTTATGTACTCACTGGCTTGGTGCTCTGGTGCCAAGATAGGGATATGGGTTCCGTCTATCGCCCCACCACAGTTAGGGAATCCCATTGCAGCAAAGCCATCCACTATGGCCTGCACATTTCCCAGAGTCACTACCCTTGATATCAGCAGCTCTTTGATTGCATTGGCTACTTGGATCACAGCACCCCCCATAGTAGATTTGCCCACTCCAAATTGATGCCCGATTGACCGGTAGCTGTCTGGCATTGCAAGCTTCCACAGGGCTATCGCCACTCGCTTCTCAACTGTGAGGGCTGCTCTCATCTTGGTATCCTGGTGCTTCAAGGCAGGGGAAAGCAAGTCACAAAGTTCCATGAAAGTGCCCTTACGCATGTGAAAGTTTCGCAGCCACTGGAAATTGTTCCAGACCTGCAACACTATGCAGTCCCACCAGTCTGTGCTTGTTTCCCAGGCCCAGAATCGGCATTCCATGCCATGAACCTGCCCAATTAATACCATGATGTGCACACTGCCGGGGCCCGTACTTTGTGAGAAGTCTATGTCCATGTCCTCATCACTCTCGTCACCACGCTGCCGTCACCTCCTCGCCTGGTTTCGCTTTTGCAGGTTCTGGTTCTGCATATCCTGCTGGATAATGTGCGTGCACATTACAGTGCACATAATTGCTATGATGATCTGAGCGGGCTCCATGTTCCCAGTGCTATGGCGTCTGCACTGAAAAAAGGCGCGAAACGATTGTCTGCCGTTGCTCAGACGGAGGGAGGGGCGACTGACAACATGGCTTACAGGGAATTAAAATCAACAAAGGGGGTGGCTTTGCATCAAGGAGAAACACAAACAACTGTCACACAGAATGGCCCCCTCAAGGATTGAACTCAAAACTCTGGGTTTAGCAGACCGTTGATTTCACAGAGGGAGGGGGGAGCAAATGAATACAAAACAAATCTGGTCTATTTCTTGTTTTGATCCACTCCATCCATCTTATACATCTTAGGCTGGCAGCAGACAGTGCAGTACGACTGCTAGCCACCGTCATCTCCTGGGTGCTTGCCAGAAGACGGTGCAGTACGATTGCTAGCCATCGTCATGTCCTGGCTGCTCACCAGAAGACGGTGCAGTACGACTGCCGGCAGGACTGAGTCTCCAGGAGACGAAATTTGAAAAGGGAATGACCTGGCTGAGTCACTCCCATCTCTGCCCAGGCGCCCCTGACCGACCTCACAGAGGTCGGCTAAAAAAGCACCCAGGCATATGACGACAACGGCTACCAATCGTAATACACCATCTGCTGCCAAAAGGCAATGAGCTGCTGCTGTGTAGCAATGCAGTACCGCGTCTGCCAGCACCCAGGAGACGTATCGTGACGGTGAGCTGAGTGGGCTCCATGCTTGCCGTGGTATGGCATCTGCATAGGTAACCCAGGAAAAAAGGCATGAAACGATTGTCTGCCATTGCTTTCACGGAGGGAGGGAGGGGGGACCTGACTACATGTACCCAGAACCACCCGCGACACTGTTTTTGCCCCATCAGGCATTGGGATCTCAACCCAGAATTCCAATGGGCAGCAGAGACTGTGGGAAATGTGGGATAGCTACCCACAGCTACCCACAGTGCAATGCTTCGGAAGTCGATACTAGCCTCGGTACTGTGGACACAGTCCACCAACTTAATGCACTTAGAGCATGTTGTGTGGGGACACTCACAATCGACTGTATAAAATCAATTTCTAAAAAAATGATTTCTATAAATTTGACCTAATTTCATAGTGTAGAAATACCCTGAAATCAGCTCTGGGAAGACTCAGCTGAAGGGACTTGCCCCAGCACTCAGGTACCCACCTCCCTTGGAGTGCAGACCCAAAGGTATATTATCTTGCGCTGTGCAGAAAGATCTGCATAGCGCAAGCTCATAAAAAGTCGCCCTCTCCCTCAATGTGAAGAGAGGTCTGCACAGCCTCTTGCCCCCGCTCACCCTGAATTATGAATTGCACAAACTGGGTTATGTTATAAACAAGAAATAAGTTTATTAACTACAAAAGACAGATTTTAAGTGATTATAAGGGGCAGCAAGCAGAACAAAGCAGATTACCAAGCAAATAAAACAAAACATGCATACTAAGCTTAATATCTTAAAGAGACTGGTTTCAAGAAATAATTTCTCACCCTAAATGTTGTTTTAGGCAAGTTGCTGAGTTTCTGTATCTTAGAGTTCCTGTTATTTCTTCTTACTGACTAGACCCCTGTCTCAGTCTGGACTCACCACTGCCTTTCCCCTCAGGTTAGTTCCTTTTTCTGTTCAGGTAATTTCAGCAGTCTTTCTTCTTGAGAAGGCAATGGAGGAGAGTCCAGATTAACCCCCTCCCCAGCCTTAAAAGGATTTACCTAAGGTGGGAAACCTTTGGTTGATCCCCATCCCCCTACAGAGGAAAAGTACCAGCAGTGTCCAGTGTGTTATTTTGTATCAGGTGATCTTATCACCTGACCTTGCAGTGTCAAAGCAACTATGAAACCAGGTTTATAATGTCCACAGGAAGGAACTCCAGGCAGATGGGAGATCCACATCTTCAAAGACTCATTGTCTTTTTCTAATGGCCCATTAAGGCTGATTTCTTACTGTCTGGTAGGCGTTGCCCAAGTATACACACAGATGTAATTGTTACATAGAAATATTGAATAACTTTAGATACAGAAATGATACATGCATACAAATTGGATAATCACGTTCAGTAAATTATTACCTTTCCAATGATACCTTACATGAGCTATCTTGCATAAAATTATCTTAGTTATGCCATATTCATATCATAACCACATTTCTATGAAGAATATGGGGTGTAACATCACAGTCATACCCTGAGGGGGTTAGGGCAGTGTGTGTGTGTGTGGGGCAGAGGTCAGTCCTTGAGGGGGTTAGGAGGGCAGTTTGTGTGTGTGTGTGTGTGTGTGTGTGAGGGGGAGGTGTCAGTCCCAGAGGGGGTTAGAATGGCAGTGTGTGTGTGTGTGGGGGGGGGAAGTCAGTACCTGACAGGGTTAGAGGGCAGGGTGTGGGGGGGAGGGGTAGGTCAGACCCTGAGGGGGTTAGGAGGGTTGTGTGTTGGGAGGGGGGGGTTAGAAGGGCAGTGTGTGTGTGTAGGGGGGTGTCAGTCCCTGAGGGGGTTAGGAGGGTAGGGTGAGGGGGAAGAATTAAAGCTCTTTATAACCAACTGCCAAGGGAAGCTGCAAGGCCAGGCTCAGGGCCAGCTCAGGTGCTGATACTCTGCAGAGATTAGTGCTTGTGGCCGCTGTATGAATCAAACCTTGAAGGGTACGCAGAGCCCTGACAGGTATTAACTCCATTCTCTCCCTGCCCAGCATTGCTGAGCTGCCACGGAGGCACAGTGTTGCCCTTCCAGGTGAGCAAAGCTGCCTGCCCTGTCCAGTCTTCTTCAGTCCTCCCCTCCCCCATAGATGGACCATGGAGTTTTGCCCCATTACAGACTGAAGGAAAAGCTTAGTCTGCACTCTGACCAATTTAGCCCCTTTCTGCTGCCTGAGGTGAGAGGTACTGGGGTGGTTTCATCATCACCACCTCAGGTCTCTAATGACCCTGGGAAGTATATAACAGCTTCTGAGCTAGTGGGAGCTCTTCAGAACTGGGATGCCGGAAGGGAAAGACAGCAGCTGGTTGTGCTTCTGATGTGAGGTAAGCACACCTCAATTCTCTTTAATCCACCAAATTTGGAAGTTTAGGGAAGCATCATGCACAAGTGGTTAAACAGGAGATTAGGAGTCAGAACTCCAGGTTTCTCTTCTTGACTCAGCCACTTCATAGAATCATAGAATCATAGAATATCAGGGTTGGAAGGGACCTCAAGAGGTCATCTAGTCCAACCCCCTGCTCAAAGCAGGACCAATTCCCAACTAAATCATCCCAGCCAGGGCTTTGTCAAGCCGGGCCTTAAAAACCTCCAAGGAAGGAGACTCCACCACCTCCCTAGGTAAAGCATTCCAGTGCTTCACCACCCTCCTAGTGAAACAGTTTTTCCTAATATCCAACCTAGACCTCCCCCACTGCAACTTGAGACCATTGCTCCTTGTTCTGTCATCTGCCACCACTGAGAACAGCCGAGCTCCATCCTCTTTGGAACCCTCCTTCTGGTAGTTGAAGGCTGCTATCAAATCCCCCCTCATTCTTCTCTTCTGGAGACTAAACAATCCTAGTTCCCTCAGCCTCTCCTCATAAGTCATGCGCTCCAGACCCCTAATCATTTTTGTTGCCCTCCGCTGGACTCTTTCCAATTTTTCCACATCCTTCTTGTAGTGTGGGGCCCAAAACTGGACACAGTACTCCAGATGAGGCCTCACCAATGTCCAATAAAGGGGAACGATCACGTCCCTCGATCTGCTGGCAATGCCCCTACTTATACAGCCCAAAATGCCGTTAGCCTTCTTGGCAACAAGAGCACACTGTTGACTCATATCCAGCTTCTCGTCCACTGTGACCCCTAGATCCTTTTCTGCAGAACTGCTACCTAGCCATTCGGTCCCTAGTCTGTAGCTGTGCATGGGATTCTTCCGTCCTAAGTGCAGGACTCTGCACTTGTCCTTGTTGAACCTCATCAGGTTTCTTTTGGCCCAATCCTCTAATTTGTCTAGGTCCCTCTGTATCCGATCCCTACCCTCTAGTGTATCTACCACGCCTCCTAGTTTAGTGTCATCGGCAAACTTGCTGAGAGTGCAGTCCACACCATCCTCCAGATCATTAATAAAGATATTAAACAAAACCGGCCCCAGGACCGACCCTTGGGGCACTCCGCTTGAAACTGGCTGCCAACTAGACATGGAGCCATTGATCACTACCCATTGAGCCCGACGATCTAGCCAGCTTTCTATCCACCTTACAGTCCATTCATCCAGCCCATACTTCTTTAACTTGGCAGCAAGAATACTGTGGGAGACCGTATCAAAAGCTTTGCTAAAGTCAAGGAATAACACATCCACTGCTTTCCCCTCATCCACAGAGCCAGTTATCTCATCATAGAAGGCAATTAGGTTAGTCAGGCACGACTTCCCCTTGGTGAATCCATGCTGACTGTTCCTGATCACTTTCCTCTCCTCTAAGTGTTTCATAATTGATTCCTTGAGGACCTGCTCCATGATTTTTCCAGGGACTGAGGTGAGGCTGACTGGCCTGTAGTTCCCCGGATCCTCCTTCTTCCCTTTTTTAAAGATGGGCACTACATTAGCCTTTTTCCAGTCATCCGGGACCTCCCCCGATCGCCATGAGTTTTCAAAAATAATGGCTAATGGCTCTGCAATCTCATCCGCCAACTCCTTTAGCACCCTCGGATGCAGCGCATCCGGCCTCATGGACTTGTGCACGTCCAGTTTTTCTAAATAGTCCCGAACCACTTCTTTCTCCACAGAGGGCTGGTCACCTTCTCCCCATATTGTGCTGCCCAGTGCAGAAGTCTGGGAGCTGACCTTGTTTGTGAAGACAGAGGCAAAAAAATCATTGAGTACATTAGCTTTTTCCACATCCTCGGTCACTAGGTTGCCTCCCTCATTCAGTAAGGGGCCCACACTTTCCTTGACTTTCTTCTTGTTGCTAACATACCTGAAGAAACCCTTCTTGTTACTCTTAACATCTCTTGCTAGCTGCAACTCCAAGTGTGATTTGGCCTTCCTGATTTCACTCCTGCATGCCTGAGCAATATTTTTATACTCCTCCCTGGTCATTTGTCCAATCTTCCACTTCTTGTAAGCTTCTTTTTTGCATTTAAGATCAGCAAGGATTTCACTGTTTAGCCAAGCTGGTCGCCTGCCATATTTACTATTCTTTCTACACATCGGGATGGTTTGTTCCTGCAACCGCAATAAGGATTCTTTAAAATACAGCCAGCTCTCCTGGACCCCTTTGCCCTTCATGTTATTCTCCCAGGGAATCCTGCCCATCTGTTCCCTGAGGGAGTCAAAGTCTGCTTTTCTGAAGTCCAGGGTCCGTATTCTGCTGCTCTCCTTTCTTCCTTGTGTCAGGATCCTGAACTCGACCATCTCATGGTCACTGCCTCCCAGGTTCCCATCCACTTTTGCTTCCCCTACTAATTCTTTCCTGTTTGTGAGCAGCAGGTCAAGAAAAGCTCTGCCCCTAGTTGGTTCCTCCAGCACTTGCACCAGGAAATTGTCCCCTACACTTTCCAAAAACTTCCTGGATTGTCTGTGCACCGCTGTATTGCTCTCCCAGCAGATATCAGGGTGATTAAAGTCTCCCATGAGAACCAGGGCCTGCGATCTAGCAACTTCTGCTAGTTGCCAGAAGAAAGCCTCGTCCACCTCATCCCCCTGGTCTGGTGGTCTATAGCAGACTCCGACCACGACATCACCCTTGTTGCTCACACTTCTCAACTTTATCCAGAGACTCTCAGGTTTTTCTGCAGTTTCATACCGGAGCTCTGAGCAGTCATACTCCTCTCCCACATACAACGCAACTCCCCCACCTTTTCTGCCCTGCCTGTCCTTCCTGAACAGTTTATATCCATCCATGATAGTACTCCAGTCATGTGAGTTATCCCACCAAGTCTCTGTTATTCCAATCGCATCATAGTTCCCTGACTGTGCCAGGACTTCCAGTTCTCCCTGCTTGTTTCCCAGGCTTCTTGCATTTGTGTATAGGCACTTAAGATAACTCATTGATCATCCCTCTTTCTCAGTATGAGACAGGAGTCCTCCCCTCTTGCACTCTCCTGCTCGTGCTTCCTCCCAGGATCCCATTTCCCCACTTACCTCAGGGCTTTGGTCTCCTTCCCCCGGTGAACCTAGTTTAAAGCCCTCCTCACTAGGTTAGCCAGCCTGCTGGCGAAGATGCTCTTCCCTCTCTTCGTTAGGTGGAGCCCGTCCCTGCCCAGCACTCCTCCTTCTTGGAACACCATCCCATGGTTGAAGAATCCAAAGCCTTCTCTCTGACACCACCTGCGTAGCCATTCGTTGACTTCCACGATTCGACGGTCTCTACCCAGGCCTTTTCCTTGCACAGGGAGGATGGACGAGAACACCACTTGCGCCTCAAACTCCTTTATCCTTCTTCCCAGAGCCACGTAGTCTGCAGTGATCCGCTCAAGGTCACTTTCTTGCTCTGTTGGCTTGGACACAATTCAAGAAGGGTGTTGATAAATTTGGGAGCATTCAGAGAGGAGTCATGAGCATAATGGAAGGATAAGGACATGCCATATAGTGATAGACTCAAGGACCTCAATCTACTTAACTTAACAAAGAGAATGTTAAGGGGTGTCTTGAACACAGTCTATAAGTATCTACATGGTCAACAAAAATGATCTAATGGACTCTTCAAGCTACCAGACAAAAGTTGAATAAGATCCAATGGCTGGAAATGGAAACTAGACAAAGTCAGACTGGAAATAAGGAGTAAATTGTTAGCAGTGAAGGTAATTACCTTTGGAACAATTTACCAAGAGTTGTGGTGGATTCTCCATCACTGACCATTTTAAAATGAAGATTGGATATTTTTCTAAATGATATGCTCTAGTTCAAAGAGGAATTAATTGAGGGAAGTCCTATGGCCTGTGTTATGTCAGAGGTCAGACTAGATGATCACAATGGTCCCTTCGGGCCTTAGAATCTATGAATCTAAGTCATGTTATCCCTCTGCCTCAGTTTCCTCTTCTCTAATCTGGAACTATTAATATTCACCACTCCACATCTTTGTAAAGTGCTCTGATAGCGTGGGATAGAAGGTGCTTTAGAAGTGCAGTATTATTTGTGGTGATCTCTAATCTCTCACAGTCAGTATCACCTTTCCACTGTGGGGAAAGAGACAGTAATGCTGCATTTGTATTACCATTCTGGGTCTGAGAATTGCACATCACCTGGGAAACATCTTGGAGAGTGATTATGATGTAACAGTGTTCCTAATGGAAATGGGAGTGAAACTGTTCCTCAACTATGCCAGCAGAAATAGTGTTGTTGATATGTGGTTTCTACTACCTCCAAAAGGAGTACAGTATTTTCCTCCCAAAATTTTGGACCAATTTGTGTTAGTCCTTCTTTATTCAGACGGCATGTTTTTGCTATCCCAAATTTCTCTAAGCTTGGAGCATACATTAAAGGATTCTAACTCTTTTTGCTGGTAGGAGCAGGGCCTGGAGCTGGAGCATGGACCAGTAGGTTTTATGCCCGGAGCCGGAGCGGAGCCGGAGCGGAGCAATTCAAAAATTTGATTGCTCCAAATCCCTGGGTAGGAGTGTCTGGCCTGATAAACTTTCAGAAAACTAAAGTAATTTTCTTTGTCTGCACACCAAGGCTGCATAAATGGATGATTGATGGCCGTTACATTGAACAGGTCAAGTTTTTTCCCCATTCAGGTATTTGTTTTACACATAATGGCCAATGGGATAAACATATCGAGGAGGTAAAAAGGAGAGCCTTAAGTTCCATGCAAGCCATGCTTTGTTTCACTTGAATCCACGGGAGCAGTTTAATTGCACTGGCTCTTAGAGTTTTTAGGGCTAAAGGCTGTAATCAAATACCATATGGTGCATAAATTTGGGCTGGGATGATCTTAAGATGCAAGGTTTGTGCAAAACATTTTTTTAAGGAGGATGCTCAGCTTCCCCTGCTGCTTTACTTGGGGCAAAGGTTGGGGAATGTGCTATTTTGACTAAAGCTCAGTGCCTTCACATTAATTATTGGCTGCATATTCAGCATGTGAATCTACAGCGCTTTCTGAAGTTTTGCAGGAGCAGTTTAATAAACCCTAAAGTTCCCCTGGCTTTTGCAAGTCTGTTATTCTCTCCATTCTTTGGGCTTCTTGGAACTGAAGCTGGCTAGGATTGTAGGCAAGAGTGTGACACCTCTAACTAAGTTTAGAGAGGAAGATATGATGTTCAGACAACTGGAAGTGGCAGTTGTCCCTGCAACAAGTATGTCCTCTTGGCTTTCTCATTTAAAGAATATCAATGGGTATGAGAAATAGCTGGATTTACAGCTCTCCATTTTCATACTCTGAAGACAGCATATTTGGGAGGGAGATGTGCTAGTATCGAGAGACAATCATCTTTCCCATGCAGGCAGGGCCGGCTCCAGGGTTTTGGCCGCCCCAAGCAACCAAAAAAAAAAAGCCGCGATCGCGATCTGCAGCGGCAATTCGGCGGAAGGTCCTTCGCTCGGAGCGGGAGTGAGGGACCGTCCGCCAAATTGCCACCGAATAGCTGGACCTGCTGCCCCTCTCCAGAGTGGCCGCCCCAAGCACCTGCTTGCCAAGCTGGTGCCTGGAGCCGGCCCTGCATGCAGGTCTGGCCATGTTGAAGATCTACCAATATAATGGTTTACCACATTCCTGGCTCAGATACTGTTTCCAGCACTGTGTCAAAAATTAGAATACTTGCTATGTAGCAAAATGTTTTGATCATATGGGCAGTCACCCTAAATGCCTGGTCAGTTGCAAAAACAAGACTCAAGTATGGAAGAGAGGGTCTTTGTGATCTAACTAAAATAATGTGTTTCTAACCCTGATTGTTTTACGGTTGTATATCATTTCAGGGTCTGTGACTTTAAAGGAGTAACTGATCCTGGGGGAAAGGTTGTGTTTTTAATTTTTGTATTTTAAAAGTTTATATTCTTCTTACTGAGCGGTGTTGATTTAAACTTGTATTTTATCTTATATTTATTGTATTGTGAACTATGGCCTAAAGGTATGTGTCATGCACCGGGCTGCGGGGGTCAGACCTAGTGGTTGGAACGGGAGTTGGGCGATAATCAGAGCCAAGGGGTCAGAGCTGGAGTCAGGAACCAAAGCCAGTAGCTAGACCTGGGCTCAGGAAGCCCACAGGGAAGCAGGGCTGGAGCAGACTGAGCAGAGGCAAGAACAAGGCTAAGAGCAGGGCAGGCACAGGAGAGATCGCAGCTGCAGGCATATGCCTTGAGCAGTCAGAGATCAGTTGTGTTAGGAGCAGGCCTGCTGACTTCCTTGGCCATGATGTGTAGTGGTCAATCAGGTGGCCTTGCTGTGGCCCAGCTCAGCTGTGCTCATAAGCTGCTTGGAGACTGGGGGCAGTGCAGCTGCAAGTCCTCATTCCTGATACTAATTCTGTGGCCCAGATCCACAGAGCTATTTAGGAGTCTAATGTCCATTGAAATCTGGTGGGTTGTAGCAGATGCCCATGCTCATTTCCACTTTGTTTCTCTCTCTTACTCATCTGAAGCACCCACCACACCACTCACTCTTCCTTGTTATTCAGTAGCACTAATCCTCCAGTTCTTCTTTCCTTTCTGTCTCTCTGACCAGCCTATATCATAGCTAGAGAGCTAGGGACACCCACTGTATAGTAAAAGTTGCCATATTGCTTACATTCTAACCCACCTTTCTCGGGAGGTCATACAGTTCTAAAAGTACAGGAATTTCCATATTAATTCAGACCAGTGGTTAGTCCATCTAACCCAGAATCCTGTGTAACCCACAATCCTGTCATTGGCTAGTAAAAGATGCTTCAGAAGAAGTTGCAAGAAATTCTGCAGTAGGTAATAATGGGATAACTTGTCCCCAGGGAAGATTTCTTCTTAACTTCCAGTGGAAGTAGGGTGACCAGATGAGAGGAAGAAAATATCGGGACACTGGGGGGGGAGGAAAAAAAAAAGCCGAGGGCTGCTGGCAGGGCAAAAAAAAAAAAAAAAAAAAAAAAAAAAAAAAAAAGAAGAAAAAAAGAAAAAAAAAAAAAAAAAAAAAAAAAAAAGCTAGTGGAGTGAAATATCGGGACAACTTGCGTCCCGACCAGAGATCGGTCGGGACGCGGGACAAATAGCTAAAAATCGGGACGGTCCCAATTTTATCGGGACGTCTGGTCACCCTAAGTGGAAGTTGACTTATGCCCCCAAGCATAGAATCCTAGAAGTGTAGGACTGGAAGGGAAAGTCATCTAGTCCAGTCCTCTGTGCTCAAGCAGGACTAAGTAATAACTAGACCCTTCCTGACAGGTGTTTGTCTAACCATGAGGGTTTATATCCCTTCCTTTTAATCTTTACTATTCCATCTCTAAATATTCTTGTTATCCATATAAAGCACCAATCCCTTTTTAAATCCTGCTAAGTTCTTGGCCTCAATATATCCTGTGGCAATGAGTCCCAACAGGCTAATGATGTATTGTGTGGAAAAAGCTTTTCAGTTTTGAATTAGCCACCTTTCCATTTCTTTGAATGTCCCCTTGTTCTTGTGTTATCAGACAGGGAGAATAGACATTCCAAATAGAGCTTCTCTGCACCGTGCAGTATTTAGTACACTTTTATCATCTCCTCTCTCATTTGTCTCCTCTCTAAGGTAAACAATATGTTCAGTTTCTCATCATATGTAAATTTTTCCCATGCCTGTTATCATTCTTGTCTCCTGTCTGTGAACTGCCTCTGATTCTCCTTATCTTTTTGGAGATGGAGTGATCAGAACTGAACCCAACACAGAATTGCAGGTGAGGTTGTACCACCATAATGACATATTTTCAGTATTACATTCCCAATCCAATTCTGTCTTCATTGAGCTGTCCACCATAATGCTCAGATCTTTTATCCAGATGTAACAGTAAAGTTAGAACCCAGTAAGGTAATTAAGTAATTTGAATTATTCCATTCAATATGGATTACTTTGCATTTGCCTCTGTTGAATTTCATCTACCATTTTGTAGCCCATTCATGTAATTGGGCTACAAAATGGCTCTGAAGTTCCTCATTGTCTTTTCTGGTGGTGACTTGCCTAAATAATTTTGTGTCATCTGCAAATTTAGCAACTTCACTGCTCAGTCCCTCCTGCAGATTGTTTTATTAAACAGCACAGGTAGTGTGGAACCTTGAGGCACTCCATTACTAACCTTTTTGCCATGATGAAAATTGACCATTTATTCTTACTTTTTGTTTTCTGTCTCTCAGCCCATTTTTGAATATGGATATGTCTACATTGCAATCAGAAGTGTGACTGCAGTAGACATACCTGAGCTAGCTTGAGCAAACCTAGCTCAGGTATGTCTAAATGTGCTGCGGTCACACTTCTGATTGCAATGTAGAAATACCCTTTGTCAAAGGCCTGCTCTAAGTCTAAATAAAATATTTCCTTTATCCATTACCTTATTGACACAATCAAATAATTCTAATGCATTCACAAGGCACAACTTTTCCCTGCACAAGCCATGCTGGTTAGCCAATCCTATTGTAATCTTTTATATGTTGTATAATTCTGTTTCTAATTAGCATTTCAACCAATTTACCAAGAACAGAATTCAGGTTTACTGGTCTGTAATTCCCTGCACCAACCCTACCCTTTTTAAAAATATAGGTACAACATTTGATACTCTTCCAGTATACTAGGTGATTTTAATGAGATGGCATATTTTTTGCAAGCAGCTCACTTGCTTCATTCTGAAGCTCCTTCAGAACTCTTGGTTGTACCATATGGTCTGGATGACTTATTGCTTTGTAATTCCTCCATTTTTGTCATCATCTCTTTGTTTGGCATCTCAATCTTTTATCTTCTTTAATTGCTCACTTTAGCCCCTGTTAAAGCATGGCATGCTTACCTTTCTGCCTGAAATTTTCCAGAGCTGGGCTCTGCATGGAGGTAGGACCAAAACAGCCAAGGTAGGTAAGCTGACATTTGGCCAGGAGGTAGTACTTAGAGGGGAGAGGATTCTGGCGCAACTCAGTGTTGCATTGTTTGCGTTATGAAGGTTTAAAAATAGTGGTTTGTGTATCTGGTGACTCACGTCCCTCCTGCAAGAAACAATGTAATCTCTCTCATCAGCTGTGGCAACCAGATGTTATTCCATGGAAGGCAAGGTCCCACCTCCTTTGACAGGTTACCCCATCCCCTGGACTAGAGTTAGATTTTGCTCCCTGATATTGAATCTGAATCTCCTGGCTGCAGTCTGATATCATTACTACTTGTTCTGCCCTTGGTTACTGCTGACAGTAACAGCTCCTCTCTCCTCTTCTCAACAGGTTCCGCTTGCTATTTCCATGGGGGATGAAAACCGAACTGGAATGACTGAATTCTACTTCCGTCCCTTCTCGAGTCTCCCCAATGTGCAGCTGCTGATTTTCCTGATCCTCCTGCTCATGTACATGGTCAGTGTCTGTGGGAATGGCACCATTGTGCTCATTGTCTGTACCGATCGCTCCCTCCATACCCCCATGTACTTCTTCCTGGCCAACCTGGCAGCTATGGAGATCTGCTACTCCACCATCATCGCCCCACTGACCCTGGCCAATCTTACATCTTTGAGGAAGGCCACCATCTCCCTGGCTGGCTGTGGCACCCAGATGTTCTTCTTTATCTTCCTGGGAGGTGCTGGATGTATCCTGTTGGCTTTCATGGCATATGACCGATATGTGGCTATCTGCCACCCACTGCGCTACACCCTCATTATGAGCTGGACTGTCTGTGTGAGCATTGTAGCTGCATCCCTGGCACTGGGCTTCTTGGTATCCCTTAATATGACCATCCTGATCTTCCACCTGCCATTCTGTGGCACCAATGAAATCTACCATTTCTTCTGTGACATTCCTGCTATTCTGCGTCTGGCATGCAGCAACACCCATGTCCACCAGGTCGCCCTCTATATTTGTAGTGTCATAAACGTGGCCATCCCTTTCCTGTTGATTTGCTTCTCCTATGCCTTCATTGTGGTCGCCATCCTGCGGATCAGCTCTGGAGCTGGCCGGCACCGCACCTTCTCCACCTATTCCTCCCACTTGATGGTTGTTGCCCTGATGTACGGCTGCAGCAGCTTCATATACTTACACCCTAGTTCCAGCTACTCCCCAGAGCAAGGCCGGGTAGTGTCTGTGGTGTACACCTTCGTCACTCCTGTCAATACAGGAACTCCTTGATCTACAGCATGAGGAACAAGGAGCTAAAGGATGCCCTGAGCAGAGCACTGGGAAGGAAAGTGCTGCATCAAAGTAAGTGACAGATTTAGGACATCCTTCAGTAAACATGACCCCGTCCAGAGACACAATGTGGGTGGCTCTGGGTGATTGGGAATGGGATAAGGAGCATTTTGCCTTATAGTACCTTCATGTCAGGGGCCTCACCATGTCTCTGGGTATTGGGGAATGGGATTGTGAAGTTGTATACCCAGGTGTTATTCTGGTCACCCATGCTGGTTACAAGACAATTTCAACAGCAGTTTCTCCAAGTCCTCCTGGTGAGTACGAAAAGACATTAGACTAGTCCAGGAGAAGCAGAGTACCAGATTCCTCTGCTCAGTGGACTGAAGGTCTGAGAATCTGCTTGAAACACTGTAGTTGTCACTCCTAAGGAGTCTGGTCTAGCTGTATGATTGACTGGGTGGGCTTTGGAGGAGTTGCTTCTTTATCTCTCAACCAAAAGCAGTATAAGATAACACCAGGGTTATGTGACGTCAACTAAAATTTCTCCTTCCTATAATTTTTTTTTCAATTTATGGTTTTTAGAAACAATTGCCTAAGTTTATTCTAACTGAAAGACATTAGACAAGGAAATATTTATCTCCTTCTCTTCAGTTTACTTTAGCAACACTTTTTTGTGTATAGCAAATTCTGCTCTTCCTCCTGTGTAATCAGCCAGTCTTTATTCACCGAGTATGTCTATATTACAATCAAGAGGTGTGATTGCAACACGTGTAGATATACCCAAGCTAGCTATGATCGAGAGCACTCACTAAAAATAGCAGTGAAGCCACAGCAGCACGGGCAGTGGCACTGGTACCCGGGACACTGGGTACATAGTCAGGCGACTAGCCCTTGCCACGGCTTCACTGCTATTTTCTGCGAGCTAGCTCGATCATAGCTAGCTTGGGTATGCCTGCAAGTGCTGCAATCACACCTCATGATTGCAGCGTAGACATACCCACTGTTGTGTGGGTCTTTCACACAGCAACAGGGGAAAGAAAATAGGCAATCAAAAGAAATATCTGATGGTAAAACCCTGCAAATTGGTAGCAGGACTCAGCAGTAGCAACTATTTCCTGTAATTAATGTCTATTATGATAATTTATTACACTAGCACCCAGGAGCCCCGATCACATTAGGGCCTTATTGTGCTAGGTGCTGTAAACACACACACACACACTAAGATAATATGAGCCAAATGGATGAAAACAAACAAATCTAAACAGTAGGGGAGGGAGGATGAGCGTAACAACAATAGAAACCTGTCTATATGCATAATTTGCAGAATAAGAGGGGGTTTTAATTTTATTGTTAATTATATGTATATATAAATAAAACGAGAGATTAATGATATCAACAATACCTTTCACTCCTTTTAAATAAAACCTGACTTAATTTCATGGTGTGTCTTTAAGAAAAATAGCCTTACAGCAGACTAAATGTATGATGTTATTCCTGTATTTTTTTTCTTCACTGTTGACTCTTGCAAAATTTTATTCCTCTTTCTGAAGTTGTTTCAAGTTGGATCTGTGTATGTTTAATGTGCTTGTAAATGACCCTTTAATACAATTTACACATTACAGAATAAAATATATCTTTGTACCTGTTTTTTCTGTCACGTGATGACTGTTTTATTTTAACACATGTGCTAACATAGGCTCAGACCCAGCCACACCCTTATGCATGTGTTTACATTTAAACATGGGATTAGTCCAGTAATTTCAGTGGGAATACTCATGTGCTTAAAATTAAGACAATACTTTAGTGCTTTTGTGGATCATGATATGGTAAAGAAGGGGAGATAAAATCTAATGTGACCAGGGGTCAGATAGGTAAAAATTAAGAGGTTGTAATATTTCACATTGTCATTTGATAAAGCACTAATGCTTTTATTGAAAATATTACTCCTGGGGGAATTCTGCGCCACTGCGCATGTGCAGAATTTATGTCCAGTGCAGATTTCTCTGCTTCCCTGCAGAAAAATGACTTTCTGATGGGGAAGCAAAGGGAAGCCACAAGAGAGAACATGGCTTGTTGAGCCTTCCTGCTCACACCTGGTGTACTGGGCACAGAGGGGCAGGGCCCCATCCTTGCGCGGTGTCAGGGTTGGGTGCAGCTTTATTGCTGAGTCTGTGTCCTGGGGTGGAGCTGCACAGTGATCTCCCACCTCTGTGCAGCCAGTAGCCTGTGTTCTCCAATGCCATGCTGGAGCACCCACATATATTTAATAAATAAAATGTGCAGAATTTTAAAATATTGTGCACATAATTTTTAATTTTTTGGCACAGAAGTTTTAATTTTTTGGTGCAGAATGCCCTCAGGAATAATTAAATATAGAACTATATTGCAAAAGCTGTCTGGGGAGAAACTGGAGATTTGGGCTGCTGGTTAGTTGGGGCTTTTGGCATTTGTGGAGGTATGGAAGGTAGTTTCGTATAGTGGGATAAACACATTAACTTTATATTTGTGCTAAAATGACCGGAACTGAAACAATTAGCAATTTACACTGTCATGTCCAAGAGTTAACACCATATTGAGGTGTATGAGACCTGTGAGTTTCTGTTTCAAGCTGTCTGCCCTCCCTGTGGAGGGGAGGCCTAGTAGGCACAGCTGGGTGGCAGGCTCAGTCTCTCCTGCATGGAGCGGGGGCTCTGGATCAGGCTCAAGTCCTCTGGGCAAGAGAAACAAAAGTCTCCCCTTGCTGCTGGGAACAATTGAAGGGCAGATTCCCCTCCAGATGATCTAACCCGACTCCCTGCAGCAAGCGCTCTCCCACAACCACCGTCCCTACTCCAGTGCAGCTCACACCTGGGAGCATTCCCAGAGAGCTGCAAGCTCTTCAGGGTGTGCAGTTGATTGCTGGGGCCTGTCAATCTGGCTCTGGTCCCTTAGCTCCTCCTTCCAAATGTGGCCACTGTATGGGCTCAGCTCCCAGGTGAGATGGGAGCCATCCCAGCCATGCACAGACTCCCTGGAGCCTGCAGTTTGGATTGCCTGGTTCCTGGTCTGGTCCTTGCAGGTTGGGTGTGTCCCTCCAAGCGCAGTCGCAGTTCCAGTCCCTACCTCGGTGCTGGCTTCTGTGTGAGCTGCTCCTTTCAAGCCCTGGCTGCGTGTTTGTGTATCTCCTAGGGAGGGGGAGCAGTGCCATCAGCCCACGGGAATTCTTCACGAGCCACAGGACTTAGGCCCCAGCTGGAGCATGTCTGGCAGTGAGGCAAGAAGCGCCAATCGTCACAGGAATTCCAGCCCTGCCTGGGAGGAACCAGTCTCTGATTGGCTGCCTTCCCTATTGCCTCATCTCCTGGGATAGAGCAGCCAATCAGGGCTGCTGCAGAAGGCAGGCAGGGGTGCTCCAATCCCCTCTGGAGAGAAGTTTTTGGGGAGTGTGAAGGGAGCAGCTGATCCTATTCTCACAGGAGGGGAAGGGGAGGAAGTGCCCAGCAGTTTGTGGTAGGTCCCCAATCCTTCCCTCTCCTCCAGTGAAGAATGGGTCAGTCTTTCCCTTCTCCGACCCCACACCAGCACCCCTGCAACACCAGGTCTGGGGGAGGGGGAGAGGAGAATCCCCCATTGAAGCTGCCTTCCCCCAGGCCTTAGGTGGGGGTGAAGATACCCTGGAAAAGGGTAAAGAGCCTCCATAGCTGCAGGAGGAGCAGAGGTGCACTAAGGGGCAGATGTGGGGCTGGGGCACACATATAGAGTGCAGAATTATTGCATGGCTGGGTAGGCAGAGTTGATGGGGTTGGTGCACATGTGAGGGCTTGCAGGGGGGTAAACTACAAATGAATTGCTTAGGGCTGGACGTGCAGAATTGACGGGAGAACTGGGGCACAACATTAATTGACGTAGTGGCACAATGGTCAACAATAATATTTTTCGCTGTAAAATGGCAACACTAGTGTCACATGCCCTGGGCAGGGGGATTCGACAATCAGCAGACCAAGCGTTATTTACTTTTCTTTTTTAGAAAACCTCTTATGAATTTTGAGCCAATTTCATGATTATTTTGGCAGGGGGGAGAGGCTGACTTGTGATTTTTGAACTGCTAGGGTTGGCAATCCTGGAGGAGAGTGGTGGGGAACGGAGATGCGAAAGATGTTGTTCCAGGGGAAGATTCCGAGAGACAATCAAAACTGTACTTGGTTAAGTTCTCTCCTCTAGGGACAATGTCCTCAAAGACTTGGAAGGTGAAATTGGCCTCAGGAAGGCAGGGGAGGGTTCTGGGAACTGTATCTGGGCTGCCCAAAGCTGGAGCTTCCACGTGAAGATGGAAGCTCTCAGCTCCCCTCAGCAGTGAGAGACTGCTCGGGCATCCTCACATTGAAGGGCCGTGTGACTTCTACCCAAATAGGAATATCAGTAAAAACAGAGCCAGGCCTTTTATTCCAGCAGCCCCTTCCTGCTGCCTGCCTGGGAGAAGCAGTGGGACGCTGCTTCATCAGCTCAGCTCCCTAAGGTCCCAGACAGCATGTAAAAGCTGCAGGGCTAGAGGGAGATGTTCAGTACTGGGATGCGGGAAGGGAGTGACCGTTGCTGGGTTTGCTTCTGAGAGGAGGTAAGACATGCTCCCCACTCCAAGGCCGTCCATCCCCAGGTTTAGGGAAGCAAAATGGACTAGTGTGGAAAGCTCAGTTTCCTCTTATCTCAAATGGGGAGAATAATATTTACCCTCTCCACGTTCATAAGGGGCCCTGAGATCATGTGGGATAGAATGTGCTGTACAATTGCCCAGTGCTGTTGTTATCTGCAATGATCTTTCATTTCTCATATTCTTTGTCAGCTTTTGGTGGTGAGGAACAGGACAGGAACACTGCTCCTGAGTTACCATTCTGGGTATGGGACGAACAGATAGCCAGCTGGAGAAGTAGTTAGCATAATAATGTTCCTAATGAAAAGCAGAAATAGGGGAGCTGTTGGGTGGGTTTGATTTTCTCTGAGGGGGGACCCAAATGTGGCTCTTTTCAGAGGCAGATGGGGATCTATTTTGACAGCAGTTACTCTAATCACTCTCAGGGTAAAGGATCAGAAATGTGACCCAGTAAAAAGGAAAGGCCCCTGCTAGTAATGCTGGATTTCTTTGCCTGCTGTAACCCAGATGGCTAAATTCAGTGTTTGAAAATCAAGCCACTTTCTCATAGTCCAAAAACGAGGGCTCATTCCATGCCAGTGGAACGTGGCAAATTTAATATTGATAAAAGGAAATGTTTTTTCACCTCATGCACAATTAACCTTTGAAACTCATTGCTACAAGTTATTGAGGCCAAGATTTTAGAAGTATTCAAAAAAGTCTAGACATTTATCTGAATAAGAACAATAATAAATTTTGAGTTTTAGAAGAGTTATAAACCCACATTCTTCAGGGAATAAGTCATCCTCTAACTAAGAGATTCTGAGATTTTGAAATCCAGAAGAGACCATGATAATCTAATCTGATCTCCTGCATATCACAAACTTTAGAATTTCAGACATTAATTCCTATAGTAGAGGAAATTATTGACATAAGTGACGCCATCATGTCAGATAAATTGTGGTTTAGAAAGATAACCAGTCTCCAATTATAGACTTCAAGTGATGGTGAATTAATCATTCCCTTTGGTAAAATAGTCCAAAGGTTATCTGTCCTCACTGTTAAAATGTTATGTCTTATTTGTAGTTTGAATTTCATATCTTGCTATGCCTTTATCTTCTACTTTAAAGAGCCCCTTGAATCAGATATTGTCTCCCTGCATAGATCCGTTTAGACCATTATAGGGATGGCAGTGCAAGTGCTTCTGATCCACTCCGAGGCTTGCCTCCAGATCAGTGATCACCTGGATTTGTAACTCTTCCCCTGGGTTAATGTTAGATACCAAATTTCTTCCCTTACCTGGCTTTTTCAGCTTGGAAAAGAGGCCACTAAGGGGGGTATGATAGAGGTCTATAAAATCATGACTGGTGTGGAGAAAGTAAATAAGGAAATGTTATTTACTCCTTCTCATAAGACAGGAACTAGGGGTCACCAAATGAAATTAATAGGCAGCAGGTTTAAAACAAATAACAGGAAGTATTTTTTCACACAACACACAGTCAACCTGTGGAACACCTTGCCAGAAGATGTTGTGAAGGCCAAGACTATAACAGGGTTCAAAAAAGAACTAGATAAGTTCATGGCGGATAGGTCATCAATGGCTATTAGCTAGGATGGGCAGGGATGGTGTCCTTAGTCTCTGTTTGCCAGAAGCTGGGAATGGGTGACAGGGGATGGATCTCTTGATCACAGTGGTGCAAGTAGAAATAATTTCTTGCCAGTACTGCACTCATGGAAGGGACACAAGGGGCATCACAAATTGAAAACTTCTTAAATGAAAGGATAGGAAGGACAATCACCCCACTTTCCCTTAACACATTATCAGTGCCTCCCTTATGTCCAAACTAAGCTTCTGCCCGCTTGCCTTTATCTAAGTATTGCTCTCCACCATGTAGGGATATTAAAGAAGGTACTAACAGTGATTCCCCCAAGAGACAGTGACCCCCTCATAATTTGGCCCCCACACTTTAAAATCCAACAGTTGCACCAAGTACAAAAATCTCTTGGGTCTTCTGTTAAAACTTGTAAGCTACTGTCTGTAGAAACCATTGATTATATCTATCCTGTGAAAGA
>NW_020664441.1:2948885-3000380 GCF_002925995.2 Terrapene triunguis | reverse complement strand
GACAGCTACCGGTCAGTCGGGAATCAATTTGGAGTGGGCAAATCTACTGTGGGGGCTGCTGTGATCCAAGTTGCCAGGGCAATGAGAGACCTGGTGATATCAAGGGTAGTGACTCTGGGAAACGTGCAGGTCATAGTGGATGGCTTTGCTGCAATGGGATTCCCAAACTGTGGTGGGGCGATAGACGGAACCCATATCCCTATCTTGGCACCGGAGCACCAAGCCACCGAGTACATAAACCGCAAGGGGTACTTTTCAATGCTGCTGCAAGCCCTGGTGGATCACAAGGGACGTTTCACCGACATCAACGTGGGCTGGCCGGGAAGGGTACATGATGCTCGCGTCTTCAGGCACTCTGTTCTGTTTCGGAAGCTGAAGGAAGGGACTTTCTTCCTGGACCAGAAAATAACCGTTGGGGATGTTGAAATGCCTATCGTGATCCTTGGGGACCCAGCCTACCCCTTAATGCCATGGCTCATGAAGCCGTACACAGGCAGCCTGGACAGGAGTCAGGACCTGTTCAACTACAGGCTGAGCAAGTGCCGAATGGTGGTGGAATGTGCATTTGGGCGTTTAAAAGCGCGCTGGCGCAGCTTACTGACTCGCTCAGACCTTAGCGAAAAGAATATCCCCATTGTTATTGCTGCTTGCTGTGCGCTCCACAACATCTGTGAGAGTAAGGGGGAGACATTTATGGCAGGGTGGGAGGTTGAGGCAAATCGCCTGGCCGCTGATTACGCGCAGCCAGACACCAAGGCGGTTAGAGGAGCACAGCAGGGCGCGGTGCGCATCAGAGAAGCTTTGAAAACGAGTTTTGTGACTGGCCAGGCTACGGAGTGAAACTTCTGTTTGTTTCTCCTTGATGAACCCTCCGCCCCTACACCCCCCTACCCGGTTAACTCTACTTCCCTGTAAACCAACCACCCCACCCTCCCCTACTACCCTCCCCCCTTCGAGCACCACTTGCAGAGGCAATAAAGTCATTGTTACTTCACATTCATGCATTCTTTATTAATTCATCACACAACTAGGGGGATAATTGCAAAGGTAGCCCGGGATGGGTAGGGGAGGAGGGAAGGAAAAGGACACACTGCAGTTTAAAACTTTAAAACTTTAACACTTATTGCTCGGGAAATCATCTGGGCTGGAGTGACTGGGTGGCCGGAGGCCCCCCCACCGTGTTCTTGGGCGTCTGGGTGAGGAGGCAATGGGACTTGGGGAGGAGGGCTGTTGGTTACACAGGAGCTGTAGCGGCGGTCTGTGCTCCTGCTGCCTTTCCTGCAGCTCAACCATACGCTGGAACATATCAGTTTGATGCTCCAGCAGCCGGAGCATGGACTCTTGCCTTCTGTGTGCAAGCTGACGCCACCTCTCATCTTCAGCCCGCAACTTGCTCTGTTCCTCCCGCGCTTCAGCACGCAACCTCTCTTCCTCAGCCCGCGATTCAGCCCGCCACCTCTCCTCTCGTTCATATTGGGCTTTTCGATAATCAGTCATTGACTGCCTCCACGCATTCTGCTGTGCTCTGTCAGCGTGGGAGGCAGTCTGTAGTTCTGTAAACATTTCATCACGCGTCCTTCACTTCCGTTTTCGAATATTCACTAGCCTCTGTGAAGGAGAACGATTTGCAGCTGGTGGATGAGAAGGGAGAGGTGGTTAAAAAAGATACATTTTAGAGAACAATGGGTACACTCTTTCACGTTACATTTTGCTGTTCACATTACACAGCAGATGTGCTTTCGTTACAAGGTCGCATTTTTCCTCTTATATTGAGGGCCTGCCGGTTTGGTGTGAGAGATCACTCACGCAGTGCCAGGCCACAGATTTCAGCTTGCAGGCAGCCATGGTAAGACACAGTCTTTTGGCTTTTTTAACCTTCTTAACATGTGGGGATGGTTTCAAAGAGTACTGCTCTCATTAACCATACCAAGCACCCGTTGGGTTGGCCATTTAAAATGGGTTTGCAATGTAAAAGGAGGGGCTGCGGTTTCAGGGTTAACGTGCAGCACAAACCCAACTAATAACCCTCCCCCACACACCCAATTCTCTGGGATGATCACTTCACCCCTCCCCCCACCGCGTGGCTAACAGCGGGGAATCTTTCTGTTCAGCAGAGCAGAAAGGGGCACCTCTGAATGTCCCCTTAATAAAATTGCCCCATTTCAACCAGGTAACGGTGAATGATATCACTCTCCTGAGGATAACAAAGAGCGATAAGGAATGGATGTTGTCTGCATGCCAGCAAACACCGGGACCATACGCTGCCATGCTTTGTTATGCAATGATTCCAGACTACGTGCTACTGGCCTGGCGTGGTAAAGTGTCCTACCATGGCGGACGGGATAAGGCAGCCCTCCCCAGAAACCTTTTGCAAAGGCTTTGGGAGTACATGAAGGAGAGCTTTCTGGAGATGTCCCTGGAGGATTTCCGCTCCATCCCCATACACGTTAACAGACTTTTCCAGTAGCTGCTGTGAGCTATTTACATTATCTTCATCCTCATCTTCCTCGTCCCCAAAACCCGCTTCCCTGTGTGTTTCTCCAGTGAGGGACTCATAGCACACGGTTGGGGTAGTGGTGGCTGCACCCCCTAGAATGGCATGCAGCTCCGCGTAGAAGCGGCATGTTTGCGGCTCAGCCCGGACCTTCCGTTTGCCTCTCTGGCTTTGTGGTAGGCTTGCCTTAGCTCCTTAATTTTCACACGGCACTGCTGTGCGTCCCTGTTATGGCCTCTGTCCTTCATGGCCCTGGAGACCTTTTCTAATATTTTGCCATTTCGTTTACTGCTTCGGAGTTCGGCCAGCACTGATTCATCTCCCCATATGGCGAGCAGATCCCGAACCTCCCGTTCTGTCCATGCTGGAGCTCTTTTGCTATCCTGGGACTCCATCATGGTTACCTGTGCTGATGAGCTCTGCGGGGTCACCTGTGCTCTCCACGCTCAGCAAACAGGAAATGAAATTCAAACGTTCGCGGGGCTTTTCCTGTCTACCTGGCCAGTGCATCTGAGTAGTGAGTGCTGTCCAGAGCGGTCACAATGAAGCACTGTGGGATAGCTCCCGGAGGCCAATAACGTCGAATTTCGTCCACACTAACCCAATTCCGACCCCCTAAGGCCGATTTTATCGCTAATCCCCTCGTCGGAGGTGGAGTAAAGAAACCGGTTTAAAGGGCCCTTTAAGTCGAAAGAAAGGGCTTCATCGTGTGAACGTGTCCAGGCTTAATTCGATTTAACGTGGCTAAAGTCGACCTAAACTCGTAGTGTAGACCAGGCCTAAGCCTATGGAGGGCTGCCAAAAAGGACATACCAACTGAGGGTACTGAGATGGGCCCTGTTGCAGTGTTAGAGAAGGCTGTGTCTCTGGGAAGGAAGTCTTAGTGCTACGGCCCTGTACCAGGGCCATGAGAAAGAACTAGAGACTATACCCCAGAAGGGGGGACAGGGGATGTGGGATAGCTCAGTGGTTTGAGCATTGGCCTGCTAAACCTAGGGTTGTGAGTTCAATCCTTGAGGGAGCCATTCAGGGATCTGGGGCAAAAATCTGTCTGTGGATTGGTCCTGCTTTGAGCAGGGGGTTGGACTAGATGACCTCCTAAGGTCCCTTCCAACCCTGATATTCTATTATTCTATTCTATGACTCGGTGAGAGGGATGAGTCACTGAAGACCTGCTGAATAACCATCAGCCAGGAGGGCACTTGTGAGAAGTGACTGCCGACCTCATTACAGGTGGAATAAGGGTTTAAAAGCAGGAAGTTCCAGACAGTTGCTGGGCCGCTCTGGGAGAGAGCAGACAGTAGCTCTACAGCTCCCAAGAGGGACTCCTGGAGAGCTTCAGGGAAACTGCCCTCAAGAAGGTCATTCCCCAATTACCAGCACTTACAGATTTCAAGGTGAGCAGTTAAACATTCTGTGCTGCAACCCTCCACCCTTCCCAGTGGTAGTGAATTGGAAACAATACTGAAAGGGCTCGTGGAGTGGGCCGCCAGAAATCCCATCCTTTCAAACACAGACAGACCATTTGGTGTAATTTAGTATTGAGTAGACTCCCGTTTGTGCCAGCAAGGCATCCTGCGGATTTAGCAGTGCCCAGTCATGAGGAGGTGCCCATGAGAGACCCAAGCATTGTGACATTCACCCACCTCTATTTATAACGGCCTACTCCAGGGATTTTGGCACCTTCTGTTGAAGCATATCATACTGGTCCCTGTCAGAGAAAGGATACTGAGCTAGATGGGCTACTGGTCCAGTCCAGTCTGGCAGTGACTGTGTTCCTAATATCTGCTTTACTGTGCGTGCCTTCATTTCATCTCTGCCCTTTGAGGACTACTTTCAGAGATGGGAAGCATTTCAGTTTCTATGAACCCTCCAGTCCTAGATTTCCTACTCGCCCTGCAAATAAGGGCTCAGTTAGTGCCAGTTGCAATGGCGTCTTTTCTAGTGCTGACAGCTGATAGAGACCCTTCCAACTCATTTCATACAGATCACTGAGAAGCCAGCAGACTCATAAATTTTAAAGGCTAATCTGACCCTCTGTATAACACAGGCCATAGAATGTCACCCAGTTACCCCTGTATCGAGCCCAGTAGCTTGTGAGCCCATCTGACTTGATCATTACCTGCTTGTGGTTAGATTGGCACTGGTTACCTAGAGGTGAAAGGCTCCATATCCCATGCAAAAGAGCCATTCATTCCCCCTCCCCCATAGGGGCAGGGTGGAACAGGTTCTCTGGACTCTTAGTGCTTCATAGCCCTTTCTCCTGAGTCACCCACTGACCTGGGATGCAGTGGAATCAGGGATCTAATCCTGGAAGGCTCCATGTCTCATTCCCTGATCCCCCTTAATCAGCCCTGTCCCTCCAACCTCAGGGCAAATTGGAACCAATGCCCTAAAGATGAAAGCTTTCATATCTGAGACACTGACCTCCTTGAGCCATTTAGTTCCCAAAATGGAAAAGGCAGGGGGTAAATGGTCACTCTCTCTGGGACAGAATTTTTTTTCCTATTCATGACTCTCTTCAGTGCCTTCTTGAGCTTCTTGTTTCTCATGCTGTAGCTCAAAGGGTTCAGTACAGGGATGACAAAGGTGTAGACCACAGATATCACCCAGCCTTCCTCTGGTCAGTAGCTGGAACTGGAGTGTAGGTCTATGAAGTTGCAGTAGCTGTATTGCAGGAGAACAACCATTAAATGGGAGGAGCAGCTGGAAAAGGCATGGCGTCAGATGGCTGCAGAGCAGATTCACAGGATGAAGACATAGGAAATGGAGCTCATCAGGAAGGGGATGGTCAGGATTATGATGCAGATAGCAAGCTGGTGGATCTACCTATTGGCACATGCCCACAGCAAGACAGGCAGCACATCACTATAGAAGAGATTGATTTCATTGGTGTCACAGAATGGCAGGTGGAACAGCAGAAAAATAAACTACAGGGCAAACATGAACCCCAGCACCAGCAATCAGCTATAAGATGCACACAGACAAGTCAGCTCATAACAAGGGATGGAAGTGGAGTTGTATCAGCCTGGTTCAGTTTTCAACCCCCATGGAATCAGCACGTGAGACTGCTAAAAGAGAGGAGGAGAGAGGTGATTCAGCCTGCAGCAATTCTAACACTAGTCCTGGCGATTCCATTAAAATGTGATCATGACCCACTTTGGGGTCCCAACTCACAGTCTGAGAACCGCTGGACTAGATGGTCACATTGTCCCCATCTGGTCTTGGAAGCTATGAAATTTAGTGAGTAAAGTGTGATGGGACCTAAATCTACCAGTATGGAAGAAGGCTGTGGGATCCTAAAAGACACTATGATTAATGAACCACAGACAATGATTCCTTGAAAATCCAAGGAACACAAAGTGGCCAATGTCACTATGCAAGGATCTACTCAAAGATCAAGCTCTATAGAAATGCAACAGGGGGAAATACAAATGCTGTCACAGGTGATTCAGGTCTATTCTGATGGCAGGAAGGGCAAATAGCTCAGGCTAGATCATGGGCAACCTATTCACTCCACTGGGCCTTACTCCTGGGGGATTTCTGAACCACTGTGTGTGCGCATATTTCATGTGCTGCACATATTTTTAATTTTTTGTGTGCGCATATTTCATGTGCCACACATTTTAAATTTTTTGCAGACAATAGCTTCTGCTGAAAAGTTGCTGCAGTTGCACCTTTTTGCTAGAACACAGCAGCCACTTCTGGCAAGCCCCAGCCAGCACAGGGAAGAGAAAGAGCCTGCCTTCTTCACAGTGCCTGTCAGGCCAGGTCAGGAGACAATGGCTATGGGGAGACAAACAGCATGGGGATGCTGGGGGTTCAGACAGGGGCTCAGAAGAGCTAGTGGGGGAGGACAGACTGGGACAGGGGCTGAATGGGCATGGAGGTGCAAGGCCACGGGGGGAGGGAGGTGCAGGACCACATGGGCAGAGCGGGAGGGGGTGTAGAGCTACAAGGAGAAGGGGGATGGCTGGGTGGGGGCACAGAGACATAGGGACAGGAGCAGATGTGCCTGACTGAATGGGAGAAGCTAGGGATCAGCCAGCGTCTGCATGGGGATGCTCCCTAACAATCCCTCTCCACCCCCACCCCCCAAAAAAACTTCCATACTTTTCCCATTCATTCCCAACAACCCTCCAAGTTCATACTTAGGTTCCTTCCCAGCAATTACTTCCCTCTCCCTCAGATCCTCCATTACCCCTGACTCCCCAAAGCCTTTGTACTGTTTCTGACGGGTGCGGGAAATATGGGTCTGTACTGTAGTTTTAGCCTCTCTTATTCACTCTATCAAGGTGATCCTTTAATTTCAGGCACATGTTCTATGGTATAGGTGGGAGCACTGAGAAGGCAATTGTAATTGATATGTGTCAGAGGCATAGTGCTAAGATGACTGGGAGGAAGTTTTTCCATAGAAGATGTATTAGTTGGTCATATTGAAATCGTGGATATGTGGCTCGGATTCATAGGAATCCTGCTGAAAGTAGTATGACTTTTGATGTTAGTGAGAGGGAAAATAATTCAGGTGTAACAGGGAAGGGCTTAACAATGAGTGATTCACTGACTTGCAGTTGCTCAGCCAGATGATGTTGGGTCAGGAGCAGTGTCACTGCTATTCTTGTTGTAAAAGGGGGCTGGCATGCCCTTAGGGGCTGTTGAGGGTTCCATTGACCCCTTGGATGACTGCAGAGTTAGGAGGTCACATTCAAGACTGAACCCCCCACTGATGTTTTAATGTGTAGAGATCCTAAGGCCAGAAGAAACTTTTAGATCATCTAGTCCTGTGGTTTTCAAACTGCAGCTCACGACCCAGTACTGGGTCACGGAATGTAAGGCACTGGGTTGTGGCAGCTCTGGTCAGCACTGCAGACCGGGCCGTTAAAAGTCCCATTGGTGGTGCTGCCCGGCTAAGGCAGGCTAGTCTCTACCTGTTCTGACACCGTGCTGCGCCCTGGAAGCAACCAGCACCAGGTCCGGCTCCTAGGCACAGGGTCCACGGGGCCAATGGGAGGTGGGAGGGGCAGTGCCTGCAGGCAAGAGCTGCATGGAGCTGCTTACTCGCCTCCGCCTAGGAGCCGGACCTGCTGCTGGCCGCTTCTGGGGCACAGTGTGGTCCGCAGTGCCAGGACAGGCAGAAAGCCAGCCTTAGCACCTCCGCTGTGCCGCAGACTGGGAGCTGCCCGAGGTTAGCCTGCGCCCCAACCCCATGTCCCAATCCCCTGCCCCAGCCCTGAGCCCTGCCCCAAACCTGGAGCCCCTCCTGCACCCCAAACCTCTCATCCCTGGCCCCACCCCAGAACCTGCACCCCCAGCCCAGAGTCCTGAGCCCCTCCCACACCCCAACCCCCTGCCCCACCCCAGAGCTCCCTCCCACACCCTAATCCCTTCCTTCCTGGCCCTACCCCGCAGCCCTCACCCCCACACCCCAACCATCTGCCCCAGCCCTGAGCCCCTCCCACACCCTACACCCCTCATCCCCAGCTCTGTTGGGTCGTGGACATCAACAATTTTCTTCAACTGGGTTGCCAGAAAAAAAGTTTGAAAACCACTGATCTAGTCTGACCTCATATTAGCCTGTTGAGCTTAATAAAAGGCTCTTTCCCACACTTATGTCCAGGAAGGAAGGGGAAAGGACAGAGGGTTTTTTAGTCTCATTCGTCCTTTCCTCTGGAACCTCAGAGTCCAATTTGTGACAGCAGGGAACAAAACTGGCCTAAGAGCCATGGAACTTCCTTCCTGAGGAGGATGTTGGGAGCCCAGATCTCAGTGCCTTCAGAACACGTGCAAACTCCACTTCTCTAGCCTAAGCCAATAGCCCAGACACCAGCCAAGGTAAAGAAGACAGGAGGATGAGGAGATGTATATGAACACTGAAGAGTGGTTTGCATGGACCTAGCTCAGCCTCCAGTCTGAGTGTGTGATAGCTCCTGGCTGTAAGAGACAGTCTTTTAGCTCACACTGTAGTCAGTGCTGGAAGTCTCCAGATCCATTGCTGGTCGTGACCAAGCTGGGAGAACAAATAAGCCAAGAATTCAGCCATCTCCTAGGACTAATTCTTAAATTGGCTCAGTGTGTGAGGTCCTGTGGTGACAGGTGCAGTAGAAGAACTCTCAATAAACAGAATCTCATTTTGATCCATTTGAAACTGGACTTGTCTACACAGGGAACAAGTGCAGAGTAGCTGGTGTGCACCAGTTCCTGCCGGCTAACTCCCCATGTGGACACTCTTATAGCACACTATGAATGCCTTTGTGTGCATTAGCTTCATGCATTTTGGAAGCGTACTAAGCTAGACCACCTGAGGGCACTCTTAGCGCACAGTAAGAGTGTCCACATGACCAGTTAACTAGTGTGGAGTAGCTAAAGTGCTTTAAATTCACACTCTAGCTTGCTGCACACTAACTTCCCGGTGAAGACAAGCCCTCAGCTTGCTTGGCCCCAGAATTTCTGATCTGAAAAGAAGGGGAGAGTTGGAGAAGTATCCTTTGTTAATTTAAAACAAAGAATTATAGATTTGGGACAGTCTTAAAACCCTGTCTGGTGTAATGATGGACAATGTTCATGTAATAATACCTGCTCTCTCCCACCTTTTGTCTCCTTAGGGCATGTCTACACTACAAAGTTAAGTCAATTTTATGTAAGTCGACATTGAGCCTCTGATTTAAGCAAGTCGATCTTGCGTGTCCCCACTATGCTCATTGTGTCAGCGGAGCGCATCCTCACTAGCAGGGCTTGCGCTGACACACGGAGTGCTGCACTTTGGGTAGCTATCCCACAGTGCATGAAGCTGAATAGAATTTTGGGTTGGGCTTGCAATACCTTATGGGACCAAAACATTTGCGTGGGTGGCTATGGGAACATGGCATTAGCCTCCCATGATGCATTTACCTCACTGTCTCCCTGAAATCAACAGCAAAGAAACTAAGGCTTTTTCGCACATTTTTTCCTAAGCCTGGGTTACACATGCAAACGCTATAGCACAGCAAGCATGGATCCCGCACAGCTGTACATTGTTGTGAGCATTGCAAACACCTTGTGCCTTATCCTGCAGTATTTATACAGGGACGGATTAACCTTTTGTGGGCCCGGTATCGAACATATTTGTGGGCCCCCATGGGGGTAAAGGAGCATGACATGGGGAGGTCAGTCCCCAGAGCAAGGGGCCAGCCAGGGGCAATGGGGCATAGATGGTGGGGCCGGCCCCGCTCAACCCAGCCCAGTGCAAGGGCACTGTATACAAACCAGCCGTTGCCAGGCACACATTGGCCCACCCAGCCCTGTGCTGCCAGCATGCCCCTTCCCCTCGGGGGTGGGCCCATGACGTGCCACACAGCCCCTGACTCCCTATGCCCAACATCCCCCGGAACTGCTATGCCTAGCAGCCCCACACACAGACCCTCCACCACAAATGCACAGTGGCCTGCACACCACCACTCCTCCCCAGCACCCACCCACACAGCTGCACCACTACTGCCCAATGCACTTCCCCACAGCCCACCACCACAACTACACAGCACCCCACTCAGACCCCCCACTGCCCAGCATCCCAACATACAGACCTCCCACAACACCCAATGGCCAGCAGCCCCCCCACACACACCTCCAGAGACCCACTCCCTCACACCCAGCTCCCTGGCCACACTCACCAGCCCTGCTGGAAGGTGACGGCCTCTGCCAGGCTGTGCTGGCAGCGTGGCTGGGGCTGGTCCAGTGCCAGGGTGGGGAATCACACCGGCCTCTCGGGAGTGGCGCGATTAGCCAGGCCAGGGTCTGCCCTCACCCTGGCCGGACTTCCTCAGGACCCACTTTCCTGGAGATAGGGTGACCATACACCCCCGTTTGGCCAGGACAGTTCTCGTTTTAAGCTCTGTCCCGGCCATCCTGACTTTTATGACAAAACTGTGCATTTATCCCGTTTGCTCTTGCCAACTGATCAGTTGGCAAGAGCAAATGAACAAATGCCCAGTTTACCAAAAAAGTCCGGTGCGCCCCCCAGCGGGGCGTGGAGGAACATGTGTGTGGGGAGTGGCAACGCGAGGTGTCAGGCAGCAGGGCTTGGGGGGTCAGCCCTTGGTAGAATGGCACTTGGGGGGGTTAGGGGCCAGCCCCAGTCCCTGGCAGTGGTGCGGGGAGCTGGGGTGAGGGAGGGGTCAGCCCCTGTCCTGGCAGCGGCATGCGGCGCTCAGGGAGTGGGGGAGGGGTCAGCCCCAGTGGCGGATTTAGAGTTAGTGGGGCCCTTTGCTCAGCTTCATTTTTGGGGCCCTTCCTTGGGACCAAGCCAAGAAAAAGAATATTCTCTCTTATGTCCCCCCCACCCACCTTTTTCATTCTTTTTTTCTTCATCCTCCTCCTATAAGTAATAGCAAGTAAATGAAAATAAAGTGAGGTACCTTGATTGTTGTTGTAGTCTAACTTATTTTTCCACAGACCACTTGAAAATCGCTGAGGGTCTCAGCGGACCACTTAATGATCTTTCCAAATATTGTTTGTACTGTTAGCTAACTATTGTAAAGCGCTTTGGATAAGAACGCTTTGTAAAAAAGCGTTGGGACACCCAAGCGTTGGGGTCTGGCCAGGACTTAGGGTGCGGGAGGGTGCTCAGGGCTGGGGGTGCAGGGTCTGGGAGGGAGTTAGGGTGCAGGAGCAGGCTGGGGATTGGGGTGCAGGGTCTGGCCATGAGTTAGGGTGAGGGAGGGGGCTCAGGGCTGGGGCAGGAGGTTGGGGTGTGGAGCGCTTATCTGGGGCAGCTCCTGTTTGGTGTGAGGGGTGCAGGTGGGGATGTGGTGGTGGCGGTGCAGGAGCTCCTGTTTGGTGCTCAGGGTGGGGGTGGGGATGTGGTGGGGTGCAGGAGTCAGGGCAGGGGGCTGGAGGTATGGGCTGGGGTCATGGGGGAGCTCCCAGCCCCCCGCCCTGCCCCCTTCCCTGAGCGGCTCACAGCTGGGGGGGGGGTATATGTAAGGGGAGTGCGGGGGCCCCGCCTTTGCTCTGCCCTGCCCCGATTCCACCCCCTGCCCCAAGGCCCCCCCTCGCCTCTTCTCCGCCTCCTCCCGCAAGCGCGCTGCAACCCCACTCCTCACCGTCCCTCCCAGAGCGCCGGAAAACAGCTGTTTGGTGGCGGGAGAAGCGCTGGGAGAGAGGGGGAGGAGCAGGAACGCCGCACTCTGGGGGAGGAGGCGGGGGAGGGAGGAGCTTGGTTGCCGGTGGGTGCAGGACAGAGGCGAGGGGCGGAGAAGAGCTGGCGGGGGCTTGGACTGCAGCCGAAGCAGAGCAGGCCGGGGCCGGGGCCCCTTTGGTTCCTGGGCCCGGTGCCATGCACCAGTGGTGCCATTGTAAACCTGGTACTGTTTACTCAGCCGAAGCAGGAGCCACTGCGCAGAACAATGTGATGCCATGCAAGCAGCCCTGCTGGAAGCCATGGAGTGGAGCAATTCGCAGTTGCTGGTGACAGTCGCGCATCACCTTGACACGGCTGAGTGCCGCTTCTGGTCCCGGGAAACAAGCACTGACTGGTGGGACTGCATCGTTATGCAGCTATGGGCTGGTGAGCAGCGCCTGCAGAACTTTTGAATGCGTAAGGCCACTTTCCAGGAACTGTGTCAAGAGCTTTCCCCAGCCCTGAAGTGCAGCAATACTAAAATGAGAGCTGCTCTGACAGTTGAGAAGCGAGTGGTGATAGCTCTGCGGAAGCTTGCAATGCCAGACTTACTACAGTGGGGCATCAATTTGAAGTAGGTAAATCTACCATGGGGTCTGTTGTGATCCAAATTTGCAGGGCAATCAATAGACTTTTGGTAAGAAGGGTGGTGACTCTGGGCAACGTGCAGGACATAGTGGATGGTTTTGCCATGCTGGGCTATAGATGGAATGCATAAATCTATCTTGGCACCAGACCACCTTGCTAAAGAGAACATAAACCGAAAGAGGGACTTCTCAATGGTGTTGCAAGTGCTGGTGGAACACAGGGGCCATTTCATCAACATCAATGCGCGATGGTTGGGAAAGGTGCATGACGTTTGCATCTTTAGGAACTCTGGTCTGTTCAGAAAGCTGCAAGCAGGGACTTTCTTTCCACACTGCAAAATAACCATTGGTAATGTTGAAATGCCCGTTGTGATCCTGGGAGACTCAACCTACCCCTTGCTCCCATGGTTCATTAAGCCGTACGCAGGCAGCCTGGACAACAGTAAGGAGCCATAGGCTGAGCAAGTGCAGAACGGTGGTGGAATGTGCCTTTGAAAGCAATATCCCCATTGTTATTGCTGCCTGCTGTGTGCTCCATAATATCTGTGAAACGCAGGGAGAAAGGTTTCTGGCGGAGTCGGGCGTTAAGGCAGATCACCTGGCAGCCAATTTTGAGCAGTCAGACACCAGGGCAATAAGGAGAGCACATCGAGGGGCTCTGCATCTCTGTGAGGCTTTGAAAACCAGTTTCAGCAATGACCCACAGTAATGTGACACTTAGATGTTGTTCCTTACCAAGCTGTCCCCTTCATTTTATGTACTCCCCTGTGAACTCCACCCCCACTAACCACAGAGTGCTGAATGAAGAGCCTTTTCTCCTCAATCCGTTAAGTTTTATGATGCTCACAAACACAAGAGACAGCAAAGAAAAGTAATATAACCTGGGGCAAAGAGGCTGATAACACTGGGGGGTGGAGGGGGAGAAGAAACAAGGACAGCTTGCTTACAATTGCACTGCAGTAACAATCAAAAGTGTGGGAATGGGCACCTTCTGGTCCTTGTACCCTCCCCTGGAGTTGAGTGCAAGGGATACCGGACTTCCACCCGACCCACATCCAGGGCTGGTGCTACCATTTAGGCAAACTAGGCGGTTGCCTAGGGTGCCAAGATTTGGGGGCACCAAAAAGCGGTGCCCCCAATTTTTTTTACATCGTTCCTACGCCCCCTCCCCGAGCGCGCAGTCGCCACTCCACTTCTCCCGCCTCCCAGGCTTGCAGTGCCAATCAGCTGTTTGGCGCCGCAAGCCTGGGAGGGGAGGAGAATTAGAGCGGGGGCGGCGTGCTCGGGGAGGAGGCGGAGCAGAGGTGAGCTGGGGTGGGGAGGTGCCGCACGGCTCCCCGGGCCGGGGGGATGGGGAGCTGCCGCGGGGGTGCCTCGGAGGGGGAGCTGCCGCAGGGCTCCCCACCCCAGCTCACCTCTGCTACGCCCCCTCCCCGAGCAAGCCGTCGCTGTTCCACGGCTTCCCGAGGTTGGGAAGCTGCCGCGGGGGGGAGGGGAGGGCGCCTCAGGGCGGGGCGGGGAAGCTGCCGTGGGGGGGGGCGCCTCAGGGCAGGTGGGGGCGGGTAGCTGCCGCAGGGCTGGGAGGGGAGCGCAAGGTGGAAGTTTCGCCTAGGGCGCGAAACTTCCTTGCACCGGCCCTGCCCACATCCTAGGATGTCTGGGAGAGGAGGAACTTGGCTACGATGGCAGCAGGTTCAGCATAGGCTGCAGCAGGACTCTAGCATCCAGCTGCCTTTCCTGAACCTCAACATGTCTGATTGCTCCCTCATAATCTGCAGCATCTCTTCCTGTGTGGCATACTCATGTTCCCTGCATCCTCTCCTGTTCTCCCTGTCCTTGTGCAGGTTGTTGGACAGTGTAATCCTCCATGTGCTGAGCTCCACCTTGTCACTCTCAAAGGCGCGCATTAACTCATTGAACATGTCCTCCCAAGTCTTCTTTTTTCATCTTCTAATCTGGGAAAGTCTCTTTCCTGGTGTGGAGGATGCGTTGACGGACAAGGTTTCAGCTGCAAAGAAAACAAAGCACAAGGGTAGCATTGACAGGTGCATACATTGTTTCTGGTGCAAGGTTAATTCTTTTTATAAAAGAAACACCCCTCAATACACTTTTCTGCAAGCCACAACGTAATCACAACCACTGGCTATTGCAAGAGTCGGTTTGCTGCTCCAGCCATGGTGAATAAGGCCACCAGGCATGGGTGAGAGGTCTTGTGCTGCAGCTTTTGTTAAGACACCCTTGGGATCAATGGTTCCAACTTGAGAAAAGCCCTCTTTCCCCTAGCAACCTGGCTGGTGCTTGAGGACAGGCACCAGTGTAAAGCCTCCCAAATAGTTTGATTTTTTACAAAAGCGGCACTGGGTTGGGGGAGAAGGGAGACAAACAGGAAGCTGCCCCCTACTTTTTAAAATGCTGGTTGCAATACGCGGTGATCCCTTCCAACCACAACCAGGGCACACTCGGGAAAGCATGGTTGTGTGACCCAGAATTCACCAAACAGGGGCGGATTACTTGTCGAATTGCTTGCGGTTTAAGGGCTAACATTTAAAACTTCCCCCGTTTCCCCTAGATGACCCTATGCGATATCACTCGGAAAGGGAACAGATGCTGCAAGCGTCTGGGTACAGACCTGGTCCTTATGCTGCAATGCTGTGTGTCGCAATGATGCCAGCAGAGTTAATACTGGAGTGGCGCGGGAAAGTGTCCTACCGTGGTGGACGAAATAAAGCAGCCCTTCCCAGAAACCTTCTGCACAGGATTGCAAAGTACCTTCATGAAAGCTTCCTAGAGATCTCCATGGAGGATTTCAGGGCCATCCCAGTGCACATAAACAGCCTTTTTCAGAGAGCACCTTCTGCATAGCTGGAATGGCCACCGATACCCACTACAGCTACTTTTTTGTTCACATTAAACATTAAAAACAATAGTATGTAACCCCTACAGTTCAACTGGAAATGTGTACTCCCCAGAGGTGCCTTTCCCGGCATCACGCTCTGCTGCCAACTGGTCCTGTGAAGGGATAGGCTCCAGGGTTAAAAACAGTTCTTGGCTATTGGGGAGATGGGATCCCCCGCTTGCCTGTCTCGCACTCTCCTCCTCCTCCTCTTCCTCATCAACAATGTCCTCCTCGTTGTTGCTGGAGGTTGTCTGGGGTCCCTGGGAGGTATCCACGGAGCGTTTTGGGGTAGTGGTGGAGTCTCCGCCAAGAATCGCATGAACTCCTCATAGAAGTGGCATGTCTGTGGGGCAGAACCAGGATGACTGTTCGTCTCCCTTGTCTTCTGGTACTCTTGCTGAAGCTCTTTTATTTTCATGTGGCACTGCTGTGTGTCCCTGGTGTAGCGCTTCTCCCCCATGCCCCACGCAATTTTGGCATAGATGTCAGCGTTTCTTCTGCTTCTTCGGAGCTCTGCCTGCACAAACTCTTCCCCCCCACATAGCAATAAGAGCCAGCACCTCCTGTGTACTCCATGCTGGAGCGCATTTGCGGCCTTGAGTCACCATGATCAGCTGTGCTAACGAGCTCTCCACGCTGATCAAACAGGCAATGAAAATTCAAAAGTTCCCGGGGCTTTAACAAGGGGTCAGCTGTTTCTTGAGTACCTGGCTGACGTGCAGTGGAGTTGAATGTGCTCTCCAGAGCGGTCACAGCAGAGCACTGTGGGACACCTCCTGGAGGCCAATTCATTCGAATTACACAATGCAGTGTCTACACTATCCCCATGTCAACCCATAGATGTTGAATCAAGCGCTACGCCTCTCACGGAGGTGGAGTACAGAAGTCGACCTTACATGCCACTTAGGTTGGTGGAAAGGACTCGGTAATGTAGACACATACATTATTAAATCAACCGAACGCGGCTTATGTCGCCTTAACTTTGTAGTGTAGACCAGGCCCTAGATTGTGATTGTTAGTTTCTACGGCAGCGCAATGGGGCTCTAATTTTTGTTGGGGCAGTTAGGCAATACTGTAATAATACATGATAAATTAACATTTTTCTTAAAAGTGAGCTCTTGGAAAAGAATATTAGAGGGTTACAGAAAAATTTACAAAGGGCTAGATATCTGTATGTTCTTGGAGTATGTCTGTAATTTTACAATGCAAAGGTAATCCAAAGCACCAAAATTTTAAAAGATCTAGAGGTCTCCTGATGTTTCCCAGGCATCTCAGGCTTGTGGGAAGAAATGTCTGATTTGGTATCGTAGTGCCTGCATTATTCCCAGACAGACTTTGTGCTGATGTTGTTTGGGGGAAGTATATATAATTTTTTACAAATGTGATGCTGCTAAAATTTTACTGTCACTAAACTTTAGTGTTGGCTCATTTTTCACCTGCCCCCCCAGCCCTCTTGAGCATGGCAGGATATCCATGAGCTCAGCCATGAGGTCCCTACACCATCCACATTTAAATCATTCCCACACACCCACTTCTACCATTCTTAGTACAAGCAAGTTAAATCATGGTGTAACATTCTATGCCAAAGCCCTGGCTACCACAGCTGGCTCTTTTAGCTCAGACAGCAGAGGCTCATGCATCTGGGTCCCAGGTTTGTTCCTTGTTGCCTATTGTTGTTCCTCTTCTGCAGGCTACCTCTCCTTGTCTGTCTCTCCTTAGGCCCTGATTCAGGAAAGCATCCCTATTCAGCAAAACAAATAAGCCTGTATTTAACTTTAAGATAAACTTTAACTTGAAGTCAATGAGATTTAAGCATGTTCTTAAGTGCTTTACTAAATTGAGGCTTCAGATTATGAGCTGCTTGGAGCACAGAATATCCTTGAATGTGTGGAGAGCACTTACTGCATAATAATTAATAATAAATCATCATAATCATTACAAAAATGAGAGAAGTTGGTGGAAGGAAATGTAGATATTTCTGATGACAATTAACTTTCAAATGTAACTTCAAGGATTCCTGAGTACAGCTATATCATTTGAAGATATTTTTTTCAGTCATCCATGTATTGGATTTACACACAAGTGCTTTGTCAGATCAGTGTGCTCCTGCAATATTTTTGGGGTTGCTGTGTAACTGCTAGATGCTAAGAGGTCTTTTGGAAAGTTCACTCCAACATGACAAACGCTGCAGCACATTTCTTTGAAAGTTGCCTAAAGTGGGTTTTATGGCTGAGTGCTCTGCTTTGACAAATTGTGTGCACTTGGGTTCTGATCCAAACTCCATTAAAGCCAATGGAAAGACACCCATTTCCTTCAATGGGCTATCAAGCAGGCTCTTAATGTTACATTGATGATATTTTTCCAGGTTTGTGAGTTTGCTATTTTTACTATTGAAGCCATTCATTTTAATTATATAATAATTAATAATATAATATTACCTCAACTCTTATCTAGCACTTTTCTCTAAACATTTTGGGTTTTCATCAAAAACATGAAACTCCAGAAAACAGAAATATTTGGACTTGTCCAGCCTGCCGTAGGCATCTCATAGGAATTGTAGTTCAGGTGCTGCCCTTAGCATGAGGAAAGCTTGTCTGTGCCTGCCAGGCGTCAGCTCCCTGACTCCACCAGACCGGGCTACACAAGCACTCCCTTCTGGTCCTCACAGGCTCCACTCCCCCTACAGATTAGCAATAGGCATGCTCCAGCCTCCACCCAGAGTGGCCCCCTGAAATGCCAGCCTCTGCTCCCCTGGACACTCGCAGAATTCACAGATCCGCTGTTCCCACAGGAAGGGTACCCCTCAGCTTCCCAGTTACATCTCAGATCACTGCTCAGCTCAGCTCCCAGCACGTCGATACATTTATAGGGAAAACAAGGATAAATTTATTTAACAAAGAGCAGAGATTGAAGAAATAGTGAATAGGGTCAGGTATTGGACATAGTTGGCTACATGTAAAATAAAACTATAACATGCTTTTTAGAGACCAGACTCAACTAACAAGACACTTTCCTGGCCTAACGAAGCTTAGTCCTCCCAGCCATTAACAACCAGGCCAGCTGTGACTCTCCGTACAGAAGTCAAGCACGCTGGTAGCTTGTCCCCTAGGTGAAGGTCTACACTACCGCTTAAGTCGATCTAACTTACGTCAGGGGTGTGAAAAAGCCCCCCTCTGAGCAACGCAAGTTACAGAGACCTAAGCGATGTCCACACCAGCGCTTTGTCGGAGGGAGACGCTCTCCTGCCAACATAGCTACCGCCTCTCATAGAGGTGGAGTAATTACGCCGACGGGAGAGTGCTCTCCTGTTGGCATACAGCATCTTCACCAGACACCCTACAGCAGCACCGCTGGGCCAATGCAGAGCTTCAGCCCTGGGTGTCTCTCTGCATTCTCCTCATAGACCAGACTAATTCTTCGAACTTTGTCACAAACAGGACACCCCCTGCTGGGTGTTCCTTCCTGTAGATTTTCTGATCTGTTGTCGACTTCGACTTTGCAATCTTGATTATCTAGTGGCTCCGTATGCAAACAGACTCACTCTTGATTATCTAGTGGCTCCCTATGCAAACAGACTCACTCTTGATTATCTAGTGGCTCCGTATGCAAACAGACTCATGTTGTGAGACACACAATGGTCAGCCAGGGAGATAAGGGTGTCCCATCCCCTCCCTGAACAGAACCTGTTTATCACCTTCATATAGGGTTGCCAACTCTCCGGGTTGGCACCAATCTCCTGGTGACTATTGAAAGCAAACAATGAGATTTTAATAGGATATTTTAAGAAAATGACATTATGTTATGTTGGGGGGAAAAAAATCTCCCGGAATAGCTTCAGTCAGAGTTGGCAACCTTACCTTCATAACTTATATACCTTAATAACATAATTTTCAGTAGAGAGACATCCACACATCTCACCATGTTTAGGGCAACCACTACATTACTGGCTGTTGGTAGAGGCCTCACATGCCACCCTTTGCTGCACTATTATGTAGACATTAGACCCAGAGGATCCCTATAAAGCCCACTATACCCCTTATGCCAGTTAGCACCAAGGGGTCTCTGGGTCAGTGCCTCATGTCCCCATTCTCCTCTATAGGCCAGGCTCTATCTCCTAAGGGGCGCCTTAGCTATGCATAGTGATACAACTGTCAGGCAACAGGGAGTCTTGAACCCAGGCCTGTGGGGTTGCTAAGTAAGAATGTTACCACCACCGGGCTGCAAACCCAGTCAGCAGAACTGCAGCTGAGCTGATACACCACAAACAGGGGTAACATCTGCTGACTCAGCATGATTAGCTCACCAGCAGCCAGCTGCTGATTAGTGACCTCTTAGCATAAAGCTTCTTGTTCCTCCCACACCCCTTGTCTGAGCAACTAGCTGCTGGGCCTGTTGTTGACTAGATGCTGAGACCAAGCTCCTGCCCCCTCACCTGGTTCCCGCACCGTCCTCCTGTTCTCACATCTGGTTCCTCATCTCTTGCCCTAACTCCAGTTAGTGGCTCTGGCTTGACCCTTGGCACAACTCTGAGTCTGGCTTTGACCCTGGGTGTGACTCTTGACCACACCCCTGACTCTACCCTGGGCTCTGACCATTAGGTCAGATCAATCATGTATGGGACCTGACAGCAGCTGCCTAGCCTTACCTTGAGAGAAAACCATGGTGCATCGTGGGAGATGTCATCTGACCAGGGAACCTGGCCTATGGAGGAGAATGGAAGTGTGAGACACCTGAACTACAGCGCCCACGAGGCACCATGGCAGCACTGCCTAATTGAAACATTGCAGTTTGCAATTATTTAGTAGAAAAGTAAAATATTTCTGCAGGGGAAAAAAAGGCAGTTTTCCAGCCAGCTCTGCTCTCCTGGGCTCTGAATCCGGAGTGTGAAAGACCCCAAGGAGATTGAATGAGGCAGGCAGCTCTGTGTCCCCTGAAGATGAAGGGGTTATATTTCTCTGAAGCTTCCCTGCACCATGAAGGAAGAGAACAGGCTCACACAGTTAGTACAGTCCATGTACGTCAATGTTTGGCTCACAAGGGCTTCATGGACTGAGTGTGGCCAACTCTCATGATTTCATCGAGAGCCTCATGAGATTTGGTGTTTTCCTTAAAGCACCAAACCCTGGAGCCATGGAATTACAGTAGAATCTCATCTTAATTTTTTTCTTTTTTAAAAAAGTGTGTTTCTTTTTCATGCAGTTGTGGAGAAAAGCTTGAAAATGTGACCCCTGAAAAGTCAAAATCCACAAGGCCAATGAAAAGAACCCAATGTGTATTTTAGTTTCATGATTTTTAAGCCCATCTCATGATGTTTGGGATGGGAGGGGGCGCTTGACTCCTGCTGTCTTGAACATTTGGGGTTGGCAATAGGAGCTTGAACCTAAGGGCTGTTCTTGCAACCTCAGATTATAGAGCCCTCACTAGCCAGCATCACCTTCAAGTCACCCACCCCAAGACTAGGGCCGGTGTAAAGATATTTTGTGCCCTAGGTGAAACTTCCACATTGTGCCCCCCCACTCCCTCCCCTCCCCCCAGAGCATCACTTATTATAAACTTTCAAAAATGAATACTGCATAATTTGGCATTGTTCATTAGAATTAATACACATTTGGCTTGAAAATTTATTAATTTCATTATTTAGTCTACATATTTAATAAAAATAAATGAATAACTTGACAGTGTTGACATTGCTATTGTTTTCACTTTGCACAACATAGCATGGATCTTAAAATAAATAACATATATTATACACAATACACTGTCACAGAATAACACGTTATAATTTAGAATTTATTTTTCCACGCTTTTAGTTTAGCAAATTTAGAAACAAGTTCCTCCAAGTCAATGCTGCGAGCAATGTCATGTTCTATTGACAAGGTAGATAGCCCAACAAGTCTTTGTTGCAACATTGATGTTCACATGTATGTTTTTATCAACTTGAGCTTCAAGAAGTTTCGCTCACCACTGGCCTCAGAAACTGGGAGAGTCAAGAGGATGCAAAGAGCAATAACTGTGTTGGGGACACTATCTGTCAGCTTATTTTTCCATATGAAGTTCAATACAACTTGCGGTGATGCACTCTTTTGCAATAGCTTGCAATTCATTGCACAAGTCAAAGGCATCAATATCTTTGGATTCACCATGTTGCAAAGCTTACTCCAGATTCAAGCAATGTTCCATAATTTGCTTTGGTGTTGTATTTTGCAAACTGTAAACATTGTATAGGAAGCCAAATACTGAACTAATTTGCTGCATCAATGTGAATCTTTCTTCAACCGAATGTATTGCTGTGTCGATGACTGCAAAGTAAAAGTTCACTTTGAATTTTTCTTTCGGATTATAAATAGGTTCGTCATCTGCTTCATATGTGAACTGCTTCCTCTTTTTTCTAATACGGATTGGATCTGGTTCAAAAAGTGCGGTACATCCAACTCCTCCGCAAGTTCACCTGTATCTACCAATGTTTTCTCAAAGTCTGCGTCACTTCAAGAACTTGGTTTCTCCAAGTTGATTAATGGCGTCACTTATGTCAAATTCTTTCGCCTGAAGTTGTTTGCTAGTCATGTTGATCTCAAACAATATGTCATACCACATAACAAGAGAAACAAGAAACTTGAAACTAGAAATGGCTTTTGCAAGAGCCTTTGCATCAACTCGTGACGTATTGCCAGATGATCCTGTTAGAGTAGTGTCATCATAGATCTGTATCAGAGCATCATAAATGTCACCAAGCTGATAGCGAAGAGGTTTCAAGGCATCAATTCGACTTTCCCGTCTTGTTTCACTCAATGGTTTAACTGTGAGATTAGATACGTGGTGTGTTAGAACTTCCCAGTGATATGTAGAAGCTGAGAAATACACATAAACACGTTGAACTAAATCAAAGAAGGCGGTTACCTCCAAGCAACACTTTGCAGCATCATTAACAACCAAATTCAATGAATGTGCACTGCAAGGAACGAAAAAGGCTCGTGGATTAATATCCAAAATTCTTTGCTGGACACCATTTTCTTTCCCTTTCATATTGCTCCCATTGTTGTAGACTTGACCGCGCAAGTTTTCTATAGGCAGTGACATCTCGTCTAACTGGTGAAGAATAGTTTCTGTCATACCAGCTCCAGTTGTCTCCGTAAGCGACACAAATCCCAAGAAGTGTTCCTTTATGCATACTGATTCAGTCTCATTCTCTGTCTCTGAAGTAGGCCTATCCACAAACTGAATGATCATGGTCATTTTTTCAACATGGCCTGCATCTGGTGTACAATCTAGAATGATCGAAAAGTATTTTGCAGCACGAGCAGATGCTAGGATTTTTTGTTTGATGGCATTGGATAGAAGCTGAATAAACTCATTCTGTATGTCTTTCCCTAGGTAATGTACATGCATCTCCTTGTCCTTAATCTTGCGAAGATGCATCCATAAGTGGGTCAAACAAAGCTAGATATTTGACAAATTTGAGGAAGTTCCCGTTACCAGAAGTGTGCAGTTTTTCTTGTGTTCCCCGAAAGGCCAGGTTTTGCATACCAAGAACTCTGACCAAAGCAATCAGATATTTTAGTATTTGCTGTCAATACTTTTCTTCTTGCTTAATGAAGCACAAATGTTCTTCATCGATTGTTCTCTTGTATTTCAATCACAGTTCAAGTTCCTTCCATGTTTGAACATTCCTCAAATGTTGACTGCTTTTCTCGTGCCCTGAAAGAATTGCAGACATGTTTTTCCAATCCCTTGAGCCTTTTTCAGAAAGAGATGATGCGCCAGTAGTACTACTGGCAAACAACTTGCATCAGAAGCAAAAGACAGAATCATTTGATGTGGAATACAGCAGCCACTGACAGTGCATTTCTTCTCCATTAACAAGCCTACCTTTGTAATGAATTGTAGAGAATTTTCTTTGCTTACTATTTTTGGGAAAATCGAACTGCTGAACTTGTTCCACCAAAATTTGTTGGACTTGATCATCACATTTGGCCCAAGTAGCAGGATCACTAAAGCTCAAATTCAAACATTTTCACTTTCACGTTCTTCCAAGTTTTGATCCTGGCGTGTCTCATTTGATTCGTCTTCAACATTCAGATTATGTTCTTCAAACTCTTCTTTAACTTGTGAAACTGTCATCCCCACCTCCATCTCTGCTTGATCCTTTGGCATTGGACTACCTTCATCTCTGGCCAGTGGACATAGATACTTCAGAAATGAACCTTCTTGCTTTCTTTCTTCTTTTTGCTTATCAGCCTTCCGCTTACGAAATTGTGCCCCAGACAATTTTTCTCTATCTGCCATGAGGCCGCATCAACTGAAAACAAAAAAAAAAAAATTAAATTTTATTCCTATCAGTTCTTTTTCTTGTTCACTATTAAAAATAAAGGATAGAGGGTACATGTCACTTACTAACTATGAGTCACTCTTTGAATTCCATCAATTGTTTGACGTAAACATTGATTAAAAGATCAAGATGACTTTTCCTTAAAATTAAGCAATGTTGATTGTAATTGGAAATACACGCTTTTTAGTCAAGTATATTTCCTTCATTCATTCTTTCATATCAAAATCTACTACATTTTATTCTTTATAATATCCAATTTTGTTATTAATAAAATTTATAAAATTAGAATGGCGGATAATCCGTCATACTGGGGGATCGGGTTTGGTGGGGAAGGGGAGCAGACCGGGTTCGGTCACTGGGAGGATCGGGTTTGGCTGGGGAGGAGAAGGAAGCAGACTGGGTTTGGGTCAGTGGGGGATTGGGTTTGGCTGGGGAGCGGAAGGGAAACAGACCGGGTTGAGTCAGTGGGGTATCAGGTTAGGTGGGGAAGGGAAGCAGACTGGGTTCGATCAGAGAGGGGATCATGTTTGATGGGGAGGGAAAGGGGAGCAGGCCGGGTTCGGGTGTCAAGGGGGGAGAGGGCGCAATCTGGGTTTGGCCGGGGGGCGGCAGGCAGGGTAGGATTCAAAGAGCCGCAAAGTGAAATGGGCACTCTCCTCTCCAGTCCCTGGCATGCAGCAGCGGGCCAAGTGAAATTTCAACAGGGCAATGGGAGCATGTCGCCTGCTTTGCCTTCACGAGTCCATCCTGCGCCCGGTCTGGGGAGTTGAATGCTGGGCTCTCGCTCCGGGAGAGGGGAGCGCGTGGGGCAGGCAGGACTGTGAGGCAGAGAGTGCGCGGCCCTCACGCCAAAGCAGGGTCAGGAGGGTAGAAAGCTGGGGCGCAGGGAGGTGGTGGTGGGTTAAAGCGGCTTAGCCCCTCCACCTGAGAGAGCCCGCAGAGCTGGCAGCCATGGCGTCCCTCCTTTCTCTCCCCAGGGAGCAGAGCCTCTGCCTGGAAATCCTGCAGCCCGCTCTCCGAGCATGCCATGTGCAAGCCGGCCCCGGCCGGCACCGCACTGATAGCACAGCTCAGCCCCAGCGGGCAGGGGCGGCTCCAGGCACCAGCGCATCAAGCGCGTGCCTGGGGCGGCAAGCCGCGGGGGGCAGCCTGCCGGTCGCCATGAGGGCGGCAGTCAGGCTGCCTTCGGCAGCATGCCTGCGGGAGGTCTGCCGGGCCCGCGGTTTCGGCGGCAATTTGGCGGTGGGTATGCCGAAGGCGCGGGACCGGCGGACCTCCTGCAGGCATGCCGCCAAAGGCTGCCTGACTGCCATGCTTGGGGCGGCAAAATACATAGAGCCGCCCCTGCCAGCGGGGGGTCTTACACTTCCCGCCGCAAGCTGCTCCACTCTCCTTCTGGCTGCTGTGCAATCTACAAGATAGAGGAGCTATTATTGTAATGTACCTACCAACACAGCAATCTGTACAATTATCAAGTCACAATCAAAGGACTTCGCTGGCTTTCTAAATGGCAGAAGAGCAATTCATTGGGAGCGTGGTTCTTATCATATACATCCTCCTTACAGTCTGCGATCTGCAGCCAGAGTCTTGATTGCTATCTGGTCCTATTTTTGGGCACTGCTTTTTGGCGCCCCCAAATCTTGGTGCCCTAGGTGGCCGCCTAGTTTGCCTAGTGGTTACACCAGCCCTGCCCAAGACACACAGACCCAGATCTTCAAAGGTATTTAGGTACCTAAAATTGGGAGTTAAGCACACAAATAACTTGGATGGTCTGGGCCTCACTGCCTAGCTCCCCAGCCACCTCTCCCCCAGCTTTATGTTAGTGGGCTGTCAGTGTTTTTTCACGCCCATAGTGAAGGCCTATGGCAGGGGACTCCAGACTTTCTGAGCTACTATGCAGACTCCCAGTCTAGAGGGAGCGGTGCGGGTGGGTGCAGATCACCAAGGCCCTCGGGAGTTGGAGTAATAGGCAGGGTTGCCAGCTCATGAGTTTATCAGGAGGATTTTTCTCAGAGGGCTCACTTATTTTAAGGTATTTCATGTTCTCTCTCACATTGGCTTCAAGTTCACCAAGTCTTGCTCTTATCCCAAATGGCTGCCCTCTCCAATTATTGCCGGTGGGATCGAAGCCACAGGCAGCCCTTTGTCAAGATGGCTGCCATGTCCCTACAGCCTTTCAAGGTGAAAGCGGGGCTGCCCCTAGTAAAGATGGCCACTGTTGCCCATGGTTTTTAGTGGGATTCAAGCACAGTTGCCCTGAGGGAGATGGTAATCCCTTATGGCCCAGATTCTCAAGTGCTCAGTGTACCCTATGCCCACTCTGTGTGGTGCTCTGTCCACCTCTAGTCATGGCTGGGACACAGAGAGCGCCTGCTACAGCCATAGCTAACAGATTAGCTTTTTAGCTCAGGCAGTGTAGGCCCATGCTTTAAGATCCAGAGATTCCAGGTTTTCCTTGTTAGGGCCTGGTCACGGACAGCCAGCCTAGTGGCTAGAGTCAGACATCAGGAATGGGAGTCTTTGGTCGATCCAGGTTCAGGAACCAGCAGCAGGAGACAAAGACGAGTATTGGCGCCAGAGTCAGGAATCAGACTTCAGAAGCAGTGTGACGAAACAGGGTCTGTAGCAGCAGCTAGCAGGGGTTCCATCTAGCTGCACAGACAAACTTCACTGATCCTCCCCAAGCTTAAATAGTATGCCCAGGCCAATCAAGAGTCAGGAATGTCGGGTCAGTCAGGTCCTCTAGAGGCAGCACATCCTGTGGTATGCGGGTCCCCGAGGCTCATGATCTGCGGAGAGTTGCCACTATCAGAGCACCACCTGGGGAATCTCTAGACCCATGTTCTAGCCCAGGGGTGGGCAAACTTTTTGGGCCGAGTGCCACATCTGGGTGGGGAAATTGTATGCAGGGCCGGGGCCGGGGCAGGGGGTTGGGGTGCGGGAGGGAGTGCGGGATGTGGGAGGGGGTGTGGTGTGCAGGATCGGGCTCAGGGCAAGGGATTGGGACAGAGGAGGGGTGCAGGGTGCAGCAGGGGGCTCAGGGAAGGTGCTTGGGGTGCAGGAAGGGGCTCAGGGAAGGGGGTTGGGGTGCGGGGTGCGGGGTGCAGGAGGGGTTCGGGCTCCGGCCCGGCGCCGCTTACCTAAAGCGGCACCGGGGTGGCAGCAGCGCACACCGGGGCCAGAGCAGGCTCCCTGCATGCCTGCTCTGGCCCCACGCAGCACCGCTCTGGAAAACGGCTGGAACCACGTCCCTGTGCAGCCCCTGGGGGAGAGGGGAGATAGGACTCCACGCGCTGCCCTTGCCATGCTTCCAGGCCCCTCCCCCGAAGCTCCCATTGGCCGCGGTTCCCTGTTCCCAGCCAATGGGAGCTGCGGGGGGCGGTGCCTGAAGGCAATGGCAACGCACGGAGCCGCAGGGATGTGGAGCCGGCCGCTTCTGAGAGTGGCACGGGGGCTGCGGCACCATGGGGTGCAATCCTGTGGGCTGGATCCAAAGCCCTGATGGGCCGGATCCGGTCCGCGGGCCGTAGTTTGCCCACTCCTGTTCTAGACCCACAGATCCTTACACTCCCCCAGGGATGTGGTAGGGTAGGCATCATAATCCCTTTGCTAGCCCACATGGAACACACAGGGGTGCTGGAACAATGTATGTAGCGGGGGTGCTGAGAGCCATTGAACCTAACTGTAAACCCTGTATATGATGGAAACCACTTCAAGCCAGGGAGTGCGGCAGCATCCCCAGCACCCCTAGTTCCTATGGGAACACATATTAACTACTTAGAAGGCAATTCTGCTAAATGCCACTACATCAAGGCAACCAAAATGTCAGAGGTGAATTGCAAAGGGAAATAAAATGGAATGATGCTATTTTTTGCTTCTTTATTATAAACAAAACCCCCAAATTACCTCTACTCCCCCAAATAATCTTTACATACAATTGCTGCCGCCCCGTTTTTTACAAAAAAAATATTAATTTTTCAAGACATAGAATTGAAAAAAATGCCGTGAGCAAGACATATAGGGAAGTATTTAAATCATTATCCCTGACAGCAGAATAAAGGAATGCAGCCATACGGGTCAATTGCTTAATGGTTTTAGCTTCTGCATGCTTTCTTTTAATAAAACTTTGGCACAGGAACAGGCCAGTGAGAAACCGTAAACTCAATGTACATGGCCACAATTTTCAAACGTGACTAGTGATTTTGGATGCCCTGATTTCTTGGCAGTCAACTTGAAACGCCTTGAAGAGATCTGGCTTTCAGAAGGAGGGTGCTCAGTACTTCCTGAAAACCAGGGCCAGGTAGAGCACCCCAAATTGGGCACCCAAAATGCAGGGACCCAAAAATAGAGCAAGATGGGAAATGGTTTTCACATCTCATGAACATTTCTAAAATTTTTTTCATTCTGCATCGGGACAAAAAATGAGACCTTGTGAAACTTGTCACCAAAAAAAAAAAAAAGAGTAAGCGATCCCCCCACCCCACAGTAACCTGCTCGTTAGGAAGCTCCCATGGGGTGTGGAAGACCCAGGTAGTTCAGCAGGGCTTTGAACCTAGGTCTCCCGAATCTCAAGTGAGTGCCTGTAATGGGGGTCCTCCCCTCACACTGCAGGACACCCTGGTGGCCCAGGACAGTGTCTCCATTGCATCCCTACCTCAGTTTCTCCAAAATGAGGTTTTTAATAAATCCAGTGAGATTTGTATATTGAACAGTGCCCCTTCCAGGGGTCTAGTTTATTCAACCCCCCATGGCACAACATCCCATGAAACACAAATAGGTGTCCTGCTTGAGTCTCTAGCTGTGGTTGGGGGGTGTGTGTGGAAGAGGAGGAAAGGACTGAGTCAACCTTAGTCTGTTAACCCCAGTTATGCCCAATGTCCCTTATCAGAGAGGCCTTTATCACCCACAACCCTCTTCTGGTATCAGGGGCCTCTTGGCAGTAGCTGGAGAAGGGTCTCTTCTCTTGGGTTAAGGTCCCCAGTGGAGGCCGAAGCGCAAGGACCCTTCCTCAGGACAGCACATAATTCCTCCCTGATTGAACTAACCTCGTTATCTCTAGACTGATTCTTGCCTGCATATTTATATCTGCCTCTGGAAATTTCCATTACATGCTTCTGACGAAGTGGGTATTCACCCACGAAAGCTTATGCTCTAAACATCTGTTAGTCTATAAGGTGCCACAGGACTCTTTGTTGCTTTTCACATAATTCCTGTTTTACAGGGCTTCTCCTGTTGCTTGCTGGAATCGTCCATGGGAGCCAGGCTCTTCTGAGACTTAGCATTCATAGTCCCTTCCTTCTGGAAACTCTCCCACTCAGGAGCAATCTCCCCCTGGGTTTCCTTTGCTGCTGAGCCACCGTCACCATCTTCCCCTTGAGAAGCCTTCTCCATAGGAGCTTTCTCTTTCTGCACTCTGGAGACTGCTGTTTTCCTCTAGCCCCACTGCAGTGTAGCTTCCTTTTTATCTTGCCCAGGTGCTTTCCTGGCTAATTAACTGCCGTCCAGTAACTCAATGAGTTAACTAATCCCAAGTGAACAGAGCATTGGAGGTAGGCTGAGCCCCTGACCCTGTCAGCTCCCCTCTGACAGTGCCGTTCCAGGTGATTGCCTATTCTGGGGGTGGGTCTTTCTCTCTCTGGTTTTGACTAGAAATTCCATCCTGGACTTGAGAATCCTTCCCAATGAAAGATGACTCGAAATTGACCTTTTCCCATCAGGGCTGGCTCCAGCGTTTTTGCCGCCCCAAGTGGAGGAAAAAAAACAACAAACACCCCCCACCCCCGCACGCAATCGGCGGCACTTTGGCAGCAGCTCTACCGCCGCCGCTTCATACTTCAGCGGCAGGTCCTTCCCTCCGAGAGGGACTGAGGGACCCGCCGCCGAATTGCTGCTGAAGAGCCGGATGTGCCGCCCCTTACCGTTGGCTGCCCCAAGCACCTGCTTGCTGCTGCGCTGGTGCCTGGAGCCGGCCCTGTTTCCCATAGAAAAATTTGTTTTCAATGAGTTGAGATTTTCCAATGAAAACTCATTTCATAGAAAAACTCCTGACCAGCCCTTCCCCGAATCACTACTTGCTTTTGAAAATCTTATCTGTCATCTGAAAAATGTTTCAATAATGAAACAATCTACAGGCACATTCTTGCATAATTGTAACGGCACCCATGTGACACCAAAGTTGAGTGTCTTTCTCCCCATTTTGTTGCTGGTGGCAAGTTATTTTTCCATCAAAGCTGTGTTTTTGACAATTCTTCCAACCATTCTGAATGAACTGCAGGAGTGTGTGCTTGTTTCTTACCTTGGAAATATCCGCAATGTAAAAGTTTTTGCAGGAGGACTCCTTGGAAGACTCAGAAATGTGGATTGGGAGTTTTCTCAGGGCGTGTCTACACTACGGGCACTACAACGGCACGGCTATGGCACCATAGTGTAGACACTTCCTCCAGCAATGGGAGGGGTTTTTCTGTTGATGTAGGTAATCCACCTCCCTGAGCGGCAGTAGCTAGGTTGATGGAAGCATTCTGCCGTCGACCAACCGGCATCTACACCAAGGGTTAAGTCAGCATAGCTATGGCACTTAAGGGTGTGAATTTTTTAAATATAGACCAGGCCTTAGCCTTTTACTTAGAGTTGGCCTACAATGAAAAGTTATATCAGCATATTTACAATGATCAGTGATGTGAAAAAAACACACCCTTGACTCACATAGCTATCCTGACAGAAGCCCCAGTGTAGAGGCAGCTATGTCGATGGAAGAGCACTTCCATCAATGTCACTAACACGATTCGGGAGGTGGTTTTCCTACACTAACAGAAAAACTCCTATCAATACAGGCTGCACCTACACTCGGGAGCTGGGCTGGCATAGTTATGATGGAATTTCCCATCAAGTCTGACGGATGAGCTGCAGTGACTTATTGTAGGTCCTGTATGTCACTTATTGTAGATCAAAGACCAGTTGTGGAACCTGCAATCCTGTCCGCGGGTGCCACAAGTGAAGACAAATGTAGATATATGTGTGCTGCTTTTAGCTTTACACCTCACACGTCTCTCCTTGATTGCAGCAATCCATGAGCTCTCAAAGTGGCAGAACTGCCACCATTGGATCTTGTCGTGAGCTAAGAGCTCCCAGTGTTGAGGTCAACATTGCAAGATTGGAGGTTGACCTTGAAAGTGTCTTTGTAACATTTTCTTGGTCTGCCCCAACACAAGTTCCAGTCTACAGTTCTCTGTAAAAGACGGCCTTCGGTATTCTACTGGCAGACATATGGACCACATGACCACACCATCCCAGCTGTGCTCTTACGATAAAAGCTTCAATGACTGTGATGTTGCAGCACTCAAGAACCTCAATGTTTGGTGTAGTAAGATGAGGCCCTGAAACATAAACTCTTGCATCAGAGGTCTGGTATGAAGCCTAAGGCCTGAACTAAAGTAATGCTCAAGACTTTGCTAACATAAAGCAAAGTTAAGCAGTGAGCCAGAGGCAGGCCCTGCTCACAGAAGCTGGCAAGAAGAGGGCTGATGTTGCAAAAATACACATCCCTAAAAGGTACTGGGCACTAGTTATGGAAACATGTGCCAGAATGGTACCAGAACACTCCGGTATTAGCACATTCCCCACAGATAACAGGAACAGTCTGACCTATCCTAAAGACAGGGGCAAGAAGGTAATATGGTAGAGTTGTTTTGTGAGAGGCGGCACCCTCACACGTAGAGGGGTTGCACCTCTATGCGTCAGGAGTGATATGTAACTTGTTTGTACCTGTGTATAAGAATACATCCCTGAGTGGGTGTCTTTGTCTGGCCTAGGGGGCAGTGGTAAATCCCGCCACTGACTGAGCTGTGTCATTGTCAGGGAGTGCATATGTACTAGCAGAACTGTAGACATCTGATCCGGGGAGCTAGAGACTGTTTCAATTGGCAATAAACCTGGCCAGGTGCCTTTGTAATTTATCAAAGTCTGTGGTCATTGGGGGTTCTCTCAGGGTCTGCTGTGCCAGTGATCTGCAGAGCTGGGGCAGCACACAGAGGGAACACACACACGCAGCCGACTGTTATCAATATTGAACAGAGCGGAGCACCACACCGGTGACTTCTGACAACATTTGGAATCAAATCTTACCATTTTATTTCCATTATACACCGTAGACATCATAGGTGGAATTGGTCCAAGTATTTTAGATGGCGTTGATAAGCAGTCCACGTATCGCAGCAGTAGAGGAGTGTGGTGATGACAACAACACAGTAAACATCCATTTGTGTTTACAGTTTGATACTGTTTGTTCAGAGACAACAACAAAGATTTCTGAAGGCATCGCTGCTGCACCAATGTGTTTAGAATCATAGAATATTAGGGTTGGAAGAGGTCATCTAGTCCAACCCCTTGCTCAAAGCAGGACCAACACCAACTAAATCATCCCAGCCAGGGCTTTGTCAAGCCAGGCCTTAAAAACCTCTAAGGATGGAGATTCCACCACCTCCCCAGGTAATCCATTCCACCGTCCTAGTGAAATAGTGTTTCCTAATATCTAATCTAGACCTCCCCCACTGCAACTTGAGACCATTGCTTCTTGTTCTGTCATCTGCCACCACTGAGAACAGCCTAGCTCCATCCTCTTTGGAACCCCCCTTCAGGTAATTGAAGACTGCTATCAAATCCCCCCTCGCTCTTCTCTACTGCAGACTAAATAACGCCAGTTCCCTCAGCCTCTCCTCATAAGTCATGTGCCCCAGACCCCTAATCATTTTCGTTGCCCTCTGCTGGACTCTCTCGCTTGGTAATGCTGTCGTCAGTCATTGCATCTCATGAAATGACATTGCCTGAGTAGCAAAATTTGTTAACAACCTCGAGTGATACATCATTGATGGACACAAGTGGAGTAGTTGCGGTACATCCTAGTCAAGTCTGGACCATGACTTCAGTCTTCTTTTGGCTGATAGTTAAGCCAAAACATTTTGTGGCAAACGCAAAGCAGTTAGTGAGCAACTGAATGTTCCTGAGGTTAGGGGCCAATAAAGCACAATAATCGGTGAACAGTAGTTCATGAATAATTGTCTTCATAACTTTTGTCTTCACAGGCAGGCAATGCATATTCAAGATACCTCCATCTGCACATAAATGCCACAATCAATGTCTCTGAATGCATCTGTTATAACAACTGCAAACATGATGCCAAATAGTGTTGGAGCAAGAACACAGCCATGTTTTACTGCATTGGTGACAACAAAGGGAGCTGAGAAAGCAGCCTTGGTGAAGGACACGAACCTGCATTTCTGCAGGGAAAGATTTAATAAAGTTGACAAACTTACTGAGGCAACCGAACTTGTGGAGGAGTGTCCACAGACAGGCCATCTCAATTTACAGAGTCAAAGGCCTTAGTAAGATGGGAAATGGGGAGCAGACAGAGCTCCTGGAATGGGGAAGAAGTGGGTAAGAGGGTGCACACAGAGCCCCTGCCATGGAGGGGGAGAAGGGGGACAATAGAATGGAAGAGGGAGGAAGGGGGCACACAGAGCCCCTGCCATTCAGACAATGGGGCATGGAGGATGTTGGACTGGGTGTTCATGCAAAGCCACTAGCATGGGGGAAAATGGGGGATTCTGGTGTGGGAGGACGGGAGTATGGGGGCACACAGAGACCTTAGCTGGGGTGTTCAGGGAATCCCCGCAATAGAGGGGGATGGGAGGGTGGCATCCAGGGAGCTGTTGGGGAGAGTGGAGGGATGCAAGGAGCCCGTGGGGTGCAATAAGCTCAGCTGACACAAGCAACAACACATACAACCCCCTAGTAAAAACCTCTTAGTCCCTAGGAAGAAGAATTTCTCTGGGGGCAGGCATTGCATAGGGCAAGCCATACACAGGCTTTCTTACAAGACCTGGGGGCAGAAGGAGGGCAGGGCAGGAGCATATTTCATATTTAATATACTTATATGGCCCCTACCACCCTAGTATCTGAACACCTCACCGACTTTAATGTATTGATTCTCACACACCCCTATGAGGTAGGGCAGTGCTATTATCCCCAATGTATGGATGGGGAAAGTGAGGCACAAAGCGACTGAATGACTTGCCCAAGGTCACACAACCAGTCTGTGGCAGAGCAGAGAATTCAGTGTGGGTCTCCAGATAACACCCTAACCACGGGGCCAACCTGCCCAGCCTCAGTGCACACCTCTATGGCCACTCTGGGTCACAGGGCTGCCATAACCCTGGGGTGCCTAAATTATGCTAGGGGCTGTTCTGGCTCCTGACCGGCCCAGAACCAAGAGGGGCACAAAAATGATTTAAAGTCATCTTTGCTTCCTCTCCCCTGGGCTGGGCCATGCAGTCCCTCCCACAGTCTTAAGCATCTTGAATCAAAATAATTCCCTGTCTCAATCAGTTTTCACATTAGCCCCGCTGTCCTCCTCCCTTTTTCTCCTTTCCACTTTCTTTATACATTACAGAGAAGTAAAGAAAGTCACGCTCAATTTATTTTTTCCCTGCAGTTCACCACTAAGGCCTGGTCTACACTATGACTTTAATTCGGATTTAGCAGCGTTAAATCGAATTAACCCTGCACCCGTCCACACAACGAAGCCATTTATTTTGAAATAAAGGGCTCTTAAAATCGATTTCTGTACTCCACCCCGACGAGCGGAGTAGCGCCAAAATAGATTTTGTCATTTCGAATTAGGGTTAGTATGGCTGCAATTCGATGGTATTGGGCTCCGGGAGCTATCCCACAGTGCACCATTGTGACCGCTCTGGACAGCAATCTGAACTCGGATGCACTGGCCAGGTAGACAGGAAAAGCCCCGCGAACATTTGAATTTCATTTCCTGTTTGCCCAGTGTGGAAAGCACAGGTGACCACAGATAGCTCATCAGCATAGGTAACCATACAGGCTGATAATCGAAAAAGAGCACCAGCATGGACCGTACGGGAGGTACTGGATCTGATTGCTATATGGGGAGAGGATTCAGTGCTAGCAGAACTTCGTTCGAAAAGACGAAATGCCAAAATTTTTGAAAAAATCTCCAAGGGCATGATGGAGAGAGGCCACAATAGGGACTCAGATCAGTGCCACGTGAAAGTCAAGGAGCTCAGACAAGCCTATCAAAAAACAAAGGAGGCAAATGGTCGCTCCGGGTCAGAGCCGCGGACATGCCGCTTCTACGCCGAGCTGCATGCAGTACTAGGGGGGGCTGCCACCACTACCCCACCTCTGACCGTGGATTCCGAGGCGGGGATAATCTCATCAGCTACACCTGAGGATTCTGCGGATGGGGAAGAGGAGGAGGAGGAAGAGGACGAGCTTGCGGATAGCACCCAGCACTCCGTTCTCCCCAACAGCCAGGATCTTTTCTCAGCCTGACTGAAGTACCCTCCCAACCCAGTATCCAAGACCATGACCCCATGGAAGGGACCTCAGGTGAGTTTACCTTTTAAAATATAAAACTTGTTTTAAAAGCAAGCGTTTTTTAATGATTACTTTGCCCTGAGGACTTGGGATGCATTCGCGGCCAGTACAGCTACTGGAAAAGTCTGTTAACATGTCTGGGGATGGAGTGGAAATCCTCCAGGGACATCTCCATGAAGCATTCCTGGAGGTACTCCAAAAGCCTTGCCACAAGGTTTCTGGGCAGTGCAGCCTTATTCCGTCCTCCATGGTAGGACACTTGACCGCGCCATGCTTGCAGCAAGTAATCTGGTATCATTGCATGACAAAGCCTGGCAGCATATGGTCCCGGTGTTTGCTGGCATTCAAGCAACATCCGTTCTTTATCTCGCTGTGTAATCCTCAGGAGAGTGATATCGCTCATGGTAACCTGGTTGAAATACGGGAATTTAATTAAGGGGACAGAGGTGGCCGTTCCTACTGGGCTGTTTGCCTGTGGCTGAAAAGAAATCCTTCCCTGTAGTAAGCCAAGCGCGGGGCGGGGAATTGGCGCTGAGCTTTTCATGTGTGGCTAGCAGGGATCTTCCCTGATACCAGCCACGCGGTGGGGGGAGGGGTAAAGCGATCATCCCAGAGAATTCATGGCGGGGTGGGGGGGTGTTAGTTTGGTTCCTGCAGGGATCTTCCCTGATACCAGCCACGCGGTGGGGGAGGGATAAAGCGATCATCCAGAGAATTGGATAAGGGGGCTTAGTTTGTTTTCTGCTGCTGAAGGTTAACAGGAAAACCGCAGCAGTCAACTGGCTTTGCTTGGTATGTGGGAAAGGAGGGCGTAGAAGCCGAAAGACAATGACTTACCATGGCCGCATGCAAGCCGAATTCTGTTGCCCGGACCTGCGTCTGTGATCTCTAGCAGCAAAGCCACAGGCACTCAATATTAAGAGGCAAAATGCGACCTTGCACAGAAATCACATGTGCTATGTAATGTGAATAGTGTTGGTCACTGTGAAAGAGTATAAGAATTGTTCTGCAAAATGTATCTTTTTAAAAAATTCTCTCCTTTTTTCCCTCCCTCCAGCAGCTGCAAATTCTTCAAGCCTCCCTCCTCCGTCCCGAAGGCTATCTCAGATAAGGCGTCGGAAAAAGAAGACGCGAGACGATATGTTCGCAGAAATCATGGAATCCACCCGCAGTGAAAGAGCTCATCTGAATGAGTGGAAGGACATGGTTTCAAAGTATAGGAAAGAAGCCAGTGAACGTAAGGACAGGAGGGACCAACGTGAGGACATGAGGGACCAACATGAGGACAGGAGGGACCAACGTGAGGAGAGGAGAGACGCTCGAGATGAGAGGTGGCGGCAGGAAGATCAGAGGAGGCAGGATGCAACGCTGGGGCTGCTGCGTGAGCAAACAGACATGCTCCGGCATCTGGTGGAGCTTCAGGAATGGCAGCAGGATAACAGAGTGCCGCTACAGCCCCTGTATAACCCCCCTCCCCCCCTCACCATGTTCCATAGCCTCCACACCCAGCCGTGTAAGAACGCGGGGGGGGGGGGAGGCTCCGTACACCTTCTCATTCCACCCCAGTGGACAGCCCAAGCAAAAGGCTGTCATTTTTTTAACCTTTTTTTAGTGGCCTTTTCCTTCCCGCCGATCCTCCTCCCAAACCCCACCCGGGTTCTCTCCCTCTTTTTATAATCTATTAATAAAGAATAAATGATTTTTAAACGATAGTGACTTTATTTGGTTTGAAAGCAAGCTGGGGGAAGGGGGAGGGTGGGTTCCTTACAGAGAATGAGTCAATAAAGGGGGCGGGTTTTCATGAAGGAGAAACAAACAGAAATTTCACACTGTAGCCTGGCCAGTCATGAAACTGGTTTTCAAAGCTTCTCTGATGCACAGCACTTCCTGGTGTGCTCTTCTAATCGCCCTGGTGTCTGGCTGCACATAATCAGCAGCCAGGCGATTTGCCTCAGCCTCCCACCCCGCCATAAAGGTCTCCCCCTTACTTTCACAGAGATTGTGGAGCACACAGCAAGCAGAAATAACAATGGGGATATTGGTTTGGCTGAGGTCTGAGCGAGTCAGTAACGATCGCCAGCGACCTTTTAAACGGCCAAATGCACATTCTACCACCATTCTGCACTTGCTCAGCCTGTAGTTGAACAGCTCCTGACTCCTGTCCAGGCTGCCTGTGTATGGCTTCATGAGCCATGGCATTAAGGGGTAGGCTGGGTCCCCAAGAATAACTATTGGCATTTCAACATCCCCAACGGTTATTTTCTGGTCAGGGAAGTAAGTCCCTTGCTGCAGCCGTTTAAACAGAGTAGTGTTCCTGAAGACGTGAGTGTCATGAACCCTTCCCGGCCAGCCCACGTTGATGTTGGTGAAACGTCCCTTGTGATCCACAAGTGCTTGCAGCACCACTGAAAAGTACCCCTTGCGGTTTATGTACTGGGTACCCTGGTGCTCCGGTGCCAAGATAGGGATATGGGTTCCATCTATCGCCCCACCACAGTTAGGGAATCCCATTGCAGCAAAGCCATCCACTATGGCCTGCACATTTCCCAGAGTCACTTCCTTTCGTAGCAGCAGCTCAGTGATTGCTTTGGCTACTTGCATCACAGCAGCCCCCACAGTAGATTTGCTCACTCCAAATTGATTCCCGACTGACCGGTAGCTGTCTGGCGTTGCAAGCTTCCACAGGGCTATCGCCACTCGCTTCTCAACTGTGAGGGCTGCTCTCATCTTGGTATTCTGGCGTTTCAGGGCAGGGGACAGCAAGTCACAAAGTTCCATGAAAGTGCCCTTACGCATGCGAAAGTTTTGCAGCCACTGGGAATTGTCCCACACCTGCAACACTATGCGGTCCCACCAGTCTGTGCTTGTTTCCCGTGCCCAGAATCGGCGTTCCATGGATAGAACCTGCCCCATTAACAATATGATCTCCAAAGCACTGGGGCCCGCGGTTTGAGAGAATTCTGTGTCCATGTCCATGTCCTCATCACGCTTGTCGCTGCGCTGCCGTCACCGCCACCTCCTCGCCTCGTTTTTCTGGTCCTGGCTCAGCATAAACTGCACGAGAACGCGCGAGGTGTTTACAATGTTCATGACTGCTGTCTTGAGCTGAGCGGGCTCCATGCTTGCCGTGGTATGGAGTCTGCAATGTTCACCCAGGAAAAAAGGCGCGAAATGGTTGTCTGTCGTCCGTTGCTTTCATGGAGGGAAGGGTGAGGCTGTACCCAGAACCACCTGCGACAATGTTTTTTGCCCCATCAGGCACTGGGATCTCAACCCAGAATTCCAATGGGCGGGGGAGACTGCGGGAACTATGGGATAGCTATGGGATAGCTACCCACAGTGCAACGCTCCAGAAATCAACGCTAGCCCCGGTACATGGACGCACACCGCCGAATTAATGTGCTTAGTGTGGCTGCATACATTCGACTTTATACAATCTGTTTCCCAAATTCGAATTATATAAATTCGGATTAATCCCGTAGTGTAGACATACCCTAAGGATCCAGACCTGAAAGGTGCTGAAATCCTGTGGCTTTCATAAGAGCTGGGGATCAGTCCCTCCCAGAATCACGCTGTCAGCTGGACCTGTAAAGGGACCCAGTCATACACTTTGGATTGGAAACAAACAAACACAACTCCAAATGCCAAGGTCCTGATCCTGCAATGAGCCCTGTGCAGGCAGATCCAGGGAATCTGTGGGGGCGCAGGGTTCCAGTTGCATGCCTGGGATCCCAATTTCCTTCCCTGCCTTAGCAACTGGCCTCTGAAATGATTAAACCAGAAGGAATTTTAACAGCTTTCTGATGGCATGTTTGTTCTGGGCCTTTCCCTCTGTGAAAGCAGACAAGGCGATCCCTGGTCAGTTTCAGCCTCAGTTTCTCAAGCGCTTGGTTGCAAAGGCTGGCTCTCTGAACAATTCCCATCCGATTACAAGCTGAAAAAATGGCAGGAGAGGTTTCTCTGAGTTCTTTCGTTTCTGATCAGGGCCGAGCCTGGGGCCCAGTTTGGCCTGACTGTGTCATAGATACATAGAAGATCAGGGTTGGAAGAGACCTCAGGAGGTCATCTAGTCCAACCCCCTGTCTCTTTAAGTGTTGAAGCTGGGTGGATCCCAGGACATTAGAGAGACAGGGTGAGGGAAGTACTGTAATAGCTTTGACTGGCCCAACTTCTGCCGGCCACAGAGACCAGCTCACCCACCTTGTCTCTCTCCTGGCTCTTTAAGAGATTGTGGGGCAGCAGATTCTTGCACAGGTAAAGTGGGAGGCTCCCATCTTCCCCCTCCCCCTCTCTGTGTCTTTCCTCCCTCCTGCCTCCTCCCTTCCTCTGTATGTCATTGGGGATTAGCAGCTGGGGCCAGGCCAGCTCGGCAGCGCCTCGCAATCCGCTGCGCACGGCCGCACGCAGAGGCAGAGAGACCAAAAATAAACGAGGAGGGGACGGACCTTGAGTTATTTTTTTTCTGGTCTAATGAGCCTCCCACCCTCTTTCTAGCCTGGGCGGGAAGAAGGCGAAGAACCGTCCCCCGGGCCTCTGCGGGCGCTAGGACTTCCTGGAGCGACGCCGGGCGTCTGGGAAGAGCCGCTGGGAGCCTTCACCTGCTGGGAGGAGCTGCGGGGCGCCGGGGCACCATGAAGGATCGGCTGGAGCAGCTCAAAGCCGTGAGTCACTGGAGGGGGGGCTCGATCCCTGTGCCCCGGGGCTGATGCTAATAATAAGACCCAGCTCTTCTGTAGCGCTTGGGGGGGCTCGATGCTGTGATGATACTGAGAGTGGGAAGTGCCGGGGGTAGGGGGCATTCGCTGGCACTTGTGGTTCCCCCCCGCTTCCTGCGTTCTTGAGTATCCCCCCCCCCCCCCCCCAGCTCCCTGGTCTCTCCAGTATCCCCACCCAGCTCCACAATCACCCTGCCCCCCACCAGCTCCCTAGTCTTTCCAGTATCCCCAACTCACCCCCACAATCAGCTCCCCCACCCCCTCTCATCTCCCTGTTCTCTCCAATATCCCCACAAAAACAAAGAGGAGTCCAGTGGCACCTTAAAGACTAACAGATTTATTTGGGCATAAGCTTTGGTGGGTAAAAAGCTCACTTCTTCAGATGCATGGAGAAGTGGGTATTTTACCATGCATCTGAAGAAGTGGGTTTTTTACCCTTGAAAGCTTATGCCCAAATAAATCTGTTAGTCTTTAAGGTGCCACCAGACTCCTTGTTGTTTTTGTGGATACAGACTAACACGGCTACCCTTCTGATACTTGGTATCCCCACAATCAGCTCCTTCCCCCCCCCCCCCCATCTCCCTAATCTCTCCAGTATCCCCACCCCAGCCCCACAATCAGCCTCCTATCTCTGGTCTCTCTGGTATCTCTTCCGCCCGCACCTCCCCAGCTCTACAGTCAGCCCTCCCCCACAATTCCCTGGTCTCTCTAGTAACCCCCCTCCCAGCTCTACAATCAACCTCCCCCTCCCCATCTCCCTGGTCTCTCCTATGTAAAGCTGAGGGCAGGGGGAATAATCAAGCTCCATTTGCGGAGTGATTGTTTGTCTCTCTCCCCACAGTGGGGAATTGGGGGGGGGGGGTGGCTGGAGTGATGGCTGTATGTTGCAAATTGGGGGGGGCAAACCCAGGGCAGCCCCCCCCCCCCCAGTGATAATAGGTGTTTGATGCCCCCAGGAGGGGAGGGGAAGGAGGAGAGTGTCTGCATGAGGTGTCCTGAGGGCTGAGCAGGTTGTTGCTGAGGTTGAGGTTCTTTTGTGCCCTGAGAGCGGGGGGGGGGTCCAGGGCTCAGAGGGGGCCTGCTGGCCAAGGGCCCTTGTTCTTCTATCAGGGGGGCCCCACGAGGGTCAGCTGAGGGAGGGGGAGGTGGGCTGAAGAGATCTGGGGGATGGAGGCCATTTCAATCCCCCCATCCCCCCCACTTGTATTTGGATGAGTCGAGCTGGCAACTTCCTCCTTTTCTTTTCCTCTTGGGGACGGTTTTTTCCACCCGTTGCTCAGCCTGTCCGTTAACGGCCTTGCCCACCCATTGCTCAGCCTGTCCGTTAACTGGCGATAACAGTACCCACAGGGTTACACCCATTATTACCCTGGCACTTTGCTCTGTGACTGTCTGAGCTTCCTTCCCCTGCATCACACAGGCACCTTGCTGGCTGATCACGGGGTGGTGAGCGCTAGAGCCTGGGGCTATTCTCAGGAGGGTTGCTTGGACACACTGGCTCTGGTGCTAGTTTCTTTAATGTGTGGGGTTGCTTGTGAGCACCAGGGGCTATGCACAATGTGCTGCTATTGTAGGGTCGCTTGTGAGCTGCACATGCGTTATTCCTGTAGGGTGCTTGCAACCACCCCCCTGGGGCTATGCACCCACCTTTCTGTTATATGAACTTGTGCGAACTCCCAGGGACTGTGCAGGCTGCCTCGTGATGGTAGGGTCACCCAAGGGAGACGCACGCGCGTGCTGCCTCGTTATTGTAGGGTCACCCGTGAGAGCTGTGTATGTTCCCTTGGTGGTGTCACTGGTGTCAGAAGGTAGGTCACCCAGGGCAAGGCCGCCCGTTGGCACGGGATCAGACTCTCACGGCTTTCATTGCCAGGAAGCGCTAGTTAAACATGTATCAGACAAAGGGCTGAATGCAGAGAATAAAAGGCCGAAACAAATGGGAGCCCTGGTGTCTGTGAGGCTCCTTGGTTAGCCGGTCCCACTACGCCCTCATTCTCCCCAGCCTGTTTTGCCCCAACCCAGCTGTAATGCAGGATCTGCCCTGCCTGGTAGTGCATGGGCAGCAGCTAAGCAGAGCCGGGTGGGAGTAGCATGACTGTAGTATCCTGTCTGCAGCTTCTTTGCTTCAGGAGGGCTCTGGGGGTTTTTGGTCAGAGGTATCAGAGAAATCTATAATGCTGTGGGAAGTGGGTCTAGCTCCCACCCTGGAGTGTGTCACCTTTAAGGGAGCAGGTATTCGGAGACCAAACCATCCCTGTTCTGATCCCTCACCTGGGGCAGCAACATCCGGTGCCCATATTCTCCTGAAGGCCTGGTGATATCCCACTCTATCAGGCTGGGATGTGGGGATTAGAGGGAGTGTGGATGAGGGGTCAGAGCATGGGCCTAGACATCTGGATCTCTGCTGCTGACTCACTGTGTGACTTTGGCTGAGTCACTCCCTCCCACCTCCCCATGCTCAGTTTCCCCATCTGTGAAATAGGGCTAATGATGGTGGGCTGTGGAAAGGCCATGTACTTTCTGCTGTTTACTACAAAAGAGAAGTAGGGTCTCTTCTTCTGGTGGGAGCCTGGGGGAGCAGCAACCTCAGCCCCTGGGGCTGGAGGAGTGCTTGGCAGCGCCCTTCCCTGAAGCTTAATGAGCAGCGTTGTTAGGCTCTAAAGAGAGTCATCTCCTTCCCTTGCCCTCATCAGAAAAAGGCTGCTGTGGGGCATGAGGAAGTGGCAAAGGATGGGCAGGAATCTGCAGGGCTCTGAGGGGGAAGCATGAGAGACAACCCAACCCCCTCTATCCGGGGCATCCCAGGGCGATGCTGCCCCAGCCTGCAGGCCCTGTGGGAAAATCCACGTGCCTTGTTTGAACTGCACCCACTATGGGAGACCCTAGGGGGAGATCCAAACCGTCACTAAAGATGACTCTTCTCATTGGGGAATAGCAGCCTATGCCAGAAAACAGACCCCCTGAAAGAAACCAGCATCTCCTGTGTAATTGCTCACCTTAAGGATCACATCAGGCTTGTCGAATTAACAGCTTCCCCCCCAAAATGTCTTGGCCTACCCAGAATGGAGAGGCCTCTCCCAATCAAATTGATCTCTTCTCTCAGAGCCCAAAGGGTTAAACTTTTTTGCCTGGCTTCCCCTGGGGGGAACAAAGGCCTCTCCTGGTCTGTATGTGTCCCTCCAGGACACCAGGGGTTAAACTCTCCCTTTCGCCATCACCCCAGTGACTATTAGGACCGGCTGGAAAACAGAAATTCCTTTCTGTAAAAAAGGGAGAGGATTGGAGATTTATTTTCTGCATGGGAATGAAAAAGAGACCTTGAGAGACAGAGCACATCTGTGTCCCCACAATAGCCTGGTGGTTTGGGCACTCATGTGGGATGTAAGAGATCCGGGTTCAAGATCCTGCCCTGAATCAGGGGGAGAGAGGCCTTGAACCTGCGACTCCTGCGTCACAGGTGGGCTATTCTGGAGTGTCTGCTTTGGGGGGTTGATCTCTGCGGTACAGGAGCAGAACAGGCATCCTTTGAGCTCTCCTCTTTCTGCCGGTCCAGGGGTTACATGGCAGTGTTGATTCATTTGGTGTCCCTGTTGGTGGCTGGGAGAGAAGGGGGTGGGGGAGAGTGACAGGGATTTAGCTGGGATTACAAAGCCATCAGCTAGGGGAAGAGGAGATAAAACGCTTGGAGGGGAGAGAGAGAAGGGGATTAATTTTATTTTTATTCCTCGGAGGGCTGGAGTCCCGAACCGGCAGTGAGAGTGGGAGGGCAGGCAAAGGGAGGGGATCTGGATGGGTAGCAGGTCCGTCCACCCTCTTGGGAAACAATCCTGTCCCGCCCTGGGGGAGGGGGGTTACCAGGGTCTGAGTCGGATATGGCACATAGGGACAGTTCCCCACCCCTTGGATACAATCCCAGATCTGTCCTGGCATGGGGACCTTGTCAGGGTGTGACTGATGGGGCACAAGGAGCAGGCGGGTCATTGGGGCATTCTCATGACCTGCTCTTTGTAGCTTGGGAGGGCAGTGGGGCAACTAGCGTATTTCCCATAGTCGCTCTCCCATTGTTTGTGCCATGTGATGTCTCTCCTTGGTAGATGCCATCTTGAGAAGTTGAGCTCCATCTGAGAGGCATTGTGTTGGCAGGGGGATGGGCCTGGTCTCCTTGGGCCATTTGCTGAGGCTGGGAAATCCAGAGCTGCAGCTGGTGTCTAAACAGGAGAACCCTGTTCCAGGGGTTCCCCACTTGGGGGTCTGAGCAGGGACTTTGGGTCGGTCTCTCTGTGGATCGGAGCACAGACAGGCCCCATAAGGCCTGGTTTAATCACCAACCAACCCGTTGGCTGCCTTCCTCCTCCAGAGGGAACAGGCTGGAGGTTCACTGGTTACGCTTGGCCTGCTCTAGCTGGGGCAAAGTTCAGCCTCCTAGGCGGATGAGCATAGCAGTAAAGATCTGAGCAGAGCTGTGTTACTGCCCCCGCCCCCAAAGGTCCTGTGGAGAGTAGAGCATGTCCCACGCTGGAGGTTACGATGCCATGGTGCCAGCCGTCAAACGGGGGCCAATCTGGCAGTGGCCTGGGGCTAATGCAGGAATAGTAGCCTCAATACCTTCCTCCAATGACTTTGCAGCCCTCTGGGGAAATCAACCACGATAGCTATTGCAGAATAGCTCCCCTCTATTCTGTTCCTGAATAGAGTGCTCACATGGGGAGTGACTGTACCTAGTGAGCAGAGCACTGCGTCTCAGGAGGCCTGGTTTCTAGTCCCAGCTTGGCCACTGGCCAGCTGGGTGACCTTGGGCAAATCACTTCCCCAAGCTGTAAAATGGGGATAATGATCCTGCCCTCTTTGCAAAGTGCTTTGTGACCTACAGGTGAAAAGCATTGGATAAAAGCTAGGACTGATGATGATTATTTTAACTGTGGTATTTCCCATGTAGAGAAGCCCTTAGGGAGTTGACACTCTAGAATTAACATCCTGATAAGCACAATTTTACCAGGATGTGTCTGGTCTTATTTCTGATGGCCTGAAACGATTCGCTAAGCCAGTCACTCATTCAGTACAGTGGCACCAACCAAACCTAATGTAACTTTGAGGACTCTGTTCCTGGATTGTATTCCAGCCGTGGGAGGGGATCAGCCCTGAGGGCAGGGGGATGGTACTGGGAGGGATGGTACTGGGAGAGATGCTAGGCCACGCTCCTGGGCAACAGAGGATCCTGTGGAAAGCTTCCTTTTCTCCCCACCTTGGTTAATAGTTTTGGATGAAATTGATGCCCATGACATTGAGGACACTTGGTGAGCACTCAGCTCTGCAGCAAGCAGGGATCTCTTGGTGGTGGGTAGAGTTTAGATGGGCTCTGGTCAAATATTGGAGAGAACAGCTCTGCTGCTAGTGGAGAATCAAATGGATCCAAGTCACTTGACAAATAAAACACTACTAAAAAAACCAACCATCGGTTGCCATGCTGCACAGTGCGTCCACTTGGAGCTAAGAGCTGCATAATTGGGAAGCTGCTTGCAGTACATCCCACCAGCTTTATTGAACCTGCTATTATTAGTATTACTTATCTGTATTTCCGTGGTCCTTGGGAGACCTGCTCATGGAGCAGGACCCATTGTGCTAGGTGCTGTACAAGTACAGATGGGCAACGAGACAGTATTGGTCAGCGTGATGGGCAGTGGTCTGTGCACATCAACGGTCTGAGCGTTGTCAGGTTTTCATAGGCATTGCAGCAAAGGAGAGTTTTGAAGCGGGATCTGACTGGGGATGATGAGGCGGAGCTGGAGATGTTTTATGAGGAGCGTCTCCCAAGCACAAGGGGCAGTCTGGGAGAAAGCACAGAGGTGCCTGTTTGAAAATATAACACGTGGGCGGTGGAAGCTGGCCCGAGGGGCCAATTGCAGGTGAGCATCAACAGCTTGATAGCGAATGAGGGATAAGAGGTCAGGTGGGGATTGACCGCAAAGGGCCTTGGAAGTGAAGACAAGCAGCTTAAGTTTGATGCGATAGAGAAGGGGGAGCCAGAGGAGGGATGCAAAGAGAGGAGATCAGCGACGGGCTAGTAAAATGATCTTTGCACAACAATACTGTATATTCCTATGTGCAAGGAGGTGGGCTCTTTCTGTTGGCAATCTGCATATACATCTGTAGCTCTTTTTAATATAGCCTTTCCATAACACTTGGAACTCCATAGCAAAGGGAGGCCAGAGCCTCAGACTCCAAAAGTCACTTAATTGCAAGGAAAATCTCCATTAACTGGCAGCAGTGTAAGGCCAATGGCACACCAGTGAGCGGCTCTGATCCCATCCACTAGAGAGCAGTGGTGCACATTTACTCGCTTTCTCTATCTGTTCAGACAATACTATAGATTGTGACAGAGATATTTGCTTACAGCTGTGAGCGAGCTTCCCTCCTCCCCCCCCCCCCATTGGCTAAGCGAGGTCCTCAGCATAACAAGTACAGTAGTACACTTTCCTGCCTTCTGCTGTGGAGATTCAAGAAGGAAGCAGAATGTTTTGGGTGATGCCTACAACAGATGGGGTCAGGTCCTTGCTGGTTTGATGGCTGGAGGGCCAGAAAATTGAGGCGAGAGGAAAATGTTAAACAGACCAGGGGAGTGGGGCAAGGCGGGAGGGCAGCAGCTGGCGGTCTGTGCTGTTTGTTACCTGTGGAGACAGCGTCTGTTTGAATCATAGAATATCAGGGTTGGAAGGGACCTCAGGAAGTCATCTAGTCCAACCCCCTGCTCAAAGCAGGACCAATTCCCAACTAAATCATCCCAGCCAGGGCTTTGTCAAGCCGGGCCTTAAAAACCTCTAAGGAAGGAGATTCCACCACCTCCCTAGGTAACGCATTCCAGTGCTTCACCACCCTCCTAGTGAAATAGTGTTTCCTAATATCCAACCTAGACCTCCCCCACTGCAACTTGAGACCATTGCTCCTTGTTCTGTCATCTGCCACCACTGAGAACAGCCGAGCTCCATCCTCTTTGGAACCCCCCCCCCCCCAGGTAGTTGAAAGCAGCTATCAAATCCCCCCTCATTCTTCTCTTCTGGAGACTAAACAATCCCAGTTCCCTCAGCCTTTCCTCATAAGTCATGTGTATCTACCACGCCTCCCAGTTTAGTGTCATCTGCAAACTTGCTGAGAGTGCAGTCCACACCATCCTCCAGATCATTAATAAAGACATTAAACAAAACCGACCCCTGGGGCACTCCGCTCGAAACCGGCTGCCAACTAGACATGGAGCGGTTTGAGTCATGTGTTGATTCTAAACGAAGAAGGATCGCTGGAGATTGTGGCAGTTGGAGTGTCGGGTGGAGGCAAGGAGAGAACAGCACGAGGAGACAACGCCCCCCTGCCTGGCAGCTCTTGGCAAACTCCAGGAGAAGAGTGAGGAGTGAAGGCTTTTCGTCCTCCTGTTGGGCCTTGGGTCTCTGTAATGGCTACAGGATCAGCCATCGAGACCCACCGACTGTTGGATAACCGGAGAGAAACCCAGAGCAGGGACTCCTGGGGCAGCCTTTGGGGGCTAAGCTCATCCTCACGGTAACACCCTGGGATGAACGTGGACCTTGGTAGAGCACCGGTGGTGATACACTAGCTGTGAGTAGCTGTTGTTGTGGTGGGGACAGTGTAGGAACTGAGGCCAGTGCCTGTGCACTGGTGGGGGACAATAAGAACTTCGGGACAGATCCTTAAAGGTATTTAGGTGCCTAACTCCCATGGAAACAAATTGGGTTTTAGTACTTCATGATCTCAGGATAATCCCCTCACTCCATCCTTTTCTTCACCAGTGGTCTCCACGGTGCCACCAAAGGGCGGTTGCAAAGTGGCCAATGAATGGTCCAACCTTCGGCTGGGTATCCTTGCTGGCAGGTGGAGCTAGTTCTTGGTGCTGGGGACTCTGTCTCATCTCAGATCCTCCACTCAGCTCCCAACGTATGGCTGCAATTTTTCTTCCTTCACAATGTAACACGTGACTAAGCTCCTCCCACTCCCTGTCGATGACAACAATATACATCCTGGATGCCACTCCTGAGGTTTTCATGATCCACTCTATGGCGGGAACCAGCTCCAGATGTCTTTCTCGCTCATCTCTATCGACTGGGTTTTTTCATTTTAAAATCTACTCTTGAATTCTTCCCTCCCCTCCTGCACCAAACATTATTCTTTTGGTTTTATGGTACCCAGAAGCGTGCTGGTGTAGGCCACCCTGCTTTGAGCCAAGAACAGGCATCGAACCCGGGACTCTGAGTGGTAGAAGCATGAACCTCCTCCACCACTAGAGCTGAAGGAGTAAGTCCCTTGGCTGGCACTTGTTGTGGATGTGTTAACTTCGTATGTGGTACAGCCACTAGGGGCGGACAATGACCTATATTCTCCTCCGCGAATAGCGTAGCTGAAGTCGGCGTATCTTAGGTTGACTTACCTGGCCGTGAGGACGGCGGCGAGTCGACCGCTGCTGCTCCCCCATTGACTCCGCTTCCGCCTCTCGCGAGCTGGAGTTCCGGAGTCGATGGGGAGCGTGTTCGGGGATCGATTTATCCGCGTCTAGACGAGACGCGATTAATCGATCCCTGATAGATTGATCACTACCCGCCGATCCGGCGGGTAGTGAAGACCTGCCCTCAGTGGTTTCACAAAGCCAATGTTATAGGATTCTGGCATTTTAATTATCAAGGGGAAAACACATCTTAGTCTTTAACACTCTCATACCAGGGTGCGTGGGCTTACAGAAGGAAGGGGCGAAGGAGTGGGGAATGTTCCCATTTCAACACAAACCTAGGGAAGGATAAAGCTATATTTTTGTTTTTCTGGAAATGTTTCTACTTTGTTCCTTGGGTGGTGGGGGGGGGGGGGGAAACCCGAGTGTCTCAACTGAATAGCTCAGGGTCTGAAGTCCTTGTACTGGCTTTGGAGCAACCCTTCTCCAGAAAATGTTCTGGAAATAGCTGGCACAAGGTGATATCTGGTGTGTTCCAAAGGCAGAATAATGTGTTTTCCCCAAGTGTCTGTGTGAGCCCTGGGGACACACAGGTAGAGGGCAGGATCTAGTGATGCCATAGAGACCGAGGTCATCTCAACCTCCCCTTCTGCTGGTGGTAGGATTTTAACAGGAGGTTCCCCCAGAGTCCCCTCCATCACATTACTCTGCTGGGCTCTTTACAGAACAAACAGAAAAATGGTCACGGCCATGAGGCATTTGAAATCAAACTCCGGGCCCTGCAATAGGATCTAGGAAAGAAGAACTCAAGTTGGGGGGGGGGGGGGGGGGTCTAGATCCTCATAGGTATTTAGGTGCCCAATTCCCATTGATTTCAGTGGGAGTTAGGTGCTTAAATACCATTGAGGATCTGCGCCTAGGACTCTGTAGAGAGGAAGGATGGTCTGGGGTGGGAACTGGGGGACTCAGGGTCAGTTCTCTGCTTTCCCAGACCTTGGGCAAGTCATTTGGACTCTGTGCTACTGTTCTGCATCTGAAACAAACCTCACAGGGGTGCTGGGAGGTTAAAGAGGTAAGTCCCTTAGATTAAGGTCAGCTATGTGGGTCCTTTGTGGGGATCAGGGCCTAACTGTAATTGTGACCCGATGAGTGGGGTTAGCAAGGAGATAGGCTGGGGAGGGAGGAGGGTTACAACAATAAGCTCCTGGGGTGACTCAGTTTAGGTCGGTGCCAACCTTTTTCCTCAAGGGATGTCACCTCAAACTGGCTGTTTGAACAGCAGCTGCAGGAAGGGGTTGGGGAGATATGGCGGTTCCAGCTGTATTTCCTGTTAAAACTGCCCCCCTCTCTTCTTAGCAGCATGCAGGACTCGCACAGCTACAGATATTTCTTGTTTTCAGGCAGTTGCTTAAATGGTCTCGCTTCTTATTACGCAGTGCTGTTGTAGCCGGGTGGGACCCAGAATATTGGACAGACAAGGTGGGTGAGGTAATAGCTTTAATTGGGCCAACTTCTGTTGGTGAGAGACAAGCTTTCGAAGAGCTCTGTGTGGCTGGGAAACTTCTCTCTCATCAACAGAAGTTGGCCCAATAAAACATTAGCTCACCCACATTGTCTCTCTCTTCGTATTGGCAGGGCTAGGTGCAACACAGACGGCCTGCACTGCAGCCGCTGTCTCTTGTCTGAATTTATCAGCATTCCCAGTTACCTGTTGCAAGTGAACCTCAGTTCTGCCCTGCAGCAGGCGCTGCTATCCCAGTTCTGGGCTCCCTATGTGTTGCTTTGCTGGTTACCCTGCTATCCCAGCTGTGGGCTCCCCACACACAGCTCTGTCAATGCCCCTCTGTCCCAACCCCCTGCTATCCTAGCCCCAGGCTCCTCACACAGCTCTGCTGGTGCCCCTCAATCCCAGGCTGCAGCCCCTTGCTAGCCCAGTCATTCTTCCCTCCACCCCACCCCAGCTCTGCAGATGCCCCTGAATCCTGACTCCCAGCCCTGCTTCCTTAGGGGGTTGTCTGAGGAGTGGCTGTTTCCTGGTTCCGAGTGACTCCGCACAAGGATCAGCCCCAAACCAGCAGCTGGGTTTTTACCCCTCATGCATATCCCCTGCCTTTGCTCTCCGCTCCTCAAGATGGTGTCAGGCTGGAGGGCCCCCGTGCCCCCTCTTCTTTCTCTGGCTCTGCAGAGCGCCTCGGGAGGGTGTAATGCAATTAAACAGGGAATCCAGCCATCTGGTCCTGGCTTTTGTCAGGCCCTGTGGGAAGGAGGAGGATGGTCATCTGTCCCTTAAACCAAGAGCTGGGGACAGTGATGGGTGTACAGGGGCATTGGCGCGTGGCATCAAGTCTCTTGCCCTTTAAACGGGGGAAGTGGCAAAACCAGTTGACTATGGGGTGTGCATGGGTCTGGGGTGAATCTCTGTGTGTGGCTTAGGGGAGCAGCTGTCTCTTCAGATCCAGTGGGAGGGTCACCCACATGGGTGAGCCTGTCCTAGAGGAGTCACTGTCCCTTTAAAGCAGGAAGAGCTGGGCTGAGGGGCCCCAGGCGAAGCCAGTTGGGGTACATGGTTGGGGGACGGCTTGTGCATGCGCCTGAGCAGGCAGCCCCCCTCTCCCTGCCAGCAAACCGTTAATACCTTCGCTGTGTGTGTCTGGAACCAGATGTGAGATTAGCTCTGCTGCTAATCAGGAATGCAGATGGCTAAACGGAACACCCCTCTCGGGGACCTTGCCTGCTGAGCCTCCAAAGACCCTTCCTCTGGGCCAGGAACCTTCCCCCTCTGCAGCATCCTCGCCCCAGCATCTTATGCTTTCCTGGCAGCAACCGAGCAGGGTTTGTTTGAAACCTCTTGGCAGCTGCAGGGAGCGCACAGCTCTGGGGCTCCAGGATATGGGAGAGAGAAGGAGCCTCTTACTTCTAGGTCACTGGCTCCTATCTAGCCCCAGGTCGAGAGTGACTAGAAACTGCTAGAATCAGAGACATTCCAGCTGGAAAATGCCCTTCCTGCCATATTTTAGCTGGCTGCGTCCACTGGGCCCTTCTCGACCTTTCCTAGCACTCGGCTCAGTCTAATTTTAGATGTCCCGAGAGTCAGGGCTCCCATCGTTCCCCTTGGGAATCAATTTCACAGCCCCCCCATCAGGGAGGCTCTCTGACATTCATCCCCAATGTTCCTTTTCTTGCTTTCATCCCCTTAGACCTAGTTGTGGTCCCATGAGTAGGGATTACTCACTCTCACTGGCATTTACATCCTTCAGATGTTTACAGCCTGTCCCCCATCACCGTGCCTTGCACATCTCCTAGTCAAGCTGTATGTAACACCACACCCTTGTGTGTGTGTGTGTGTGTGTGGGGGGTGCATCAGCTGAGGGGATTGAACCTGGGTCCTTTGGATCTTCACACATGCGCCTCTGGTGTCTGAGCCAAAAGACCCACTTCTGTTCAGGGCCGGCTCTGGCTTTTTCGCCGCCCCAGGCG
>NW_020664441.1:2921299-2943885 GCF_002925995.2 Terrapene triunguis | reverse complement strand
GGGATTTCCCCCCGGACGGGGATTTGAATCCCAAAAAGCCGGACATGTCCGGGAAAATCCGGACGTATGGTAACCCTAGGTTGGATGGGCGGGGAGTTCTGAGGGGGGCAGTCAGGGGGCAGGGGCAAGGCTGTTTGGGGGGCACAGCCTTCCCTACCCGGCCCTCCATACAGTTTTGCACTCGGGCCAAAAAGTTTGCCCACCCCTGGTTTAGCTGAAGCTGTGGTGATGTGAAGTGCTGCTGCGTCATTGCTGTGGGCTGGGAGCGAACAGTGTCTTAACTGTAAAAGAATCCTATTTCTGCTCTGATTGGGAGGGGTGTGTGGTGAGGGCCACTTCCCCCCAGGGGAAATTTAAAATAGGGGCCAGACCCCTCCACTATGAACCCTGCCTTTTTACTAGCTACCCACAATACGTCTCCTACCTCCCCCACTCTCTCTTTACCTTCCCACCCCAGATTCCTGGTGCCTCTTCACCACATCCCCATTAGCAGCAGCAACAGTTTCCACAAAGCCCCTGGACTCCTGGGTACCCAAGTGTGGCTGAGGCTGCTGGGCTGGGATTCGAATCGCAGTCCCACCAGGGTAAATCAGGAGCGACTCCACTGAAGTCAGTGGAGTTACTCTAGATTACCCCCATGTGCCTGGCACTGAGTCGCCTTCTGATGGCTGGTATTTTTAGTAGCCCCGTATGAGATGAGTTGGTCTTTCCTCCGTCTTGTCCCTAGAGGACAAAGTACCAAACTCGTGGCACTAGCTGGCCCCCTTGTCATTGGTCTCAGCAGAGATCCCACGAAGTGATAGGCCGTGGAGGCTGAGCTCCCCACTTCCCCTAACAGGTCCCTCTAGATCTGGGCTGAGGCACGCTGGCGGTGAATGGTGCGGGGGAAGTCTGCAGGGCCACCACTCCTGATGCGCCAGTTGTGGGGAGGAACCGAAGATGGCTGTCTCCAGGGGGTCAGTCTGGAACGCAGCCCCATTACAGATGTTACTGAAAAGCCCCCTGATGTTTGAGTACCTATAGTGGCCGCTGCAGGAGGGAGAGCGAGAGAGAGAGAAGCATCTCCAGGAAGGATGATCCTCCACTTTAGATTAGTTTGGTGGATCTCAGTCTTTTCCAGGGCAGGACCCACCCTCCTCATCATTCTGAGTGAGGGCGACTCCCAGAGTCGCTTGCCTGGCTTCCCAACGGTGCTGCACTGGCATGGAGGCTGCAGGGTGTAGGGAGTGCAAATTGGGGCACTGGTGAGATGGCCTTTTGCACCCAGGGGGTAGGCTGTGAGGGGTTCCGCCTCTGTGCCGGGAAGCCCAGTGTGGGCGTGCCGGCTCTGGGAAGATCCCCTAACCCTCTCACTGGCCTTGCCCTCCCTTACAGAAGCAGGACCAGGATGACGATGCTGACGATGTGGAGATTGCCATCGAGAACACGGGGTTCATGGACGAGTTCTTCTCCGAGGTGAGGAGGAGGCGTGGCCCTGGGACAGGCCTCAGTCTCATTTACATTGTCCGTGTCCGTTCTCTGGGGAGAGGCAGCAAGGTGGGCTGGCAGATCTCCTTTTCCTGGGGAGCTCTTGGGACTAGAGATCCCCTCTCCTTTAGTGAACTGTGGTTCAGTGGATAGGGCACAGATCCGAGTGCTTCTCCCAGATCGGCCACTGGCTGGCTTGGTGACCTTGGGCAAATCCTGTCCCCTCTCTGTGCTTCAGTTTTCCCTCCCACCCTTTGTCTGTCTTGCCTATTTAGACTGAGACATGTTTGGGGCAGGGACTGTCTCTAAATGTCTGTACAGCCCCTAGCACCCTACGGCCTTGATCACAGTTCAGTGCTACTGTAATATAGCTAATAGTGATCTCTTGCGGTTTAGATTGAAGAAACCCGACAAAATATCGAGAAAATTGCAGAGAATGTGGAGGGGGCGAAAAAACTGTACAGTATCATCCTGTCCGCCCCCATCCCTGAGCAAAGTAAGTCTGAGCCTCCTCCTGGGCCTGAACAAGAGTGAACAGGTCACCTGCCTGGGATGGGTCAGTCCAGCTGGGGGGTGGATGGTGGATCTCTGCCGGGGGGTGGGTGGGCGGGCAGCAGGTGCTCTCCTGTCCCCAACTACTGCTGACTTGTGCTTTTGCAGAGACGAAAGACGACCTGGAGCAGCTCACGGCAGAGATAAAAAAAATAGCCAACAGCGTCCGAAACAAGCTTAAGAGTAAGAGACTGATTTCCCCCCTGGGCTGGCTGATTTGGAGCCTTCCTTTACTGTAGAGCCCTTCCTAGGGCTGACCATCCCCTGTCAATGCCCATCCATTGCTCATCTTCTTTCCTCCTCCTCAGGACTGCCTTTTCCACCCTGCACCCCACTGGGACTGCTTCTTGGAAATGACCCTTCCTTGCCAGGAGCTTTTCTCCTCCTAGTGGGGCGCTGGCTGGATGCTGGGACCTTTGGATCTTAATGCGCAGGTCTCTACTGCTTGCATTAAAAGACCCACCTCTGTTAGTCCAGCCTGTAGCAGGCTCATCCACCTCTGTGGCTCAGACACCACTAGCGGGGACAGAGTGCCACACAGAGTGGGCGTGGCTGCATCTGGTGCCTCCTAGTGCCTGGATAGGAAGGGGGTGCAGAAGGCCGAACCCACTGACTTGGCTAAGGAGGTGTGGGGGGCAGTAAGGGATTGAGCCCCTTTCTTAAGGAAAGAGGAGAACTCGAAGTTCGTGGGGTAGGGAAGCTGAGACGTGAGACTGTGCAGCTGGTCCAGCCCCCCCATTATTTCACCCCACTTGCCCGTGTCCCCAGGCATGGAGCGGAGCATTGAGCAGGATGAGGTCCAGTCGTCAGCGGATCTGCGGATACGGAAATCCCAGGTGAGCAGAGCACTCTCATTCCCACACTGCGATCCCTGTATCGACCTGCCCCTAGCCAGAATGGGTCCCAGAGGGAGCGGGCTGCACCCATAGAGAGCCCGGGTGGGGAGGGGACAAAGGTAGCGTCAGAGATGGCAGACTGTACCTCAGTCCTGGGTGGGGAGATGATACGTTACAGAGAACAAAAAGAGCAGTACATGGATCTTTGGCTTCATCTGAGGATCTCTGAGTGGTGGGCTCCTCAGTCCAACAGACAAAGGCAGAACTAGATCCAATGGCTGGAAGTTGATTTTGCACAAATTTAGACCAGAAATAAGATGCAAATTCTGTATTAGGAGGTAATTAACCATTAGAATGACTTTATCTAGGGCTGAGGTGAATTCTTCAGCCCTACACTTCTAGGAGTCTGTTGTTCAAAGTCAAGACCAGATGTTCTTCCAAACAATCTGCTCTAGCTCACCCAGAAGTTCTGGGCTTCATGGAGGATTCATTGGCTGAAATTTTCTGGCCTGTTATACAGGTTGAACTAGATAATTCCTTCAGACCTTAAGCGCTATAAAAGCACTATCCAGAGCATTATTATCCCTTTCATACAAATGAGTAAACTGAGGCACGGGCAAGTGACAGCATTTCCCCAACGCTGCAGTGGGTGCTCCTGTCAGAACCATCCAGGCTGTGTTTGGGGAAAGGGGAGGATAAGGAGGAGAGAGGGTATGGAGAGCAGGTAGGCTGTGCTGTGGTCAGATAGCTCCCCAAGCAGATGGGGCAGATGGCTATCCCAGCTGGAGAGGCAGTGCCTGTGAATCCACATTACTACAATATAGATCATACAGTGAACTGCTCGTCTCCCCCTTTCCCTCCCCCCAGCATTCTGTCCTTTCCCGGAAGTTTGTCGATGTGATGACCAAGTACAACGAGGCACAGGTCGACTTCCGAGAACGTAGCAAAGGGCGGATCCAGCGGCAGCTCGAGATCAGTATGTACCCTCCCCGCTCAGTGGACATGGCCCACAGGCAGCATATGGCCAGGGCCTGACCCTCCTCCCCAGCCCAAGGGGTGGTTGGATTAATTGCCCACAGGAATGGAAACTACCCCACTCCAGTTTGTGAGCCTGAGTTACTGCAGAGACCATAATTAGGGCCCTAGCAAATTCATGGCTGTGAAAAACGCGTCATGGACCGTGAAATCTGGTCTCCCCTGTGAAATCTGATCTTTTGTGTACTTTTCCCTATACTATACAGTGTTTCTTAGACTGGGGGTTCTGACCCAAAAGGGGGTTGCAAGACTGTTGTAGGGGCGGTCACAGTATTGCCACCCTTACTTCTGTGCTGCCTTCAGAGCTGGACTGCCAGAGAGCGCCGGCTGGGCTACCAGCTCTGAAGGCAGCACTGCAGCAGTGCAGAAGTAAGGGTGTGTGTGGAGCGTGCGGGGGGGGGGGGGGGGGGGGGCCTGGTTTTGGGGGGGGGGGGGGGGGGGGGTGTCACTTTTTTTGGGAGGGGGCGTCGTCATGGGCTTTATATTTTGCTGTTTTTAAATACATATTTGTTTTGTTACAACACTGAAATTTAAGATTTAAATATCTGACCGAGAAATTCAAGATTTAAAAAATGGTGTGACCGTGAAATTTACAAAAATGGATTGTGAATTTGGGAGAGCCCCAACCATAATCCTCCCATGATCCCCTCCCACCCAGGGTGTCTCAGTGCCCCCTGCTGGGAAGTGTGGGCTGGGCAGTTGTGGGATTCCTCCCTATCCCCCAGCTGTGTCTCTGCTGAATGTGGGGGAGGTTTAGAATCTGGGCTTGGGAGGCATGTCTCAGTTTGGAGGCCAGAGGGGTTCACACAAACACACCTGTCCCCAAGAGCAGCCAAAGTGAATCTCCCCCCTCTCTTCCCCCACCCCCCACAAGCCTTGCTGGTTCCGCCATTCATGCCCAGCGATTTGGTCTGATCTCTCCTCTCTTTCTCCCATGATAAAGCTGGGAAGAATACGACCGATGAGGAGCTGGAGGAGATGCTAGAGAGTGGAAACCCCTCAATATTCACATCTGGGGTGAGGACGCAGTGGGGACTGGGAGGAGATGGGGGAATGGAGGTGCATAAAGAGGAGGGACCTTGGAGCATATGATGGTTTAATAGTACCTAGCTCTTACAAAGCGCCTTCATCAGTAGATCTCAAAGCACTTATAGAATGGGAAATCTAGGGGGAGACACTGGGATGGGGGGGTGAGCAGTGGGAATTTGGGGGGATGGGCAGCGAGTGTGGGTGTCAGGATATGGGTGGTGGGGAGCAGCGTGACTCTGAGCACTGGGAATGGCAGGGTGTTAGCTCACAGCTCCTTAGCATTATCTGGGTTTGTGTGGGGTGGTAACCGACCCTGTCTGGCTCCGTTCCAGATCATGGATTCGCAGATCTCGAAGCAGGCACTGAGCGAGATCGAGGGGCGGCACAAGGACATTGTGCGGCTTGAGAGCAGCATCAAGGAGCTTCACGACATGTTCGTGGACATTGCCATGCTGGTGGAAAACCAGGTAACTGGGCAGAACAACCAATGAGGGGGTGGGGCGCTCTGGAGGGATAAGGACTGAGTGACTGAGCAACCGGGACAGGAAGGGGTAACCTAGCAACCTGGGGCAGGGAACAGAATAACCATGTAACCTGGGGCAGGGAACAGGGTAACCGAGTAACTAGGGGGTGGGGCTCTCAAGGGATAAGGACAGGGTAACCAAGCAACCAGGGGCAGGGAACAGGGTAACTCAGCAACGGGGATGAAGGTGACAGCTGTGTAACAGGAGGGGAAAGTGGGGTAAGCCTTGGTAACTGAGTAACCATGGGAGGAGACAGCATGATGACCATGTAACCTGGGAGTAGGGAAAAAAAGGATTGTACAAGACTGGGCAGGGTAAAAACCATGTAACCAAGCAATGCAGGGATGGGGGAAATGGAGGGACTGAGCAGCCAAACTGGGAATTGGAATGGGTAACTAAGCAACTGAACACCGGTGCCTTCTAGCAGCCAGGGATTTTCTGTTGGTGGTACCTCGGATGTGGGAGCTGGGTGGGAGTGAGTTTGCGATCTTGGTGACATGGCTGATGTCATGGAGACCCAGAGGTCTGTCGTCCTGTCCCAGTGCTCAGTGCCTGGCTTTCCTTCGACCCCACAGAGCTCCTGCAGCCAGAGCCCAATCCCTGCTCTGTCTCTCCCTGGGGGAAAGCCCCCCATTTCAGTCTCCTGAGGCCCCTGCATTGTGGAGTGCAGCCACCTCTCACTGCAACTTAGGCATCAGTGTCTATCTCTGAGGCCCCCTTTCTGTTTTCTACCCTCAATGCAATGCCGAGGAGGCGGCGTGTGAGTCGGGGAACGGTGAGTATGCCTCTTTCCTGTCATCAGACCCAGGGAGAGGCGGTGGATTGACCCTGAAGCCCTACAACCCAATGGCAACCCCTCTGTGCCCAGAAGGGCGGTGGCGGTGGGAATGACTGCCTTGCTCACCTGAGCAGAGGGGGAGACCTCCAAGGGCCAGGCTGGGATCTCGTGATGGGAGGAACATGTGCATGGTGGGAGGTGCGGTGGGTGTTTTAGATGTCTGAGTTTCCTCTCTTCCTGCTCCCCTGACAGGGCGGGGTCCTAGATAACATAGAGCTGAACATGATGCATGCGGTAGACCACATAGAGAAAGCGCGTGATGAGACCAAAAAGGCTCTGGTATACAAGAAAAAGGCACACAAGGTGAGTCCCCCAAGCCCCAATCTGTGCTCAGGCCCCCTTGCTGGCTCTCTTGCTCTCTTCTGCCTCCCTGCCACTTCCGCCGCTCTCTGCCGCTCCCGCTATCTCTCTCTTCCTCCGCAAGGGAGCCATGATCGACCGCATAGAGACCAACATGGACCAGTCGGTGGGCTTTGTGGAACGGGCCGTGGCTGACACCAAAAAGGCTGTGAAATACCAGAGCGAGGCCAGAAGGGTGAGAACGACCAATCACAGCCCCATCCAGTCTCCACCTCCTGCCAATCAATGGTCCCGTCTCACCCTTCTCAGATGCCATCCAATCTTGAATGATCCCACCAACCAAAACCCCACCCCATCTAGTCTCCCATCCCACCACCAGTCAAAGCCCCCATCTCACCCTTCTCAGATCCATCCAATCATGACCCATCCTATAAACCAAAGCCCCACCCCATCACCTCGACACCACCAATCACAGCTCCCTGTCCAGTCCCCATGCATGTCAATCAAAGGTTCCCATCTCACTCTTCTGTCACCCATCCAACCATGACCCATCCCATCAACCAAAGCCTCACTGCATCCAGCACCCACCCACCAGTCAAAGTCCTTTTCTCATTCCACCCCCTCAGACCCCCCCACACCCACCTCCCAAAATCTTCAGTCCCCTCCAGTCATCCTCCTCCATCCCACCCCTCTCTGACCTTGCTGGTCTCCATCCCTCCACCCCATCCCTGTTCCAGCCCCCTCCCTGTTGGGAAAGGACCAATGGCTCTCAAAGGTATTATGATTTCCAGGGGAGTAAGCCACCTGAATACTTTTTTGAGCACCTGGGCCAATGGGTCTAGCTGGCAAAGGTCCAGAGCAAATCCAGGGGCCCCGGTGACCCCTTGGTTTCTCAGTAATATTTCCCCATCCCTTGCTCCAGCTTCCTGTGCTCTTCTTTCACAGCCTTCTCCTCCTCCCTCACTTGTCCCCCACAGCCCGGACACTGAGCCCCTCCATGTACGACGTGCCATGCTGCATCCCTCTCCGAGGTAACTGCTTGGGCTGTCTCCCTGCTTCATTTCGCTAGCTCCGGGCTCCTCCCTGGCCCTTCCTTCTTCTCTGTACGTCTTGATAAATGTGGTTATGAGCCAGGCTCGGTCCCCAGAGCTCCTGCACTGTTCCCTAAAGTGCCTTCAAGGGGAGGGGGGAGGCTGAGAACTTCCCCGCAGCCCACACCTCTACACCATTACCTATAGCACCCCCTGCTGACAGGAGTCAATGCTGGAGTAACTTGAGCTCCCCCTTCAGTGCCCCCTGCTGGGAGAGGCTGGGACTGGAGTAGCAGGGAGCTCCCCCCACAGCCAGCAGTCCTGCCCGGCTATCTACAGCACCCCATGCTAGGAGAGGCTGGGAGTACCTCTCTGCTCACCATTCCCAATAGTACCCCCAATTGAGGGAGGCTAGGATTGGAGTAGCTGTGTGCTCCCAGTGCCTTTATGCCATTCCCTGCAGCATCCCTAGCTGGAGAAGGCTGGGACTGGATTAAATTAAGAGGGGGACAAAAATTAAGAAGCCTAGAAATGCATATGGTCTGATTTTTTTTTTTTTTTTTTTAATCTGAAAGATTCTGGTGGGGAATATTTTTGAGGTGTATGCTGCCTTAAAGGGGTGGCTGAAATCAGTGCTCTGCAGCTCTGAAATAGCTGTCTCTTAAAGGGACACGTGCAGGGGGAGCCATATCTGTTTTTCTCATTTGCTGTTGCATTGCTGTTTATAGTTTTATCCTTTTTTTGTTTTTGTCCCCTCCTCCAGAAAATGATAATTATCATTGTGGTAGTGGTTGTCTTGCTCGCAATAGTAGCTCTGATTATTGGACTTTCCGTAGGGCTCAAGTAAAGCTAGCCCCCAGGGTTGCTGGCTCTGAACTGTAAGTAGTGTGGGGAAATGTGGGGGTTTCCTGGGGCGCTGGCTCGGTGGGGTGGCAGTCAAGCAAAGGTTGGGAGTGACTTGAACTTATTGTTGCTTGCTTGCCCAGGAGAGTTCAGAACCTCTCTGAGTTGGGTATGTATTGGTGGGTGCCTTGGATATCGGGTGTGGTTTTGCTCCTCATACCTGGAGACCAACCCTGCCTTGGGCCAAAAATAAAATGTATTCTCACTAGTGTCAGTTGGATCTATCCTGGGTGTTGTATCCACAACCTTGTCTATGCATTGGGTTCTGTGTTCTAGTTTCTTGCTGCTGGCTTTGGGTTCTAGACTCTAGACACTGTGCTTTGTGTTCTGGGCTATGTGGGTTCTGGCTTTGGGTTCTGTGCTGTGAGCTCTTGGTTATGGTTTTGGGTTCTAGACTAGCTACTGTGCTTTTGGTTCTGGCTTCGGGTTCTAGACTATGTGCTGTACTTTGGATTCTAGCCTCTGGGCTCTGTGCTTTGGGCTGTAGATTCTTGGCTCTAGCTTTGGGTTCTGTGCTTTGCAGCTGAGCTTTGCCTTCAATCTCTTACATTTTTAACTCTTGCCTCGGCACTGGGGATGTGGCAGGCGAGATGGTGTTTGCAGAAGAGGGGACGGTGTAAGGAGCATGACTTGGGAAGCGGGGGAGCATGATTTCTCAAGCTTCTAGAGTGGGGAGGATAGTTCTGTGGATGTGGCCCCAGTGAAGGCAGCTGCTAGAGTCTGCTGCAAAGCAGGCACCTGTGCTGTTTTTACAGGGCTCACTCACAGCTCTCTGGATCTCTGCAGACTCAAAGAGTGCAGGGTAGGCCCTTGTGCACAAAGGGATCTGAAGGGTTAATTCTGGTCTGCTCTCCATTCCTTACCTTGGGGGGGAGGGAGGGGGAAGAGGGAAAAAGAAGGCGGAACTCTTCCAAGCTCCGCCCCATGAGTCACCAAAACCAGACCCCCTCAGATTGTGCAGATAATCAAAATAGGGGTGTGATGTTGCTTGGCCCCTCCTGGGCTGGGGTTGTTTGACTGTCCCCCTGGGCTTGACCAAAGTGCTTGGGCTGATTGCGGGGGAGGGAAATGTGGCATTTCCCAAACACCACCCGCCTGTGGCACCAAAATCATTGGGGAACTGTGCCAATCTGTGACCCTCCCTCCCCGTTCTCAGATGAGCCATGACCCACACAGCTAACAAAACGGCCATTTAATTGACCCTCACGAGCGGGGCAGTTCACACTTCTGAGAGTTGTTCCAGGCTCCCTCCGCTCACTTACACTTGAGTCACGGTTTTGCAATTTCCTCTGCAAGCATGGTTTTGGAGACACCATCATGCAGCATATGGGTGCGTATGCTGGCTGTTTCTGAGCCCCACAGCGGGGTCATTGGCCCATCTGCAGAGATCGTTTCCCCCTCTCTAGCTGTCTGGGCCCAGGATCTGTTAATGTTTAGATGTCAGTGATTATGTTTAATATTACCCTGCTGGCCTGCCCTCAGATGTGAATTGATTTCTCCCTTGTTCCTTCAATTTCTCCAGACACTCCTGATCTTGGTGGTGAGCTTTTTCCCCCGTGATCCTCCTCGTGTCCCACACGCTGACCTCCCGCTCCCCCTGCCTTCCCTGGACCTGCTAATCACAGCCTGCCCTCTGGGCTCTGCTGTGAATCATTTCCCTTTTGGGTGGAGCTTTTCCCAATAGCACTTCTTGGGAGAACTGCCAGCCCATTCATCAGCTAGCTGACGCATCCCTCCTGGAGGATCTGAGCTTGCTTCGCCATGTCCAGGAGGTAACTGTCTCCTGCACCACTGATGCACTTGAGAGAAGCTGCCATCAAGCCTTCCTCTTCTCCCCTCCTCTCCGAATCCACAACCACCAACCCCAGTTCCTCCTCCTGATGTCATTTCGGTCAGATTTCGTTTCCTGGCGGGATTCTCACCAATGGTAGCAGAGCCTTAAAGGAATGTCCAGGACTGTGTTTCCTACCTCACTGGCCTGTCTTGTTTTCATCTTTCTTAGGGGGAATTTTTTAATTGTTTGAAATCTTTATTGAGGGAGGCCAGGGAATGTAAGAACTACCCCTCTGAATTGCTCCAGCCAGGACAGGGAGTGAGAGATCAGGGCTCGGGAGCTCACCTGGGTCGGCTGTGTGGCATATTGGACACTAACGGAGGCTGGACTCTGCAGTGCTCCCAGGACCTGCCAACCCCAAGGAGAGTGAGCAGATGGGCCTGATCTTGAATCTCCTGTGTAGCAATGCACTAAACCTATGGCACCGGAATCCGCAGCACTCCCAAGCTGCTTTGACACCAGGATTAACAAGGGACGTAGGTCAAACCAACAGGGATAGACTTGGCAGCGTCCTCAACTTTGCCAACCCCAGAATTAGGGACAGGATGTGGAAGCAAAGCAGAGCAGGATATGTGGGCACTGACCTCAGTGCACTAGGTGGGCACTGACCTCAGTGCACTAGGGTAACAGGGCTGGGACTGAAACGTGGGTCTGTGGCAGAGCACCGGGACGCATGAGCACTCTGAGCTCAGTGCCGAGTAAAAGCCCAGCGGAGCATGGGCCGCTTCTCTTGTTAATCCCTTCCTGAGAGGCGGGTGCCTGTGTACGGAAGGAGTTGCCTGCAAGCCCTGTCTCGTGTGATCCCTGTTTGCTAAGAACTGGGAGGAATCGAAACCTCTGTTTGCTTTGAAGTGTGAACCTTTGCGACTGGAGTTTCCACCTACTTGTTTGTTCTAAGCACAAAAATAATCCCATTGGCTTCTGGCACCCAACCCAAAGCCCAGGCTCTGATACTCCCTGTGGTTGGTTTGCAGGGCTGGGGCTCTTGGAAACTTTAGGTTGGGTGACATATTCTGTTAAATAGTGATCAGTGACTCCTGGGCCGCAAATCTTAGCACTGACCGTGTCTGATCCTTGCTGGGGGCTTCTCCTTTGGTTATGGGACCAGTGGGTATAGCTGCCCACCTCTGATGGGGATATAATTTTAGTGTGTGTGTGTGTGTGTGTGTGTGTCTGCATGTATGTTTAATGGTCTGTTTACTCAGGGCTAGTTGAGTTTTCATGGATGTTGTTTTAAATGTGCCTGGATCAGGAGTCCTTGTGTGTATTTATTATTCTTACCAGCCAGTCCCTGAATGTCTGCATTTGTCACAGAAATCAGGGTGGCCTGTTTTTACTGGTGTGATGTGGGTTTGGGTGTGCTCCACCCGAGTTGGGCATGACCAACAGCTGTATGACAGCCGTTTGGTGGCCTTGGTGGGAAAGGGGGATTAAGATCTTGGGCCCCATTCCCAGTGGACAGATCTCTGGATCGCAGAAATGCCATCACACCAATCGGGCTCCCTGCTTGGAAGCCTCAGTAGAGAAGCTAAGGACTGAATCAGTGGTGATCTTCCCAGGGCAGAGGGGTGGGGGAAGCCTACCCATGTTGTGCCTGCTTGGAGGATAAACAGGGCCCAAGGGCTATACTAAATTCACTTGACAAATGTCCTCTCCCCTTGTTGAAGGATAAGGGATGACAGCCCTTGTTAGTCAGGATGGGGGATTCTTGTCCGTGAAGGGAGCTAAACTCCCTGCCCTAGCAGCATCTGGCTGGTCCAGGTGCACACTTCCACCCCCACCATCCTTCCTGATGTGCTAGGGGCTGCACATCTCTTAGACCCACTCAGCACTCACCAGCTTGATGCCCCATGACCCACTCTCCTGATGTAGGACTGCACTTGGCCATTACCCCTTGGTGAACAGAGCTGGGAGGAAGTTCCCATTTGTCTTCTCCTTCTCTAGGTCTTGATGTCTGTGATTTTCTAGGTAGTGGGTATGGAGCATGCTGCCTGGGCAGGGTTGCCATTGCAGCCCTGAGATGCCCCTGAAACTCCCCAGAGCTCTGTAGACAGGGGAAATGTCATTGTTTCACCAAGTGAGGGTATTGGCTTATGTGTGTCTTTTTTCTTTTTTTTTTTTTTTTAACTTTGATTTATTTTTAATTTAAAAAAGTAAATAAATGAATTTACATTTGATCACGAACAGCTCTCGCCTGCGTTGTGTTCCCTGCATGAGCCGCCGCTGCCTAAATGCAACATCCAGCTATAGCTACCCTAGCTGTTCTTGGCTGGTTCGAGGCTGGGAGGCAGGGGTGCTGTCTCCTTGGCCTGCATCTCTCATGGTAGAGAAAGACAGGACTTGGCTGGAATGAATGGCAGTAATAATTCATAACTAGCTCAGGTCCTCAGTAGGTCTCAAAACGAGGTCAGTATCACTACCCACATTTTACAGATGGGGAAATTGAGGCACAGATAGGGGAAGTGACTTGCCCAGTGGCTGAGCCTGGAATAGAGCCTAGGGCTCCTGAGTCCCAGTCCAGTGCTCTAGCCACTAGGCCACCCTCCTCCCAGTGTAAAGGAGACTTTATTAGCAGGGCTGCCAGATGTGGACAGATGCCATGGTTCTCTCTGGCTCACCAGCTCCCAGCCTGAGTAATGCAACCTGTGCTGCCCAATGCACCGCGCAGGGGCCAAGTCCTGGCCTAGAAGAGACTGCTCCATGCAAACATTGGGATACATCTGTTCAGAATGCTCCTGGCTGGAATCTGTTGCTCTGCTCAGCCTCAGCCCTGCCCGAATTATCCAACCCATGGCAAGAGTCAAGGCTGAGTAAAGCAACAGATGGGGAAAGGCAGTAGATACAGTGACCTGCCCAACAAAGGGTTAATGATAGCACCGTTTGGAATTAAATAGCCTCACAACAGCAGCACTGCCTTGGGGATGAGACTGGGACTTTGAGCCTCCAGCGCTGGGCTGAGAACTGCTTTCACTTGACTCACTGACATTTAAAGAGACAGCTCCTCTTTCAGAATAGCAGCAGTGACCAGGTTTGGCTGCAAAGGAAGGAGCTTTGTTTATAATCTCCATGCCACCTGGCTCCGCTGATGAACCTTGGGGAGGTGAAAGGGTGAGAGAACCCCCCCACCCACCCAGGCTGGCCTGTTGTTCCAAGTCTCCAGAAGAGCCTCTCCTCTCCACTTCACCCACGTGGATCAGAAAACTTGGCTGGGGTTTCTCCTCCGCTGCTGTGCAGTATCCAGTGCTTCTGGTAAGATGAGATAACGGGTGTTGTGTCTTTTCCTTGGGGGCATGACATTCTGCATGGCTGTATGTGTGGGGCAGGCTAGTTCCTATTTAGCTATTCATGTGGCCCCTGTAATGATGGCATCAGAGCACATGGCTGGAGTTTGCTTTTTCTGCATGGCACGTGAGTTGAGGGGAAGGGAAATGAGCTCACTAAGCAATCATTTCCCACGAGAGCCACCAGCACCAAGGATAAAACTTTTTCTGTTCTCTGTGAAAGAAAAGCCCTACTCCCTCCCTCCACATCTCCGTCCTACTACCCATGGATCCCTTTCCTCTTTTCCAGCCCAAAGTGATGGCCCCCCTTCCTCTGCTCTTTGTGACACATGGAGGATGGGTGACCCTTCCCTCTCCTCTCACTTCCATTTATAGTTCACTGTAAGCCTGCTGCATGTACTGTGTGTTATTTACATTTCTCTCTCTCGCCGAGCAGAAGAAGATCATGATCATGATCTGTTGTATCATCCTGGCCATCATCCTGGCTTCCACCATTGGGGGCATCTTCGCCTGAGTGCCCATCTCCTGCCCTCCCCCACCACAGGTGAGCCAGATGTAGCGGTGCGATGGGTCAGCAGGGTGGGAGCTGGTGTTTGGTTCAGTTAGTATTTGTACTTCTGGGTTGTGTTCCCTGTACTGTGATTGCTTTATGCCCTTATTCTGGATGGGGGGAAAGAGGGGTTTAGACTGGCAGCCTGCTAGGTGTCTAGCTGCTGTATTCAGCATCTAAGGAAAGGAAAGTTGAGGAGCATGCAGGAAGTGCCATTTAGGAACATAACTGCCAAGCCTAAGGGATGATCAAGGGGACAATGTCAAAAAGAACAAGGGATGGTAGGTTACTGACAGAAAAGGGGACTGTGAGGTAGATGGAATTGCAAGATCCATCTGTCCTTTCTCCTTTGGTGTCTCTCTTGCTCTGATTTTTCAGATGGATTTGCAGATGGCCTTTCACCGTTCTTCCACCCTGCACCCTGGTGCCACCCGTCAAATGTTCTTTCCCATCTGGATTTCTCACCAGCTCTACCTCCTCCTCTTTATGGAGAAGTCACAGGCCTGGCCAGGGCCCTATCTGTCAGATATTCTCAGAGCGTTCCTGGCTGGAGGGGCAGAGGAAGCCGGAATAGAACAGGGAGGATGGGCCGCAAAGACAAAACCAAACAAGACACCATGGGGATGATGCTAGCTGACACTAAGGGAAGTTCATCTTCCAATGTAACCATTTTCAGACTCCACGTTTCTTGGCTGTTTAAAGTGCTTCTAAATATCAACCTTTTAGTTCAACTCTGTTCTTAGTCCTAGTGGCTCCTTCTGCCCACTCGTGTGTGGAGACTGACTAGCCAGCAGAGGACATCCATTCAATGGAATGTGTATGCTCAGCACAAATTTACTGAAGGATGGGGAATGGCACAGTCCTGCCTCTGTTGCTCTGGGAGACTCAGTTGTCCTCCTTGGTGGACAGGGATTAAAGACCGCATCTGACATTGTAACTGTCAGTACATCAAAAGCGTGATCAGGCACTGAACTGTCAGACCATCTTTCCCCGGATGAGCAACATAGCTGTTTTCACTCTGATTCTTGCGACCCCTATTTCTCTGGCTCTTTCCCAGTCCACTCCTGCTGCTGAGGGTGGGAATCAGAACATGCTTGACCTGAATCACTGATACTTGGAAGGCAGTTAGGCCCTTCACTCACTCAGCTAGGGTCTCTAAGGGTACATCTTCACTACCCGCCAGATTGGCGGGTAGTAATCAATCCATCGGGGATTGATTTATCGCGTCTCATCTAGACACGATAAATTGATCCCTGAACGCGCTCCCCGTCGACTCCAGAACTCCACCAGGGCGAGAGGCGGAAGGGGAGTCGACGGGGGAGCTGCGGCAATCGATCCCGTGCCGTGAGGACGCGAGGTAAGTCTATCTAAGATACGTCGCCTTCAGTTACGCTATTCTCGTAGCTGAAGCTGCGTATCTTAAATCGATTTCCCCCCCTCCCCCCCAGTCTAGACCAGCCCTTAAGTCACAAAATAGACTGTATTCCCTTGTTTAGCTGTGGGACAGTCTCATTTATCCTACAGAAAAATCTTTCACCTGAAAGTTTGTCACTTATTTTGAACCCCCAAACTGTGTCAACTTGAGCGTATTTGTTGTGTTTTCCCCCCTCTCCTCGGATAAATCATTTCTGCAGTAGGATGCTGTCACGCCATACATCTCCTGATGCTTCTATTCCTTTGGGTCATTGTCTATCCACATAACGAAAGCTCTAAGGTTGCTTTCCCCTACATTACTTGTACATGAGCCAGTCACTAGTGAGAGAATTCTTCAGAAAGAGGGAGACCTCCATGAAATCTAATGATCCCTCCCCAGTTACACAGAGGGCAAATGACATGTTCCCCTCAAGGGTCAGGTGTAAGTGGAGTAGAGGACTCTCTGCCTCACTCAGTGCTTAAGACAGCCCCCACCCTGAATTTATATCAGCTGTTATCTGTATAGTTACTGTTCTAAAGGCACAATCATCTATACAGAAGCCTCTTTCTGAATAAAGAGTTCAATTCAGTGACACTGCTACAGTGTATTCAGTATGTAGTGGGGTGGGTGGGTCAGCTGTGAGGAAGTGTTCTTGGATGGGGCAAGTTTCCTTAGAACTTCAATGATGCAGCATCAGAGGACCATCTTCCTGACTTGGTCAGATGTGCAGTAATACAGGCTCTAACCTAATACTCCACAGAGGATCTGAGACTCCTTGGATGGCCCCTTAACCATCCCCTCTGGCCTCTAACGTACACAGGACACGGAGGCACAGGCACAAGACCATGCCACTGTAAGAAAGCTTTATTAATCCAAAATGATCATTGGTTACCCGAACCTGCCCCTTGCACCTCCATGTTTACTGCACGCAACTCAGCCACCTTTGGAGCAGAGGGGCAGATCTCCACAGCAATGCCCACCCTGGAGAGCCTACCACTACAAGATGGGCCACACTCAGGAGGGACCTCACACCTGCTGAGGAAAGAGGATCAAGGTTCCTTCCAGGCACCTGTCCCTGAGATTTTTTCCCCTCCTACCCCCACTTGGTCATTACACTCTGTCTTTCAGAAAGAACTTGCCCCAGTAGCGCCCCTTCTGTGTCAGATCGTAGGGGCTCAGAACCTTGCGGATCCCTAGCATGTTGGAGGTGATGATACGCTCAAATGTCCATGGGTTCTGATTTTTGCATCTTCTTTCCTCTTCTGCCTGGCGCATCTCCTCCAGGGACTGGCAGCTGACTGCCTTGGCTGGGAACGGCAGCTTCTTGGCCACCTGTGTGAGGAAGTGCTCCACCTCCCCGAACTCGCAGTGCCCACCCACTTCCAAAATGAGGCGGCCACATTTCACTGCTGTCACATAGTGGTCGATGGCACCTTTGCCCCCGCCCATGCGCTGGCCTAGGCTCTTGCGGGTGATGGGCTTGTAAGGGGCTGGGATGCGCCACACGGCGAACATGATCTTGGGATCCAGGTGACGATTGATGGTTAGGCGCATCATTTCAAAGTGACCCCAATGAAGGTAACCACCACCCAATGCCTGCAAGAGGGGAGAGAGAGAGCGCAAGCACAGGAGTTATGACTCAAATACAGGTGAAGGGGCTTCTTCTGCCACCCATTTACAGTTGTTCTCACTCATACCACTTCCATACTCTCTCTTGGCCTCATTTGGCTTATGTCTTCATCCTGGATGGAGTAAGCCCTAATGGTCTCAACTGCCTTGGGTGAAAAGATCAGCTCCTGGGGTTCTGTTTTCCTTGCTCTGGCTGAATCAACCCAAAGGTGACCCCAATTTGTATCTCCCCTCCTCTCCCACTCACCAAAATGCCATACTGTCCCTGGGTGAACTCAGTAGCCTCAGTGGATGGGCCACGGATGTCACGTAGGTTTTTGAATTCCCGCCTCACTTTAGGTACACTTGGAACTTTGTCCATGAACTTCAGTTTGGGTCGGTCAGGGATGGAGATGTCTGGAAGGATGAACAAAAAGAGGTGTCAGCATGCCTCACAGACACCCCCACTTTTTCACTGGGGTAGCTGGTCTGGTGGGCACAGATCTGTAGCTACACGGTGCAAATATGGAACTGTCAGTAGGGGAACATCAGCCAGTTTTCCTCACTGAGCTTCTGAAACTCTGTGGCCAGGGACCTAAGCCTATGTATCTTACAACTAGTTATGTTAAATCAAGCAAGGGGAGACGTTGGCTCTACTGTGGGCTGAGAACACTGATTTCTCTAAGGAAAGGCAAGAAGGCAGCTTGGGTTAGTCCCCTGCCTAAGAAACTACTTCTTGACACTAGTAATAATAGTGCCAATTCTCTCAGTCACTAATGCTTCCTTTTAGGGTGGCAGACTGAGAATGATAGGGCCTCTTGCTATTTATCCCCAACTATTCCCATCCCACCTCCTTGAAGCTGAAGGGATGAATGAGACATCTTGAAATGGCAAAGGTCTATCCTCTCATACCAAACCCTGAGGGTGGTTATGGATTACTGTTCCTCCACCTCAAAGCCCTCATCTAAGCAGTCCCACAAAGCTCCATTCCTCTCCTCCATTTTATCTAACATCTACATGATGGTGGTGGAAGAGGCTGGTGAGCCAATACCGACCTAAGGGTATGGCTACACTACAGCGGCAGCACAGCTATAGTGCTGCAGTTGTGCTTCCATAGCACAGTAATGTAGACGTTTCCTACGTCGACAGAAGGGTTCTTCTGTGGATATAGATAGTCTACCCCTCCAAGAGACGATAGCTAGGTTGAGGTGATGACACACTTGAAGGTCCATGGGTGGTGGTTGTTGTCTTCTCTCCTTTTCTGCATCTACAGTGTGGGTTAGGTTGACCTAACTGTGTGGAAATTTCTCACAGCCCTAAGTGATGTAGCTAGGTCAACCTAAATTTTAGGTGTAGACAGGCCTAAGTACCAGCTTTACTGCTTCTTTACATCAAACATAACCAGCAGAGCTTCCCTCTTATTTCAATATCAAGCCAAAATCAGCACTTGGATGAAGAGCAGCTGGCAAAAATTACTACTACTCAGTCTTGCCTGGAGTCAAGAGAGAAATACAAATATGTGGGAGGCATTTAGACAACAGGGTGAGGAGAGGCAGGGGACCTGTTAGCTCAAAGCCCCTAGATTCTGTCTACTTCCCACACTGGTCCAAAACCCAAGTGCATTAGCCTTTAGAAAATGGTACATGACCCCTCTCCCCAGGTGTTTACAAAAGAAATAGGACAACCTAGAGCAAATGGTGTGTTCTCCTGACAAGGTAGATATGCAACTAGGTATATTTTCCAAAGCTATTAAAAAAAATAAGAATTGATACACTGCTCCCTGACAGCAAGGATTACAAAACGCTTCCTCCACCCTCCAAAGCGAGATTAATAACATGCCTCCTAGATAACCCGTGCTCCCCCAAGAGATGGTGATGATGCACTTAGTCAATACCCCATCACACTTCAAAAATTAGTAATATGCTTTCTATAATGCTCTCCCCTCACCTACCACTCCAGCCCCCACAGGGACTTAACACCTTCCCCCAACACTTTTCCAAGGAAGGTGACAAATGTGTCCAACATTACAAGACACCTGCTGCCCTTCTGTGTTGGCATTTCTCCATGCCCAGCACTCACTGGTATAATCCTGGGGAAGCACATAGCTCTTCAGGCCAGCACTGAGGACTCTGGCAGAAAAAGGATCTGGAAAATAAAAGAGAGGAGATGTAGAAAGACCTTGCACAGATCCTTGGCCCTTAATAAAACACTACCAGGAGACACAGAGCCGAGACTATCACCGACTATAACCTGCCATCACTGAAACATGACCTAGATCCCCAGCACAGAATGAAACTCTAATATGCTGCATTAACAGTGCACCGTTCACAGAGGAACTCAAAGTGCTTCTCAGAGGGGGCCAAGTGGCATGCACCCAATTTACAGATGGGGACAGGGAGGCATGGCAGACTGGGATAGAACCCCCACTCTAACCCACTGGTCCCCTCTCCCAGAACTGGGATAGAACCCAGGAGTCCGGGCTCCCAGCCCACCCCCCTCCCGCTCTAACGACTACACCCCATTCCCCCCGCTGGGATAGAACCCAGGAGTCCCGGCTCCAAGCCCCCATGAACGGTGCCGTCCAGTGGAACGGATGTTGGCGTGATTCAGGCCAAGGCTGGACGGTGGGCGGCGAGGGACACTAGGCCAAGGAGAGCCCCTCATTGGGCGGACAACACCCCGGCAGCGCCCAACGGGGGACCATCCCCGGCTCATAGGGGCTGGAAAGGGCGCTCGCCCTTTAAATCCGCCCCCGCATAAGGCCGGTTGGCGACCTTCTGACCTCCGGGGACCTTTGGCAGCGCGCGGAGAGGACGCGCGAGTCGCCTCCACATGGTCGCGCGCCGCTCCGGAGGGTGGTGGTGTCCTCGCGCCGGGATGCCCCGGAAACGAGGCTGCCTCAGGAGCTGTACCGAGAAGCTCCTAACTGAGGGAGAAAGCGGAAGGGGAGGGGGAAATGGTCACAGGGCGCCGCCATCTTTGGAGTGTTCTTTAATCCGCCCGGGAGGAACTACTTCCGGTAATCTTGAAGGCGTGTGGCACTGGGGGAAACAAGAGTCAGGAAATTTGGTTCCGGGACTCGGGGTTTCCAGCCTGCAAGGCCGGCGGAAGCGAAGCAGTCGGGAGCGGACCAGGTCCCCAGGGGGCGCTGTTGCCTCCCCTTCCCCCCATCAGCCTCGCCCTAGAAAGCACGGGCTGGGGGGTGGCATCCCATGAGTCTTTGCAGCCACAAAGGAGGATGGGGTGCTGCAGGCCTGGGAATCAGGTCTCCTGGGTTCCATCCCAGCTCAGGGAAGGGAGGAGGTCTAGTTAGAGTGACCATATGTCCCATTTTGTCCGGGATAGTCCCTTTTTTAAGTTCTGTCCCAACCATCCCGACTTTCTGCAAAACGGTGCATTTGTCCCAAGAGCAAACTGGACAAACACAGTTTTGCCAAAAACATGGGGTGCAATGCTGTGCAGGCTGTGGAGGAGGGGGGTAGCGGCCACACCAGACCCACTCCGGAGAGCAGCTTGGTCCGGCCCCATGTATAGGAGGGTGGCCTCAGGCTGGCCTTGTGCGCTGTAGAGGGAGGGGGGGGGTCTTGGGTGGCCCCGTGGGGCAGGAAACAGGGAGGGCTCAGGCTGCCCTCACACAGGGCTGGCCCCATGGGGTGTCCCATTTTCCCTTTAGGAAAATGTGGTCACCTTACTGGTTACAGCACGCAGGCTGGGAGCCAGGATTCCTGGGATCTATGTGCTCTTCCCCTCATGCTGGGGGAGCCCTTCACCCACATTATACCCCCAGCCCTGCTGGACACTGAGGCTCTCCCATATTATCCCCCTAGCCCAGGGGTAGGCAACCTATGGCACGTGTGCCGAAGGCAGCACGCGAGCTGATTTTCAGTGGCACACTGCCCGGGTCCTGGCCACCAGCCCGGGGGGGCTCTGCATTTTAGTTTAATTTTAAATGAAGCTTCTTAAACATTTTAAATACCTTATTTACTTTACATACAACAATAGTTTAGTTATATATTATAGACCTAGAGAAAGAAACCTTCTAAAAATGTTAACATGTATTACTGGCACGCGAAACCTTAAATTAAGAGTGAATAAATGAAGACTCGGCACACCACTTCTGAAGGGTTGCCGACCCCTGCCCTAGCCTATAACCCACAGCGGGGACTAGTACCCAGCGCGAACCATGCAGGAATGGCCTGATTGTGTGTGTGTGTGTGTGTGTGTGGTCTTGCAACACCTTCCTGCTGTAATGTGGGGTCACATGAAACATCACCAACCCCAAGCATTCTGATACCCTGAGTTGGCCCTCCCCAAATCTCCATGAAAATAATGAGATTTATATATATATATATAGAGAGAGAGAGAGAGTTCATTTTCTTTGCCTTCTGGGTTCTGAGCCTCTAGGGAGCTCTCAGGTCATGTTTCTCAGTTTTTCATTAAAAAAACTGTCTGCTGCCTGCCCAGTGGGAGACCACCTCCAGCCGAGTGTCCTCAGCCACCCAACATCCAGCTGCCAACCTTGGCATCAGTCGCACCAACATTTGTTCCATTGGATGATGCCATTCCAATGCAGGGAACTGGAAATGGGGTGATGGGGAAGATGGGAGTTCTCTCCCCAACTCTGGGAGGGGAGTGCGGTCTAATGGGTTAGAAATACAAATTATTGCAAGACTTGCAATTTAATCACAAGAGTTGGCGATACCCTGCATGGTATATGTGACGGGTTTTATCAACCCCGCACTGGCCCATCTAGTGTTAACCACACTCTGTGGGCTGAAGAAGCCAGGCCCCCTCCCCCTTGCTGGGCATTCTTGGACTGGAGACAAGGTATAAAAGCAGCAGCTCAGCTCAGTTTGGGCTGACTGAGGAGAAGAGCGGATTTGTGTTGCAGGCTTCTGCTAAGAGGCTGCAGGAGCCCTAGGCTGCAGAGGCCAAGCACGCTGAGGCCCCTGCGGACACCCAGTCAACCACTAAGGATATGGAGAAGAGTTTGTTAACACCAGGAAACAAATTATGCTGAAAGTGAAAGTAGGAAGCGACCCAGGAGATTGGAACGGATGCAGAGAGCGACCAAGTCTGAACACAGGAGAATTAGTTTTTCAGGGCCCTGGGTCGGAACTCTGTGGAGTAAGGTGGGCCTGGGTCTCCCACACCGCACCAACCACTGGGGCAGTCACCACCCCAAGGAACACACTCTACTGCTCAAGGACAGCTGCGTAAACTCTGGTCGCTGGGCTGTGCTGCCCTGAAGACAGGGACAGTTGTATTGACCCCGGAGGCTGGGCCCAGTTACCCTAGGAACAAGAGACAGCCTGGGGAACTCTTGCCACTTGAGCTATTGTTGGGGACCGCTAGGCATAGCTACCAGGTAACTCGGGAGAGTG
>NW_020664441.1:2895464-2911299 GCF_002925995.2 Terrapene triunguis | reverse complement strand
CCAACGGACCATTTTTAGTCCGCCTCGAGCCCCTCAGGCGGTGACACAAAACCCCCTGTTTTTTGGCTTTCTTCATCCAGCACCCTGCTCCACGGTATATCAATCCCATGACAGTATGGAAAAAGGTTGAGACCCACTGCTTGATGGTATCCTGTTGTTTTTCCAAAGGGATCGTCCCATTTTGGGGCCACTGTAGAATGTTATCATTCCCCGGGAATGCCAGACACTTTATTGATCCCTGTTGTTATCCTGAAGAGTATGACCCAATCTGAGGGCCGGTTAAAAGGGAAGAGCTTTATCAATCCCCTAGTGTTGGTTAGGAAGTAATGTCCTGTTCTAGGGACCTCTTTAGATGGGGAGAAAATTTAATGGTATCCCTGTGAGAGCTGGGAGAGAATGGCCTATTCTGGAGCCTCTTTAGACAGAAAGAGCTTTATCAAAATACACTGGTCGAATTTGCAAACTGTACGGGGGAAAACGTTTTTTCAGGAGCTGTATCTTGGGGATCCCTTGGTCAAATGCCCCTACATTTGGAACACTAACTCTTGCAAGCACCTTGTGAGGCACACCAACTTTCAAGGAAATCCAAATAACCATGTGGATTTTAGAAGCACTTGGAAGAATCAAGCTTTAAACAGAAAGTTGGTCTCAATCTTAACTAATGCAGACTTGGCGGCCAGCTATAATCCAGGTGTTGTGAGCTGATCTGGGCCCTCTTTAGAAGCAGGAAATCATATCTGTCCCTGGAGATTGCTGATAGACACTATCCCAAACTGGGGAGCCCTTCAGAAGCTGAGCGCTTTATTGAGAGCCCAGTGTTACACCCCAGATTGAAATAAACATTCAGCGATCCATGAGAACCAGAGAACTCTTTTTATTTGCCCTTGACAGCCCTGTGATGGGCTGGGCATGTATCTCTTCAGCCTAGAGGGGTCTTGCCCAGCTTGTGATCTTGACGGGCGACAGAAGAGGTCTCTCCTGCTCTTGATTGCATCCCCTACTTCCCTCAGGCCACCTGCGTGCTCAATATGTGCTGAAGATGGCCTCGATATGCTCGTTGTTACTTGGTACATAGCTGTCGACACCTGGAGGAAATGGGACAGGATGATAAGGCAGGAGCGGTGCTGCTCAGACTGAATCCCTCTTGCTCTTGGTGTTGCCGCCCTCCTATGAAATGCTCCACTTGGACAGAACTGATGCAACTCTGAGGACAAGCATGTTCCCCTGCCAGGTGGTTGCCAACAACTGTCCCGCCTGCTCCCTTCCCCCCAGACTCCGCACCTTGCTCCAGGGGCTTTGTGCCGTTGAAGAACTGCCAGTAGGTCTTGTCGTTGGAGTTGGCAGCACAGCTGTTGATGGAGACCACCATGAGGCCCCAGGATGTCTGCTTTGTTTTGTAGCTGCAAGGGGAATGAAGGCAAGAGTCAGGAGGAGCCGGGGCGATGGGGGAGGATACAGCTGTTGGCTTCAGGGAAGGATAGGGATGTAGAGGGGATGGATCAGAAGAGAGACAGAGGCAAACAGGGAAACTGATGCACCAGTAGGGAGAGAGTGATCAAAAGGGAGGACAAATCTGTAGCCACATGAGGCCTGCCTCGCTCACCTGAAGTCCTGTGGATTGTTCTGCTGAGCTGCTTGCAGGACGGAGAGCAGCACAGAGCCTTTGGGTACACTCACGCGGATGGTGTGGGTGAAGTTTTGCCCCCTGAGGTGGTTGATGATGGTGTATTCCACCATGACTGAGCAGAGAGAGGATATAGGAGCAGATGGGAACAGAGAGAGAGGATATAGGAGCATCTGGTCATCCTAGTCACCCTAGTGGTTAGAGCGTTTGTTGTGGTCCTGGGCCAGCCACAGGGCATGAGGGAGACCTATTCCAGTAGCCTTATACCAGCCAGGGAAACCCCCAACACTGGGATTATTCTCTCGGGGCCAGTGGAGCAGAGGCCAGGATCAGGGCCGGTTAGCTCAGACCTCTACCAAGGTAAAGCAACAGGTGAGAGATCTCTGGACCCTGGGGCCATTGTTGCATTGCTCCAAGGGGCTGGGGAAGTGGCTGGTGGGGGAAGGGACTACGGCGTGATCCTTACCCTTACCTGTCAAGCAGCTGAGTCTGATCACATTAAGGTAGGTTTTGCCCACGAGGGAAGGGAGGATCTGGGCAGCGGCCATGGGGTTGTCAAAGGCTCCCTGGGAGATCTCGGTGAGCACCTTGGCTAACGTCTGTGAGCAGCTCCAGTCCCCGGAGGGATAGGACACCGGAGTGACATTGAGTGCCTGTCAAAGGAGGAGGGAGAGGCCTCTAACAGAGCAGGGCATGGTGAGAGGAGAGTAGGGGGCTGTGTCCCTGTGCACTCAGCCCTACTGCTCGCGGTCCCGTGGCCGTTTGGTCGTGTCTGGCCAGGCTGGGACCATGACTCAGTCATGACACAGCCAGACCATGGCTCAAGGTGTGTTGGGGGCTCTGCACCAGGCCAGTGCTCCCAGCAGAGAGGGGATGGGGATTGGGTACCTGAAGAGCCAAGCCGATGCTGTATATATTGGCAGTGTTGGTCTCCACGGCCCTGAGAATCTGCTCTCGGAGCTTGTCCAGCGCCTCGTGAATGGACTCCAGGATCCTGCTCTGCTCAGCCTTCACCAGCCCATTGTGCACGCAGGTCAGTGCCAGAGTCGCCATGGCTCCGGTGTCTGCAGATCACCCCCGCCCCATCGTCACCATGACCATTGAGGGTGGAAGGAGACAGCAAGGGTGGTTAGAGCAGCACATTCTCCAGAGCATGGCTCCATGCAGCTGGCAGGGAGGGGCAGTGAGGAGGACGGCAGGGTAATGGGGGTACAGATAGGCAGCAGGGGGCAATGATGGGGAGGCTCAGCAGCAGGTATGTTAGGGGTGAGGTCGATGAGCAAAGCAGGGTGCCTGATGGGAAGCAAGCCCCAGTGGCACGGGCTCAGTACTGGGAGGGGCTGGCACTCTTAGCTGCAGCTCTTACCCACAAAGAAGTCCTTGGCCAGCGCCTCCTTGGTCAGGCTTAGAGCTGCCTCTTTGACATTGGCCCCTTCTAGGCACAGAGCCAGGGTGTCCAGGCTGAGCTGGTAGAACGTCGTCTTGGGCGTGCCGTGGTCACCTGGAAAGCACCAGAGCAGGAGTGACTGAACACTGGGCCACCGAGACACACCAGGCCTCTCCTCCCTTAAAGGTTGTGTCTGTAGGTCAGGCGGGGAAGTGCACCCCTTGTCCTGGTTCTCATCTGTGCTGTACCCACCATGGACACAGAAGGTGACCTTCGAGCTACTAAGCCCTCAGGACAGCACCTTCCACCAGTGCCCCACTCACTTGAGTAAAGAAAAAGAGCAAAGATCCCAGTGATCCCTCAGTTGAGATGGTGGCACAGTGCTGACCTGGGCAACTGCTGCCTCCAGGGAGATTTGCAGAGGACACTCCTCCTGGACAGAAAGATCCCAGGCGCACTTGGGCAGGACCCCAAAGGTGCAAGGAGATCTGGAGTCCAGTCCCCAAGTCTCTTATCATGAGAGACCTTATAGAATATCAGGGTTGGAAGGGACCTCAGGAGGTCATCTAGTCCAACCCCCTGCTCAAAGCAGGACCAGTCCCCAACTAAATCATTCCAGCCAGGGATTTGTCAAGCCTGACCTTAAAAATCTCTAAGGAAGGCGATTCCACCACCTCCCTAGGTAACCTATTCCAGTGCTTCACCACCCTCCTAGTGAGAAAGCTCTTCCCTGATTAGAATACTAATAGCTAGCTCTTGTATAGTACTTTTCGTCCGTAGATCACAAAGCGCTTTACAAAGAAGGTCAGGATCATTATCCTCATTGCAGATGGGAAAACCAAGGTACAGAATGGTGTGGTGACTCGCTCAAGGTCTCCCAGCAGGCCAGTGGCAGACGTGGGACCAGAACCCAGTCCTGCTGAGTCCTGGTCCAGTTCTTATGCCTTTGAAGCCCTGCTCCCCCTCTTACTCAAGTAGGTCAACTCCTCCTTGGTTTTCAACTTCAAGACTTCGACCAAGTTGATGTCAGCCGTGACGCACTTGGGATCCTCGCAGGACGAGAGGAGGGCGAGGACGTAGAGGGCCACCTCGCCAGAGGTCATTTCTGCAGGACAAGGAGAGGGAGCGGAGAAGAGACAGAAAGTGTAACTAACTCATTAAGGGGTCCTCGGCACAACACAGATCATGTCTTTCCTATGTTTCCTTGGGTTAAAGCTATAACAGATTGCATGTCTGAAACACCAGGAGGAGTGAGGGTGTCAGTGCATGGGATGGGGGCAGCCAGCACAGCATGTGTTGGTATCAAAGCTAAGTGGGCTTGTGATGGGGCTTTGTTAGGATGGGCAACATTTGAGGGACACTTGCATGCTACACAGGGGTGATGGTGACTTACTGCTCTTCCTCCGGAGTTGGGTATGGCCTCCAGGACCTTGGTAGAGTGCTAGCAGGTGCTGTCTATCAGATGGGCTATAAAACTGAGGTCCTGAGCACTCATGTGTAATTTAGATCCCGTATTGCTCTTCATGACAGCAAGGCTGTTAAGCCTGGAGTCTTGCCTGAATTCCAGCTCTAACAACATCCTTCCTCCTGAAATTCCACCTTAGGTTTATTATTATTTCTACTGAGATAGCATCTAAGCGCCCTGGCTGAGATCTGGGCCCTGTTGTGCTAGGCGCTGTACATCCCTGCAGTAGGAGAGAATTCCTGCCCCAAAGAACCTCCAGTCGAAATCAACAAGGATTTTTGTTCTATGTCTGTACAGCACCTTGCACAATCAGATCCTGGTCCATGATTGGGACTTCTAAGTGCTATCATAATACACCTAATAAATAATAATTGTCCCTATTTTACTGATGGGGAACTGAGGCCCAGAGAGATGCATGAGTTGCCCAAGAAAGTAAGTGGCAGAGTTAGGAATAGAACTCAGTTTTCTTCATGTCCCAGGCCATCTGCCATCCTGTTTCCATTGAACACAGGATTTCCTGTGCTAAACCATTGTGTAGTGTTGCTGGGAGGGATTATAAAATGCTGTTCCCCAGAGGTGGCTGGATGAAAGGATCTCAGACTGGGATGAAAACAGCTATAGAAATACATAGCGGGAGGAGCAGCTACTGCGATAGTTAATCTTTCTATTCTAGCCCCCCTCCCCTTCCTCTGGTTTTCAGTGGCTCATAAGTTCAGCTCCTGTTGATCTGAAATGCTGTTTTATTTAAGAAATTGTCCGACATCCTGTAATTAGAACCTTTATGCTAGCAATGCAGCCACTCAAGGGGGCAGAATTAAGGCTAGATATGAAATCGTAATTGTGACAGCTGACTTGTTAGTGTGTAACCTGGAAATGTAATGTCCTCTTCACTGGTTGTGTGTGTGGTGGGGGAGAGGGCCAGGGTGTTAACATGGAATATTATTCCAATCCCCTCCAAACTCAGCAAAATGCGTCTGGAAGGAATATTCTTCGCTATTGCCACTAGGGGTCAGCATTTACATCATTCCTTACAATAGCTGCTGGGGAAACCTGGTCACTAGATCCTTCCGGATCTGTGATCATACAAAATCAGGATGGCAGAAAGGATGGCCTGGTTGAGCAGCAGAAGAAAGGACCAGCTCGGCAGCAGCAAAGGATCCGGGGGTTGTCATGGATCACAAATTGAATATGAACCAACAGTGCAATGCTATTGCGAAAAAGGTAAATGTCATTTTGGGGTGTGTTGTATGCAAGACAGGGACAGTAGTTTTCCTGCTCTACTCAGCACTGGCGTCTTGTGTCCAGTTCTGGGTACCACACTTTAAGAAAATTGGGGACAAATAGGTAGGGTGACCAGACGTCCCGATTTTATCGGGACTGTCCCGATATTTGCTTGTTTGTCCCGTGTCCCGACCAATGTTAGGTCGGGACACGGGACAAACAAGCAAAGGCTCCAGAGCCCGGAAGGGCTCGCGCCCGCCCCGACTCCGCCCCCTCCTTCCCCCATTGGCTCCCTCCCCAAATCCCCGCCTCTTCCCCAAATCCTCCTCCCTCCACAAGTGCTGGAGGGAGGCCCCGGAGACGCAGGGGGAGCGCGGGGCCGGGGTGAGTGAGAGTCCGGCCTGGCCCCGAGCGCAGGCAGGACTCAGTTGGGCGGTACCTGGAGGGAGAGTAGGGGGGCGGCCCACGGGGCCAGGTGGTGGCTGTTCTCCCCACCTGGGCAGCAGGACTCGGGAGCAGCCGCTGCAGCTCCTACAGCCGAGCCCGGGCCTGTTGCGGGGACCCAGCAGCGTGCACGCTGCGCCCAACCCCTGGCTAGTCACGTCTGGGCTGGCTGCCCAGCTGGTGCAATCCCGCGGCGGCCCCGGGGCGGAGGCATCGGCAGCACAGCCCCGTTCATTCCCCTGCGGGACCCGAGCGGGACGGGGGGGCTGGGGCCTGCTGCCCCCACTCCATGGCCGCCCGCGGGATTGCACCAGCTGGGCAGCCAGCCCAGACACGACTGGCCAGGGGCTGGGCGCAGCGTGCGCGCTGCTGGGTCCCTGCAACAGGCCCAGGTTCGGGCCCGTGCGCCAGAGCCGCAGCCGCCGAGCGCCATGGCCGCTTCCTCCGGCTGCAGCAGTAGGAGCTGCAGCAGCGGCTGCTCCCAAGTCCCGCTGCCCAGGTGGGGAGAACAGCCGCCGCCTGGCCCCGCGGGCCGCCCCCCTACTCTCCCTCCAGGTACCGCCCGACTGAGTCCTGCCTGCGCTCGGGGCCAGGCCGGACTCTCACTCACCCCGGCCCCGCGCTCCCCCTGGGTCTCCGGGGCCTCCCTCCAGCGCTTGCGGAGGGAGGAGGAAGTGGGGGGGGGGGTGTTGTTTTTTTGCTCTGCTGCCATTTTTTTTTTCCGCTCTGCCCCGCCCCCCCGCCCCCCGCGTCCCGATATTTGACCTGGGTGATCTGGTCACCCTACAAATAGGAGAGAGTGAAGAGGACAGCAACACAAATAAGAGGTATAGAAAGCCTGACCTATGAGGAGAGGTTAAATATCTGGGTATGTTTAGTCTAGAAAAGAGAAAGCTGAGGGGGAACCTGATAACAGTCTTCAAATATGTAGAAGGTGGTTATAAAGAGGACAGGGATCAATTGTTCCCCATGTTCATCGAGGGCAGGACAAGAAGGAATCGACTTAGTTTGCAGCAGAGGAGATTTAGGTTAGTTATTAGGAAAAAACTTTCTAACTCCAAAGCTAGTTAAGCCCTGGAACAGGTTACTTAGAGAGACTGTGGAATCCCTGTCACTGGAGGGTTTTAAGAACAAGTTGGACAAACCTGTCAGGGATGGTCTAGGTTTACGTGGTCCTGCCACAGCACAAGGGGCTGGACTAGAGGATCTCCCAAGGTTCCTTCCAGCCCTATATCTCTGTGATTCTATGACTAAAGGATATACCAGTTCCTCTTCTAAGGGCAGGATATATGGCGAAGGGATTTGGGGCATGCACATGTAAGCAGAGTCAGGATGAGCTCTACCCTGACATCTGGTGGTGAATTATGGCGAGTGTGGAAAAGAACTCCAGGGGCTGATCTTATTTGCATAGGCACACCCACTCGCCTGGCAGGAAACACAGCAACTGAAAGTGGTTACTTTGGCTGGTGTGGGATCCCCAGTTTCTCTATTATTGGGGCAGGAAGAATAAAGTTTTGTTACCCTGATTCTGTGAATCAAGGCCAGTGGAACTGTTGTATGACAGAAGGACTGAGTGAATCCGTCACCATTACCTAAGTAGCATTTGCTTGTCAAGGGGCATGGGTTACAAAACCCAGTGAATTGAGAGAGGATGGGGACAGGTATTTGTACCTGATGGTATGGGCCCCCTCTGAGGGTCTGAAACACCAATTGCACCACCTCCTCTCTCCACTGTGGAATATCAGAGCTAACTTTGATTCCCTTAAGAGTCTAATTACAGGCTGCTGAGCTGAATTCACTTTGGGCCAATGGTGCACCAGCACTGGGGCTCCCCTACCCTGAGCTGAAATTGCTAAGAGCTGAAATCACAAAAGAGCTGATGGTATTAAGAGCTGAGATCACTGAGGCTATGTTAACTAGTGGGGGAGCCTGAAGCTATATTGCTCAGCAGCTGGTGGAGCAATTTGTGGGGACGACTGGAGGAGCAGCGAGCGGTGTGGAGCCTTGCGGGGCCGGTTGGAGTGGCCCTAGGAACGGCGAGCGGAGCTGTTTGCGGGGACGGCTGGAACGGCTCACAGGTCGGTGAGCGGAGCGGAGCGGAGTGGAGCGGAGCAGCTTGTAGAGCGGAGCAGTTCGTGGGATGGCAGGAAAGTGGACTGGCTCGTGGTAAAGGCTGCGGCGGAACCCCCACGGAGAAACAGACGGCTGGCCAGCCTCGGATCACGTAAGGTGCCCCTTAACACCCTGCGTGCCCCCCCCCCTTTTACTCTGGGGCTGCACTGACCAGGGGCAGAGACTTTGGGGGTTGTTGAACTTTTGGGACTTTGGGTGGTTGCTGGACCCCAGAGACTTTGGGGGTGTTGGACTTTGGGGACTCTGGGTGATTTTTGGGTTGCTGGATTCAAGAACCAAAGGGAAAAGGACACAGCCCAATTTGCTGGGGTGGGTTTTGCTCATGGTTTGTGTTATGAATCCTGTTTGTGGTGTTTTTCCAATTTTATGCTGATGTCGTTTACCTCATGTCATTAAACATTTTCTGCTACACTCAGACTCCGTGCTTGCGAGAGGGGAAGTATTGCCTCTTAGAGGTACCCAGGGGGGGGGTATGTAATTGTCCCAGGTCACTGGGTGGGGGCTCGAGCCGGTTTTGCATTGTGTTATTGAAACGGAACCCCTAGATACAGAACCCGGCCCTTGTTGCTGCCAACTTAGATGGGCAGAAGGGTTACACACAGAAGGCCTGAATCTAATGCCCTTCAAAGTCTATGGAAATCTCCTGTTGACTTCAGTGGGCTTTTGATCCGGCACACAGAGAAGAATCTCTGATTTCTGGCATCCTACCTGCTGTGCCTTCCTTGATGACCCTGTCTTTTATCTGCTGCACCAGTAGCTTTTCCTTCGTGCCATCCTGTGTGCCGGCCAGGTTCAAAGCGATCAGGATGCTGGGGTTTGGTGGGCTTTGCAGGACGACAGAGCTCTCCATCCTACGTTGGAGTTCAGTGACCAGGGACTGCTGGTCGGCAGGAACAACTGGAGATGGAGAGAAGCAGACATTCATTCAGGAGGGCATGTGCCACAGGAGGCCACCTTGGCAGCCCCAGGATATGAATTAAAGAACCTCCCCCACCCCCCACCCCCCGTGGATTCACTTTCTTTGGAGATTCTTGGCTCTCACTGATGCTGGGAACCAACACCCGTTGTGCCACCTCTGCTTATTTCCTTAACTGTGCTCAGGGACCACCAGGGAGATATTGAACCAGCCCAGCTACTGCACCCTGCTGGCTCCGTCATGGTGCTGGTCTCTCCTAGGGAATGGCTGGTACTCACTGCACTTCTCAGTGGCACTGGTCGCTGTGCAGAGCGCACACAGAACAGCCAGGGCCCAGGGGAACATTCTGCCTTTTCTTCTGGACAATGGTTCCTGCTGGGGGCAGAACTGTGGGGTCCCAGAGAGCATTGGCAGCCTTCTGCATCATCCTTTATATGCACTCTCCAGCACAGCCCCAGCCCTCTCCCTATCTCTCCCCCGCCCCATCTCTGATACTATTCATTATATTCTCTTATCTCGCTTTCCACAGCACAGACTCTCAAGAATTTCGCAAGGTGACTCCGGAGAACAAATACCGGAGCTGGCTGGCGATGGTGGGGTCAGGTACACAACTAGCGGAAGGACGCACCAAGAGCCATGTGAGCACCATTGTTATACCCCATTCTTTGGAGAGCAGCCAACCCAGCAACCAGAGGTGCCTTCTGGTTAGCTAACCAACATGTGGCGTGAGTAGGACAGGGCAGGGGGTGGCTAGCAGAGAATGTGTCTGAGATCAAGAGGAGTCAGCCAAGCTGTAGCCTCTCCCCACAAATCCTACTTTTGTGCACTAGCGTTTGGCCAGGGTGAATTCCCCTCTGAATCTCGCTGAGAGCCAAAGCTCAACACCCAGCTCTTATCTAGCACTTTTCATCCATAGATATCAAAGCACTTTACAAAAGAGATCAGTATCATTACCTGTATAGCAGGCAAAGGGCAATCCCTTTGCTGCCCTATAGAGAGAAGCTGAGATATGTGGGGAGACGGATCTCCTCTACTCGGGGGGCATCTTCTCCAATCCTTTGCTGTCTGAAGACAGATCCCCAGTTCTATACTGGGCTGGAGGAAGGGATCACCATGGGAGATTCTCTGGCCTGTGTTATACAGGAGGTCAGACACGGGTGATCTAATGGTTCCTTTGGGCCTTATAATCTATTGTATTCTACTGTATTCAGGTTCTTCATCCCCCCCCCCCCCCCGCCAAAAATAGGCCTCCAGCAACTAAAACTCAAAATATCCCTTGATAGGTACACTAGAGAGAGTAAAATTACATTAGAGAGGTGATAAGCAAGGGCTGTTTTGATTGCTGTTCAAGCTGTGACGTTCAGATACCGATTTGACATTGGTTGTGCCTTAGCACGTAACAGGACAGACCCCGAGATGATTGTCATCACTCAAATCCAGGAAACTTTTTTAGCTTGCAGGGCAAGAGCTCGAGGATTCAGGGTTTTCCCCCCAGAGATCAATGGTGAGCAAGGTGGAAGGACGCCAGTGTCCCAAAGAAACACCCTATCAATGCCCCAAGTGAAGAACCCAGTGGTTTTTCACTCCCATGGAAAATACAGTCCACTTTCAATCTCAGCCACACATCACATGGCAGATGCACCTATATTCTCCATAAAGGGGAACTGAGGCATAGTCCTATTTGTGCCTGGGGAAAGGGACTTCAGACTGTGGAATACCTCGTGAATCATTTGGGACATTGATGCTATCCCAATGGGCTCTCTGCAAATCACTGTGCCTCCCCTGAAGCAATCAAGTGGATTGCGAACCTAGGCTTGGATATCTAACACTGCTGGTTTTAAGCATATGGAAGAAGAAGAAGAAGAAGCAAAGGCTTGTGCTCCAGGGCAAGCTAAGTCTAAATTCTGTGCCTATCCTGTTTCCCTTCTGATTTCTGGAGCAGCAGATCAGCAATTCTGTGGCAGCATCGGGTAAAGCCAATAAATGGCGTCTTTTGCTGAGCTGAGTATGGGAATGAATGATCCAATCTGCGCAGCTGTTCCTTATTTTGCTGTTGTAATGCACCCCGCCACTGGGGGCTGTAACAGGGTGTCTTGCCCCATGGAGTGCAGATCCTGGGACTAAGCCAACTCTAATTACAGGATGAGCCCCACCTGAGTGGGATCAGGAATTCCTTATAAAAGGCTGCAGATGGCTGACCCAAGCTGGGGGAACCATGCAGGAAATAGAGGCCTGAGAAGTTGTAGCTGGCAAGAAGGCGAAGGAAACTGCCGCAGGGAGCAAGATTAGCTCTTGCAGAGACTGTGAAAGTGCAGATCTGGAAAAGAGGGCTGGGAACAACCCAATGAAATAGAGATGGATGTTGAACTGAGGTTGGGGCCTGGAGGGCCAGTGTATATGTAAAGAGTGAATAAATTGGACCTCAGGTGGGGAATGTTTTAATTTCCTTTGGGCACTCTTGAGTTTGGTTAAGGAACCCTGTAAAGGATATAGCAGGGATGGAGTGCTGCAAGGTGACCTCTGGCTATGAGGGCGGAGCTTGGTTAGCAGCCAACCCTGTTATATGGGGGGGGGCTTTGATCCACCAACCCCCTTCAGATGCTCAGAGGTGTCCTAAGTGTACCCCAGATTCAGCAGCAAGTGCAGTGGGCAGGTCAGCTGCTAAGCTCTGCAGACTGTCCCCCCAATTCCCACTTGCACACTGCTGGAAGGAAAAGACTGAGAGCTGATGGGAAGGAGGCAAATCGCTCCCAGGAATGGCTCAGGGAGTTTCACTAGGAGATCAATGCAGCAGTTCCTAATGGGCCCCTCGGGGCAGCCCAATAGAAGGGTGCAAGCGTAACCGTTTCCACAATTAAGCAGAGATCTGTAGCTCCCACTGGCCAGAGTTCAGTTCCAGCATGAATGGCATCACTGAGTCCTAGCTGTTGTCTCCAATCTCCTGCCTGCAGGCTGCTTCCAAGGTCTCCTGCTGCACCTGGCCCCTCTCCAGCCAATACGCTTCCCAACTGAGCTCTCTGCTTCTCACCCAGCCTCCAGCTCCCAGGCCACTGCCAGATGCCCTTGAATGAGCTCCCAGCCTGCTGACCTGTACCTCTCTGAGTTGCTCCTGGGGGAGCCAGGAAGCTGCTGCTCAGCAAGCTCCTGCCAAGACAAAGCTCAGCTGATTTTATGCTGCCCTCAGGCTTTTTGCATTGACAGCCATGCCAGCCTCTCAGGAGTCGCCAGGTGGAGAAGCTGGAAGGGTTGGCAGCTGGGGAGGGTGCGTTAGGGAACATGGGAGAGCTGGAAGACAGGCTGGGGTTTTGGCATGCAGGAGGTGGCTGAAATTGTGGTCAATAAAGCCCAGATGTGGCCAAGCCCAGATGTGGCTATGTGTTCCCCTCCCCCTTCTGGGCAGGGGGAAAGGGAGCTGGCTGGGGACTGAATTCCTGATTGCGTCTACATTAGAATGTTCCTACCCTTTATTCCCAAGTGGTAGCACTCATTAGAAACAGCTAGCGCGGCCCAGGTGCCAGCACTGGCATTGCTGTGGCATCTCCCCCCTGCTCACAGCACAGGGAGACAACATGATGGAGAAACCACCAGCAGCTGCTCCACCCAAGCACCCTGTCAGGGCTAGGGCTAGGCTCAGCTCAGCTGCATGAATGCAGAGGAGAATAATGTGTCTGGTTACCAGGGGAAACACTGGCTGAAATAATTGCTTGCTGTAGCAGGTCGTGTCCATCAATACACTCAGCCGTGAAATAGTTAACCTGGCTGCCGTTTCAGCAGCCATCGTGAGGTTTCAGAGTGAACGCCCTGTTTCTCTAAACGGGGATGACTGGCACGTCTCCTGGAGCTGTTGCTCCAGGCTGGAAGCTGGCCTGGCTGGAGAACAGTTCTTATGCAGCCACGAGGATGAGCTTTTTAAGGGAAAAAGCTGCAGGGAGCTAAGGAGCTAAATCCCTTCAGTGCCCCTGAACACCCTGACCCGCTTAACCATGCATTTCTTGGGTGCTGATCACTGCAGTGTCTGGATCCCAGAGGGCTGCTGCTGCATCACATTCCTAAGACAGTGAGGATTCTCCCCCCCCCACCCCCCAATCAGCTCTCATCCTCCCCATGTTGTGCTTACAGCATAGGCGGTGTCCTAGTTTTACTACTTCATAGAATCATAGAATATCAGGGTTGGAAGGGACCTCAAGAGGTCATCTAGTCCAACCCCCTGCTCAAAGCAGGACCAATTGTCTCCCTGCTTGTCTCCCTGCATCAAAGGGCAGCTGAGTGGGGGAGGGGGAGATGCAGACAGAGGGGTGCTGGGCCAAACCTGAGTGACATTGCAACCCTGCACACCAGGTCGCAATGCTGCTTGGTTTGGGGGCCCTGTGAAATGGGGCACCCAGTACAGCCTTCCCCTTCGCCTCCCCTTACCCCCCCATGCTGGGTGGACTTGGGAAATACTCTTCTTCAGCCAGGACAGGGGGTCTGGGGCATCGACATGGGACAGTCCGGCTAATCCTCGGGCAGTCTGCCACTGTGACTCAATATGTAACTGGCACCAAATTGGAGAGTGCAGCAAACGCATACTTGGGGATCGGGGACTGCGACCTGGAGAGATCAGAGCAGGGGGGCTTCAGGGACTATGTAGCACAGATTCACTAGGGGGCGACACAGCCAAGTGACTGCCCCCATTGGGTTAAAGTTAGATCGTAATCAATTTGGGGCATGGATCGTCTTTTTGTCCTGTGTATGTACAGCACCCAGCACCATTGGGACCTGGATAAATCAATAATAACTAAAAGCCGGTTCATTCCCTTTAGAGCTGGTAGGAGAAAGGCAAGTATGTTTTGCGCACGCACACACAAAAAATCAGAAAAAAAACAAACCCCACCCCACTCCCCCACCATTTGAATGTTTGGGGTTTTTTTTTTTTTTTGATGTTTCAAACCCATTTTGTTTTGTAAGGCTGGGGGTGGGTGGAACTAAAAAAGGGAAGGTAAAAAGGGTTTATTTTCCTTACAAAATGATATTAAAAATGGATTTTTTTTTTGATCCACAAAAACATTTTTGTTGAGAATGAAAAGCCATTTTTCATTGGAAAACACTTTTCCACTAGAAAGTTTTCACTGGCTCTGAGTCCCATCGCTCTCCCTAGCCCTCTCCCTGTATTTTTTTCTAACTCCCTAGGCAGTAATCTCCGAGTGGGTTGTGATGGCAGAAGTGGGGTGCTGGGGGGGCACGTGCCTATGGGAAGATGTAGGAATGTGTTGCTCCCTAATCATAAGCCTTGAAGAACGGCAAACTGTTCCCTTGGCAATAAGGCGGGAGTAACCTTGTTCTAGCGCCTATGTTTGGAAAACTTATTGGCAACAATGACATCATCTTTGCAGCTGGCTTTTCACGCGCTTAAGAGATGGGTTTGTAATCTCATGCTCATGTATATTGCCTGCCTTCTAAATGGGCAAGAATGTAACCACTCAGATAAGTTGTAAACAAAGTAAGGAGAAGAATAAAAACCCCAGAAAAAGTTTTCCTGGGAGGCTTTTTGCTTAAAGCTTTTGCAAAAAGCTTAAAAAGCTCTCTAGCTACCAACAAACCTAGCGTTCTATTTCCTTTCCTGCGTCGTCACCACAGCAGGAAGAGCCATCTCCAAAGACACGGCCCACAAAGTGGAGCCTCCTCTAACCACGGTCCATGATCCAGGCCTCTGACACCTCTGGGTTCTGTGGAGGCTCAGTGGATATCACAGTCAGTGGGGTTTACTGCTCCTGCCCCCTGTAGGGTGAGTCCACAGCTCTAGCCCCTTTCCCTTCAGGTCCAGTTTCCAAGGGCCAGGTGAGGTGGTGGCTGAGGCCACCACTGCCAGGGCCGACGAGAGGGGGGGAAGCCAGTACAAATTACTGGGGCCCAGGGCCCGACTATGTTGCATATGTTTTTGTCTTTCATTTGTATACCAGGCAGGGCATATTTGTTTTTGGGTTTTTTTGCACATCAATACAAATCCCGTGTAAAGATTTTTAGCTGGTCCGCCCTTGCTGGGGGGCCCGAAAATTTTTTTTCACCGGGGCCGAACCCGCTCTCAGCGGCCCTGACCATTGCTAGGGCTAAGTCCCCCAGCTGGCAGCTTTAGGAGAATCATCACCCTCCCATGTGGATCAGCCACTGCTGGGGGGCTCGGACCCAGAGTGGGTGAGGCAAGGATTCCAGGCAGCGCTGCTGCTGGGGATCCAGGCAGAAGAAGGGGTTAGCTGGGCTGTTAACACCATTAGCCTCCTATTCTCCACCAGCAGTGCTCTTCAGCCTGTCCTGCTTCACCAAAGGCCTTAATGACCTGCCACTAACGATTCTACAGTTAGTGCCCCAGCAAGGGAGATTCCAGGCCTGGGGACCACTACTCAGTGCCCCATTGGCCAGGGCCCCAGAGGGGATGGTGACTCCATGGTGAGCCCAGCACCCCATTAGCCAGTATCATGGAGGAGACAGAGTCTTTAGGTATCAGAGAGGTAGCCGTGTTAGTCTGAATCTGTAAAAAGCAACAGAGGGTCCTGTGGCACCTTTAAGACTAACAGAAGTATTGGGAGCATAAGCTTTCGTGGGTAAGAACCTCACTTCTTCATGAGGTTCTTACCCACGAAAGCTTATGCTCCCAATACTTCTGTTAGT
>NW_020664441.1:2889991-2895064 GCF_002925995.2 Terrapene triunguis | reverse complement strand
TGAGGTTCTTACCCACGAAAGCTTATGCTCCCAATACTTCTGTTAGTCTTAAAGGTGCCACAGGACCCTCTGTTGCTTTTTACAGAGTCTCTAGGGTGAGTCCAGCACCCCATTGGCCAGTGCCATGGATGGGATGGTTGCTCCCGGGTGAGCCCTTATCTATGGTGGGGGAAGCAGCCCTGCTGCTGTGCTGTGTTTCCAGATGGAGGGTGCCCATCAGAGGCTCCATTACCCGCATTCCCAGTTTCTCAGCCCCTCTCCTTGCCTGGAATAAGCCTCGCGGTGCGGCCAGCTCTTGCAGAGGGTTTATTTCAGGAGCGAGGGCCAGACACAGGCAGAGCTTGTTAAACAGTCACACAGATATGAATACAAGACACAGTTGTCTCCATGGGGCCGGCCTATCCCCTGCTCTGGGGGGAAGGGGTGGGGGCTGCTGAACCCTGAAATCTCTGGACAGTGGAAAGGCCAGGACAAGTTGCACCTTCTGGAGCACCCCTTGTCCCCAGGCTGGCCAGTGCCCTGGAGCTCAGTACACGGAGAATTTGACCTCCAGCCTCTCGCTGTTGGAGACGACGTAGTCCCCAGCACCTGGAACAAGAGGAGAGGAAAGGGAGGGTAAGGGACGCAAATGGGGTCAGTGGCCCCTCAGCCCCAACCACCCACCTGCACACCAGCCCCTCCCTGGGTCCAACTGTCTTCTCCAGGTTCTCATCCCCGCTTTCTCTTGTGCCTCTCACCCCCCTGTTCCTCCCTCTCTCCCCCCACAGCCCCTCTCCCCTCACACTGCTCCCCACCCTGTCCCACCTTGGCTCAGCGGGATGCCATCGCTCAGGAGTTGCCAGTAGGTGCGCTGGTTGTTATCGGCCTGCAGCCCCTGCACGGAGGTGATGTACGGGCCCCAGGAACTCTGCGTGTACGTGAAGCTAAAGAGAGACAGAGAGAGTCATGCAGGAGGCCTGGTTACCACTGCCTCATAGCCTCCCCAACCCCCACTCCACAGGGACATGCAACTGAGGACACAGTGAGACTGAACTCCCATGCCATTGGGGGAGGGGGGGAGGAGGAGGAAGGGATTGAGAAGCAGCCGAGCTGGCCCCTGCCTGAGCTCCAATCTCCCCAGCCCAAGGAGACATTGTCCAGCTGAGTGATGCGGAGGAACCAGCCTTGATCCCCCTTCCCAGCCCCTGAGGGTTTAACCTGCCCCCATGCACGGTGGGGTAGCAGGGGCATGTCCCCCCTGTGATCCTAGGGACCCCTCTGTTTTTTAAATCTCTGTTGCCCTAGGAGCCCCACGCTACCATCTAGCCTGCTCTCTGCTGCTGCTTCTGCCGCCAGCAATGGGTGCCACGTTGCCAGGCTGAGTAAGTACCTGAATTTGCTGGGGTCTTTATCCTGGGCGACCTCCATCACCTTGAAGAAGACGGAGCCCTGGGGCACGGTGACACTGATAGAGTCATTGAATGTGTTGTTCACACCATCGGCAACAGTGTAGGTGACACTGATGCTAGGTGGGCGGCTAGTGGGTGGGGCGGGCCTGGCGGTGGACAGGGGGAGATTATCTGTTTGGGGAGAAAGAGGAGAGAGGGTGAAGAACTGCCACATATACCTTGGAGAGAGCGACTCTCTGACTGCAGGGACTCCAGTCCCATTAGAGTCAAGGGGAGAGAAAGAGGCAGAAGCAAAGACAGAGAGGATCTAGGCACTGGCCCTCTGGGCAGGAGATTAGCTGGGACTGAAGCCAGGGCCTTTGGCTCTATGATGATGATGCTCTAGTGATTGAGCTAAGGACAAGGGTCTTTAGATTGAGACTCATAAATCTCTAGGCCCTCCAGTCACTAGATGGAGACATAGAGCCACACTGGCTTAGCACGGGCTGGAATTTTTCAATGAACCTTTTTTTCACTGAAAAATGCCAAGTTGGTGTCCGAACTGTTCATGAAGCAGTGTTGAGTTGGTAGAAAGATTGCTGAACTGGAAAGTTTTGGTTTTTCAACCTGAAAAAACTTTTCACTGAGAAATTTTAGTAAATTTACAGAGAAAAAAAGCGGGGAAGTTTGTAGTAGAAACATTTTGACGCTGTCAAAAGGAAACATTTTGATTGATACAAATTGAAAAATTTAATTTTTGTTTGTTTCTTTCTTTCTTTCTTTCTTTCTTGAATCTTCAGTTTGCGAACATTTTTGAGATTTTTTTGCCTTTTCAGCCTCATTCAGGATGGGAAACATTTTTGAAATGTCAAAAATTCTCATGGGATGGGAAAACCATCCCCCCCCCATCCCTTGCTACATGTGTTTCTGTCTGCCTCAGGTACTTTAGATGGCCCAATTATCATCCTTAACAACACCCCGATGAGGCAGGACAGTGCTATTAACCACATTGTACAGATGGGAAACTGAGGCACAGAGACACAGGATACATCTACACAGCAAAAAAATCCAAACAACAAAAAACCCCATAGGAGCAAGTCTCAGAGCCTGAGTCCACTGATTTGGGCTTGAGCTCTGGGGCTAAAAATAGCAGTGAAGACATTAGGGATCTGAGACCCAATCCCTCACTGGATTTCAGAACCCAGGCTCCAGCCCAAGCCCAAATATCTACACTGATATTTCTAGCCTCCAGCGTGAGCCCCACAAGCCCATGTCAGTTGACTCAAGCTCTAAATCCTGCTGCCAGAGGGTTGGGGTTTTTTTTGGCTGTGTAGATGTACCCTTAGTGACTTGCCCAAGGAGTCATTGGCTGAGCAGGGAGCTGAACATGGGTCTTCTAAATGCTAGGTAAGAGCCCAACCACTAGGCCACCCTTCCAGTGCATGGTTGAATTAATGGGCTTTGTCAGCCTGGGTGCTACCAGTTCTCATGTCCTGCGCTGGGAGAATGGGGCCTCTGCACTTAGCAACCCAAGGGATGCTGCCTTTGGTCTTCTCTCCTTACCTGGGTCCATGGAGCAGTTGAGCCTACTGACGTCCAGGTAGGTCCTGTTCTCCAGGGAAGGGAGGATCTGGGAAGCAGCCATGGGGTTTTTGAATGTGCCCTGGGGAATCTCGTCCAGGACCTTGTGTAGAGTCTGGAGGCAGTTCCAGGCCCCGGGTTTGAGATAGCTGGATGAGACAGATAAGGCCTGTGGAGGACAGAGAGGAAGGCAGGGTTACCTGCTGGGGCCTGGCTGCCCACGCCCAACATGACTGTGATAGAGGACAAGACTGCGAGCAAAGGCAGCTGGGAAGGGGCTACAAGAACACGTCCGGATGACCCACCAGGGAGAGAGCAGAAGGGTGACTGGGATGTAGACAGAAGGGAGGGATATGTAAGGCCTTCTATCAGTGAGGGAATTTGCAGCCCAAATCCTCTGTTCTCTCTCTGCCTGGCACTGAGCTGCCTCCATTTATGGCAATATGGTGTTAACTCTGGAACCTACCAATGACACAGTAATTGCTGACATTAACTATTCCACAGCTGAATTATCCAGATGCTCGGCAGTTGTGGGGAGGGTCTTTGGATTGTGGGTGAAGCTAGAATTCAGTCCTACCCCCTTTGATTCCCATTGGGACTCTGGTCCCTCACCTGCATAGCCAACCCGGTGCTGTAGATGTTCCCGATCACTCCATCTCGTCTCTTCTTAGCCAGGATTTTGTCCACTAACCACTGCACGTTCTGTCTGATCTTCTTATGCACCTTCGGAGGGAGGGGCTGCCCCCTGGTCTGCAGGCAGATCTGAGCCAGGACTGCCACCGCTGCAGTGTCTGTGGGGACCGGAAAAGCAGCTCAGATGGGACTACCACACCAGAGAGGGATGAGGGACAGGGTCATCCCAGCACCGACCCCATGGGGACAGTCACGGGGATCCCAGCTCATACCACCCAGGACCTCCCCATAGGGGAAACCATGGGCCCCCAGGTATAGGAGGCTGTGTGCCTTTACCCACCCACGGAGAACTGGCCGCCGAGGTAATACTTCTTGTGGTCCGGGCTGAGGAGGGCGCTGGCATTGGCTGGTGAGAGGCGGCCGTTCAGCTGGCACAGGGCCAGCACATCCAAGCTGAGCTGGTAGAAGTTGGTCAAGGGGTTGCCATGGATCGCTGTGGGGGAGAGACCTCTTGTTAGCCACAGACATACTCACAGACTGGGACCAGGACAGAGGGGGCAAAACAGGGGGGGCATGGGCGGTGAGATATATTCTTTTGTGGTGCCCGGGCTCCACGAATATTCAGGGCTGGGGGCCCTGCTCCACCAATATTTGGAGCTGGGTCTCTCCCCAGGCCCTACCTGGAGCGGGCCCCGGCCCCCACCTGCCACCCTCCCACGCATCCCCCCCTGACCCCGGAGTGTCCCTGCCAGAATGAAAGCTGCGAGCCGCTCTCCCTTGCCTGCCGGCGCCAGCTGCTGCTGCCTATGGCAACAAGAGACGCTGGCAGCAGGCTGGGGCCCTGGCTGCTGCACCTCAGGAGGGGGAGGGGGAGGAGGCACACACGTGCTTGGCAGCCCTCCCCTCCCCTGGCACACACTGGGAGGAGATGCCAAGGGGGCTTCCGGTGGGAGACCTCACTCACCTGAACAGCTGCTGGGGCTTTGGTGAGCGTTTGACCCCATGATCTGCCCCCTCGCAGCCCCGACTCCTTCCCCACGCTGGGCAAGGGGCAGCCCTATCCCCCACACCCAGGGAGGCTATGGTGAGGGGCAGCAGGCTGCAGCAGGGGAGGAAGGAAACCACATGTGATGGCAGCCCCTCCCCCCCCCCAGCACCCACCCACCCACTGCAGGGGAGACTGGGTGGGGGGCTTCCTAGACCTGAGCAGCTGGGGCTTGGGTGAATTTTGTGACACCCTGCCCTCCCTCCCGCCCCGCAGCCACCACTCCTGCCCCACGCTGGGCAAGGGGCAGCCCTGTCCCCCATCCCCAGTGAGGCTACGGTGAGGGGCAGCAGCAGGGGAGGCCACACATGATGGCAGCCCCCCCCCCCCAATACCCTCATAGGGGAAGCGAGGGGGCTTCCTGGACCTGAGAGGGGCCCTAGGAGCATGTGCAGTGACAGTGGTGCAGAGTGAGTGTGCTGCGGGGGGGGGGGGGGGGGGGGGGGG
>NW_020664441.1:2886707-2889891 GCF_002925995.2 Terrapene triunguis | reverse complement strand
GCGGGGGGGGGGGGGGAGGGGGGGAGGAGAAGAGGCGGGGTCCCTCACCCGGAGCTTGCTGCTGCCAGCAGGGAGAGGGTTGCGGGGGAGTCCTCTCTGACCCTAGCCCTGGGGCAGCCTGTTTGCACCCCAAGCTCCTCATTCCCGGCTCTGCCCCACCCCAGAGCCTGCACCCCCAGCACCCTAACCCTGAGCCCCAGCCCTGAGCCCCCTCCTGCACTGTGAACACCTCATCCCCAGCCCCACCCCAGAGCCCTCTCCTGAGGGGAAAAACACGCAACTTAAATTTGGCAGTCAGTTTGGGGTATGATCGTGTTTAGCACAACTTGATTATTTTACACCCTTTAAAGTATATGATTGGTTGTATACAGGTGTTACAAAGTGGGAATGTTCTTAATGTTTTCTCTGAATATTGTGTGGGTGCCTCAGTTTCCCCTATGCATTTCTTAAGGATCTAGGTGGTGGGATAAGGTGTGTGATTGTTGTAGACACCCTGTCTCCTGGCAACTGATGACCTTTGCTGCTCTCCTGCAAGGTGCCAACTGAAGGTGTTGGAGAACAAAGAGATCAGGTGGCCTCCTAATGCCTGGAAAAGAGACAAAGGCCAGAGGAGGGGCTGGAGGGAGTGTCAGTGCCTGTGCGGACTCCCGGGGAAGCGCACAGTGTGGAAGGGGATGCTGGGATGCTCTGAAACTACTGAATACGAAGCCAGTCAGGACTCTGTGGGAGCCTCCTCTCTCTGACCATACTGTCTCCAGGGCAAGAAGCTTACACCTTCCTGGGTCTGACCTCAGAGCATTCAGCATGCCCTTCCACACCGTGTGCTTCCCGCAGCGAGTCCGCACAGGCGGGGCTCCTGGGGAAGCCAGAGGGTCCTGTACCCCAACTCCGCAGTCAGACGTGACTCTCAGCCAGCCGTTAAAACAGAAGGTTTATTAGACGACAGGAACACAGTCTAAAACAGAGCTTGTAGGTGCAGAAAACAGGACCCCTCAATCAGGTCCATCTTAGGGGGTGAGGAGCCCAGACCCAAGTTCTGGATCTCTCCCCGTTTCCCCAGCCAGCTCCAAACTGACACTCCCTCCAGCCCCTCCTCTGGCCTTTGTCTCTGGACAAGGAGGCCCCCTGATCTCTTTGTTCTCCAAAACCTTCAGTTGGCACCTTGCAGGGGAAACTGAGGCACCCACACAATATGCAGAGAAAACATTAAGAACATTCCCACTTTGTCACAGCAGGTACAACAAAATATAATATATTGAAGCAGGCAAGTGCTGCTTCTGACTTTCCACTTTTAATTGACCCTTGTAATCTTGTGGCGCCAACGCGTTGTATCTTCATTTTATCCCAGCAACAAATTCTTGATTTGTAGGACCACTAATAATCAACAATGGATAAATTCTTAATAAAGTTACCCAGAGAAAAAGAAGAAAAGGGTAATTCATCAAGTGATGGCCTGAATTCAACATCCAGCTTTCAAGCTGAAGTTATACAAAAGAAATATGCGGCAAATCCACAACATAAGAAAAGGAGTTTTCAGCAATCTTGGCTATCAAGATTTAAGTGGTTGGAGTACAATAGCAAATTAAACAGAGCTTTTTGCTCAGTCTGCAAAAACTGTTCTGAAAAGAAGATCTTAATATTTTCTATGAAGGCCGAACCAACATTTATTTCATCTGGATTTCAAGATTGGAGACTCGCATTGTGTGGTTTTACATCACACAAAAAATCCTCTTGTCACAAGGAAGCGGTAATGAAGTATGCTGCTCTGCAATCACAGGTAAATGTTTCTGCACTAATGTCGTCCAGTTGCAGAAAAGGGTCACAATCAGCTAGGATTGCACTGCACAACATTTTTACCAGTGTTCAGTACCTAGCTCAACAAGGAATAGCATTATGTGGACATAATGAGAGTGATTCAAATTTGATGCAGCTCTTGTTGCTACACAGTACAGATTCTGAGGAACTGAGACAGTGGCTTAATCACACAAAATACAAGTGGCTGTCATATGAGGTTATTAACTAAGTAATCGAAATGATGGCAATGATGGTGCTAAAAAAAATTGTGCAAAAGATAAAGGCTTCTAAGTTTTATGCCATTGTAATGGATGAGACTACCGATTTGTCAAGAAAAGAACAAGTAAGTTTTTCTTTAAGGTTCTTTTCTAGTGAAGACTGGGAGATTTATGAGGAGTTTATTGGGTTTTACCAAACTGACGCAATGGATGCTGCTTCTCTTTTCAAAATTGTGGAAGATACACTTCTCAGGTGTGATTTGTCCTTTTCTGATTGCCAGGGGCAGTGTTACGACGGAACCAGTAATGTGTCCGGCAAATTTACTGGGGTCCAAGCCAGAGTGATATTTGCAGATCGAGAAATTGCCAGCTTAATTCAGTGAGTGAAGTGAAGCAATTTCTAAAACAAAACAAAGGCTTGAGTGACATGTTGTCAGAAGTTACAATTCTCCTGAAATTATTCTACACAATTCTGACTACAACCTGCACCGCTGAGCGATCATTCAGTTGCTTGCGCCAACTGAAAAATTATTTGCGAACGACAATGGGCCAAGAAAGTCTAAATCACTTGGCATTTCTGCATGTTCATAAGAACTCTACCTCTGAATTGGACATTGCAAGTCTCCTGGATGACTTCATTTCAAGAACCAAAACAACGACGAAAAGTGTTTGCTGCCTCCTGAAGAACATTGCAAAAGAAGGGGCTATATTTGTTTTAATTTTAGAAAGTATTTGCTTTTGAGGGTTATTGATCAAAGAGTGTATGGTTGTTTCCGTATTCAAAAGAGTATTAATAATGTTGATATTCTTAGTTAAATAATTTTTTCTTACGATAGTGATATTGTGCAATAAAGAGAAACTTAAACGCTTACAGTTTCCAGTCCATTTTTACACTATTTAATAAAATATATATCAGCTTACAAGGCGGGAGGGTGGGGGTGGGGGCGGGGGGGGGGGATTAGACCCATTCTGGGCACCACCAAAAATTATACAAACCTGCCGCCCGAGGGTGTGGGATGGGGCGAAAGGGCCTGAGAGAGGAGACAAAGAGAGATGGGGAGAGAGAGAAGGGAAAGGGGGTGAGGGGATGGGAGAGCTCGACTGTGTGGGTGCAGAGGGGTTGAGCCAGGCAGGATCCCCCCCCCCCCCCAAGGCTTGGGCTCCTCACCTAT
>NW_020664441.1:2776770-2886697 GCF_002925995.2 Terrapene triunguis | reverse complement strand
CCTGGTACTTCTGTTCCAGGAGATGCACCAGGTTGATGGTAGAGCCGTTCGCAGAGACCCGCCGGGGGTCGGAGCAGGAGGCCTGTTGAGCCAGGATATTGAGGGCCACCTGGCCCGAGGAGAAGGACGCAACTGAAAAGCAGCGCACCAGGGGTGGGGGTCAGTGGGGCTGGCCATGCTGCAAACCTGCCCTATGCTCCCTGCCCCAGCCTCTATCTCTGCCTCTGGCTCCCTGCCCCAGCCTCTGCCCCACTGCCCCAACCACTGTCTCTGCCCCAGCCCCAGCCTCATCCTCTGCCTCCCTCCCCCAGTCTCCCTGCACCTCACCCCCCTTGGGTGTGTCTCTTTCCCCCCCACCCCATCCCTATCAGTCTTTCTGTTCCTATCTGTCTCCCTTTATTTTTCTGCCTTTCTCTTCTCCCTTTGGTTTCATGCTTTTCAGAAGGGAGCAGCAGTTTCAGCACCAGCATTGTTGTACCCGATGGAGGTGCTATGGGACGTGAAGGGGTGGGGAGATGACTGTGTATTTGGTGGATGCTATGGGATGCAAAGGGGGTGGGGAGATGGCTGTGTTTTGGGGGGTGCTGTGGAGCACAGTGGGCATGGGTAGATGGCTGTGGTTTTTGGGGGTGCTGTGGGGCACAGCGGGCATGGGGAGATGGCTGTGTTTTGGGGGCTGCTATGGGGTCACCTCTATCTCGCAGAGGGGTGCATATTTGGGGGACAGCTTTGTTGTGGGGTCACCATTACCCTTTCAGGGGGTCTGACTTTATATGTGGGGTTATTGGGGACCCCACTTCCTAATGGAGGGTTGGGAAGGCTGGTTCTATTTGGGGGGGCAGTGTCAGAGTCCCACATGCCTAGTGGGTGTCTATGTGTGGGGAGGGGGGCGAAGCCCTTACCAGCTCGCTGCACTGCGTCCTGGCTCAGTTTGTTCAGCATGTCCTGCTCGATGTGCTTGTTGTGGTCCTGGGCCAGCCGCAGGGCAAGCAGGATGCTGGGGTTCGGGGGAGCACTAGCATCCACTGAATAGATCATCTTCTTCTGCAGATCCCTCACTAGGGGGCGCTCAGCTTCATTCACGGCTGGTGGAGGAGCCAGGATCACACATGGGAAGTCACAGCTGGGGGCCTATACAACTTCCCCCCCACCCCCAGCCCTCAGAACCAGCTGAGGGAGGAATGCGGGGCCCCAGGCATCAGCCAGGAGGAAGTTAACACACCCCAGTCCTAGCCCCATGCCAATTACACCCTATTTCTAAGCCCACCATCAGCCCCCCCAAAACCTCCCTGTCCACCCTCCAGTCTCTCCCTGGCATTGTAGCGATGCAGAGATGCTCTGCACAGGCTGTTTGCACATGGTGAAGGGAGGGCACGGTCTCTGCAGCCCCCCAGGTAGATGGGATGTGACTTCGGCACCTGAGCCAGCCAGCATCTCCAGTGCTCAATGCTGACACAGTCCCATGCTGCAGGTCACCTGTGTCCTGGCCCAGAGACAGCTGCATCCATGATCCCTGTCCCCTCTTCCCTATTCCCCCTCTTCCCCCCCCCCCCCACCCCCGCCATGTGTGAAATTTCCCAGGCCAGTGCAAGAGGCAGGAGAGATGGGAGGTGAGAGGCCGCCATGGCCTGGATGGCAGGGACAATGAGGCTATTATTGTTCAGCCTCCAGTGGGGCATCAGAAAGGGAAACTCCTCCTGAGCTCCCAGGTGAACTGGACAGACCAGCTTCCAGGTTTGGGTGATGTCTATACTGCACACTCGTGTTGGCAGCAGAGACGACAGGAGTAGCTCGCACCACAGTGAAAAGCAGGGTGTGCCCAGGCTGCGGGGTGTAGCTACACGAGTCAAGGGAAGGCTCTGGTGGGGAACGCAGTGGGGAAAGGCTCCCTTCCCCCTGCCACCCCAGAAGTCACATCACAGAGAGGAGGGGTACATGGCACAGGGCCATTTGACTCACCACAGCCCTGGCACAGCCCCCCAGGGGCGAGGTACAGGAGCAGGAGCCCAACTAGCATGGTTACCAAAGTCCTCATCATCCCTCTGTCTCCAATCACTCCCTGGCTGTGCTGGGACCTGGACTAGGACCTGGTATTTATCAGGTGGAAGGAGGCGGGGACACCAGGGTGCCCTGCCCTCCTCCCCTGGCTTGCCTCACCCTGCTACTTCCCCATAGCAGACAGGAGACATTGAGCAATGCCCAGCAGAATGGGCAGGTCTGTGCCCCAGAGACCAGCACAGACAGAGCTGGCCGGGGCTGTCAGACCACTACTCCCTCCCCATGGCCTCTGGGTGCTGCGAGGAGCCAACTAGCACCAGAGACCTAGATGGAATTTTCCCAGTCACAGTTCATACCCCTGTCCCCCACCACCCTGGTGAACTTGGTGCCACCGGCCCCAGGTGACATCTCACTGAAGGGCCATACGACTGTGAGGCCACAGCTGGCTAACACCTCTGCCCAGGCACATGGACACCACGGGCCACCCCAGTGAAGTTGTGCACCAGGGTAACAGAGAGGGAATTTGGGCTTCTTGGTTTTATCTCTTCCTGGTTTCCCAGGTCATTGTGTGTAGATGACCCTGGCCATAGGCTGGGATTGAGGGGCATCAGGAGAGCTGGGGTAGGGAGCCCTGGGGTAGGATAGCAGAGGGTTACAGGTTGGGATTGAGGGGCCTTGGCAGAGCTATGAGGGGAGGCCAGGGCTGAGGTAATGGGGCACTGTGGGTTGGGATTGAGATTCATCTGCACCAGAGCTGTGTGTGGCAGGGGTCCCAGGGATGGGATAGCAGGGGTCTAGGGTCAGGTTTGACAGGCACTGGTAGAGCTGGGTGGGGGCTCAGGATGGCACTGAGGTGGGTGGTTCTGGGGTCCAGGACTCCAGTGATTTCAGCTGAAGCCAGGGCTGCCCAGCACCTCTGAATAGCAGGCCCCAGGAGTCTCAAATTAGGCACCCAAAACTAGTGGGTGCTTGAAAAATTAGCCCTTGAATGTTCTGTGTCTCACTTTCCCATCAGTATAATGGGGGTGTTTTGGGGGCTGCTATGGGGCTCCTTCCTCACTCACCAACTGAGGTGGGGGGAGAGTTATTTCATCCATCTGTGCATAGCACTAGGAGATCCTTGCCTGGGAGGTGGGGTGTTGTTGTCTTGCCTGTGTATGAGGGTTTCATCCCCCAGTGTTGGAGGGATACAGGGAAACAATGGGCAGAAACTTTACAAACAAACCTGCTCTTACCACAAAGGGGTTGTAAACAGACATAAAGTCTCTTACAGAAGTGGGTAGGTGGCTTTTAATTTACCCTCACTAGGAAACGGGCAGAGTTACCACCCCTGAGAGCTGAATCTACAACCACAAGGGCTCAGAGTAGCAAACAGCTACTAGTTAGAGCCTGCCAGGCTTTGGTCCACCACTCTCACCTGCCCCTTGTCAAAGCTGCAGAGGATGGGACTAGAGCTATGGCCCATGCTGGTAATGGAGGAATTGCAGACACCTGAGTGCTGCTGCCCCCTGTATAAAACCAGCCAGTGGGGGCCACTTTTCCTCATGTGGCTGTTTCCTGAAGTGGGAGTGGAAGATGGGAGTGCCTGTGGGTTGCTGGGCTTTACTCTTCTTAGTCACTGGTGCTTGGGCTCAAAATGCTTCAGGTAAAGTGGGGGGAATGAGGGATGCTGGTGTGAACTGAGCCTCTTGCTGTGGTTTATCCTCCAAATGTGTGGGGGCCTTCCTGCTCTGGGTTCCAGCCTCCTGGAAGAGCTGCTGGGTGGGCAGAGCTGGATCCAGGTCCTGTTGTTCCAGTGTTGCACTGGAACTTTGTTCTGGGCACGTAAAACCTAGGGCTCTCCTGTTAGGAATGTATTCTGGGCACCTGCTCAGTGACTTATCTGCTGGCAGGGTGCCTACAAAGTTTCACTTCCTTCTGGCCCACATGGGAAACCCCAGTCTCCCTGCAGATGCCAGGTGTGGAAGTTGCTCCCTCTGCCAGTCTGTGGCTTTAAATCTCCCTAAGTATGCAAGTTCCCTAAGGCCTAAATAGCTAATCTCTTACTTTATGCGGTGTAGCCATGTTGGTCCCAGGATATTACAGCACCAAGGTGGGGGAGGGAATACCTCTTAGTGGACCAATATGGCCCAATAAAAGATATTATCTCACCCACCTTGCTTCTCTAATCTCTTGTCTTGTAAAACAGTGGTAGATACTGCCACTATTCAACAGAAGGGTCTCCAGCCTGCTGGTGACAGGTGTTGGGGAAGCAGTTATTGATGTAGGAGCTGCAATAAGGTGATGAGATGTAGCTGAGGTCTGCAGTGAGGAATCCACTGTGCTTCTCTCTTCTCTTTTCTCTCTCTCTCCCTCCCCTCCCCTCCAATCCTAACCCTTGACTTTGTCCCAGGCAGGATGGGTCTGAGCAGTTTGTGGGTTAACAGACCTGCCCTCTCAAAGGATACAACACTGCATTTTGGTGGCTGGCTTCCTGGGGCTTAGTGGCAGCAATGAGACAACAGTGAAGGTTCCTCTTGTGGTAGCTATCTAGATGCCTCTGGTGGCATGAGATCTATAACACAAGGAGATATCAGCAGGACACTCCTGTGTGCCCACTTATGAGACTTCTGGGGTGGTGTGGCTAGAGTGGGTTGGACCTCTGAGTCGGGGGCCCTGGGTTCTAGTCCTTGCTCTAAAGGGGTGACCTTGCTGAAACCAAAGCTTGCCAGAGCGGCTGCTGGATTTCTGGGTACCTCATTTTTGGGGTGTCCGGTTTGAGGCACCCACAGATTCAGCAGTTGCTGCCCAACATCTGACTCCATTTCCTGCCCCCACCCCGGGATGCTTGGTGCCAAGCTGCATTGGTGCTCCTCACTGCCTTTTGGGTCCTTTAACAGTTAATGCTCTCACTTTCTCCTGCCTCTAACCTGGTTTTATCAGTGAGATCTGTCACAGCTGGCGTAACCTGCTGGCTGACACAGTTTCCTTGTTCCTCCTCCACAATCAGGGGTAGATGGCTGAAGGCAGCTGTCTGGTATTTCAGCTCTGGGGTTGGTAGAGCCTGGCACTGCTGTGGCTCCAGTTTCCACTCCCCTGAAATGGAGGCGATTCCTGGTGGTCCGTGTCTGAATTGGGAGGCTGGGGGCTGTTGGAGACCTAGTCCGGACAGACTAGGGCCAGGTCTCCACTCAGCTTTTTGTCAGTCGGGGGGTGTGTGTGTGTGTGTGTGGGGGGGGAAACATGGTAAGCTGCCAAAAATCCCATGTAGACAAAGCTATGACAACAGAAGGGAGCTTCTCTTGGCTTAGCAAATGTTGTTCCAGGAGGTGGTATTACTCTGCTGACAGGGAAAACATCTTCTGTTGGCATAAACTCAGCCTGCACTAGGGGGCTTTGCCATATAGCGCTAACAGACTAGTATTGTGTAGACAAGGTCCGAGTCTCCATAACCCTACATGTCACCAGTGTGCTATTGCAATTCTAAGCCATCTAGCTCCAGGACTCAGTAGCTGCCATAGGTCTAAGGACTGTCTTGCTCAGTGTAATGAGGTGCAAGGGACATATCTCTGTTGGTGATGGAGGTTGGTGGATCCTCTACTTGTATCACTGGATGCTCACCCCTTCTTCTGCTGACACTGGGCTTGTCCATCTGGTCACATTGTCACTGGCTGCTCCTCCCAGGAGTAGTATCAGTGCATGCCCCTGGGCAGCGGTAACAAGGGATGAGCTGTTGGGATGGTGGGGAGATCCCCTCTCCTGCTAGCACAGATCTGGTAGCTGGACCCTGGGAGGTGCTAGGGATCGAGGATGGCCTCTCAGGCACAGGGCAGGTGTTTGGAATGGAGTGGAAGGAGCATGTTGGGGTTGCAGCTACTGGGAGCAACTGGAATTATGGCCCTGAGCCTTGTAATGATGTATGTAAATACCCTACAGCCCAGACACAGTCAGTAATGCTGGATATCTACCCAGCCCTTCCTGAACTCCTGTGTCCTGGGAGTGGTATAAATCCCAGGACCAGGTTTCTGGGGCTGTTGTGTCTGGAGGACGCTGTGGCTGTGAGTCTGTTAACCTCTGTGTGCTCCGTCTGCAGTGTCAGTGGTGTGTGGCAGCTCGCGGCTTCAGATCACGGTGCTGGTGGATCTCTTTGGCAATGGTGTGACTGTCTCTGCCAGGGAGCTGATGCTGGGGGCTGGCTGTGCTGTGACAACTGTTGGGCCAGATAGATTCCAGCTAGAATACCTGCTATCGGCATGTGGGGCCACCATGGAGGTGAGAACAGAGACCAGTGAGAGGCTGGGTATGTGGGTGGGAGTCAATCTTTCTTCCAGCTGAGTGCAGCCTGGCTTCAATCCTCAGCCCCTCCCTCCCCCGACCTCCTTTTCTCCTGAGGGACACCCACCTTTCCTGAGTGATGGAAATCAAGCCTCACATTCGCTCACTCCCACTGCTGGACACGGAACAGACTCACTGCAATGAAGCTCTTCTTGAATCTGGATACACCCTGTCCCATGCAGGAGAGAACTAATAGGGGATCTATATCCAAAGAAGCCCTTGAGTGGAGGGGAGCCCAGGGGAGAAGGCCTTTTAGCCATCGGATACTAACCCATAGCCTTTCACTTCATGGCTGCAGCTAAACTGGGTGCAATGGTACAGTGTCTTAAATATGTTGCAGGGGCCATGGAGGGCTTAACGCTGCCGATGAGCAGGCACAATGCAAGTGCTGAAGCAGATCTGTGAATGCTGGCTTGTGAAATTGCTTGGGTAACTCCTGCCTTCCTCTGGTGCCCACAGGTTCCTGCATTTGCAGGAGGTGGGGATACACAGACTGATCTAAAATGGGAAGTTACAGGCCTTGAACTATTGGAGCTGGAAGCAGTGCCCAGGGTTCCCCATGTACTTAGCATGCCCCTATGGGAAGGGACTCTCCATTGCCCCCATTTGGAAAATGACAGACTAGCCGCCTTCCATGGTGGGGAGGGGTCCTGCGGCTTAGTGTTCACATGTGATGAGATGCTCAGGTGGAAGGTACCACTGTAACCCCCTCTTTCAGGGCACTGCATGTCCCCTCTAGTGGCTGATCTGTGGAGGCTTGACTCTGCTACAGCCCCTGGCTAGAAGATGGATTCCTCTGGATCTTGTGGTAGCAGCTCCTGCTCCTAAGAGTCCCAGCATTAGGTCCAAGCCCTGATGTTGGCCCAGGAGGAGGCTGATGATGCTATAGCAATGATGAACCTATTCTTCTCTCCCTCTAGCTGGAGTCTCTTTACTACCTGCCCCCTTGAATGGCAGTGGCTGGAGGGTTGTGAGGGCCAAACGTGGTGCCCTACTGCTGGTGCTCTGAGGTGTCTCTCCAATGGTGTATGCACCTTCCCCCTTCTGGCTGGTCACAGTAGCTATCCTCCTGGGCTATGGCTGGACAGGAGGCCCTGCTGCTGGGTGGATGGAGCAGGGTGCAGCTGAGTAGTCTTGGGGATACTGACCCTGGGCTGTGTTTGCTCCGCATAGCTCCTCCCTGACACCATCCACTACAGAAACTTCCTCCACTACAGACCTTCTGCTGTGAGGGGTGTGATCCGAGCCAGCGCCTTCTCCCTCCCCATAGACTGTTTCTACCCGAGGTGAGTGAGCATCTTCCATGCAGTGCTGGGCGCTGAGAACTGTCCCAAGTTGCTTCAAGGAGCAAAGTCTCTCCCCATTACCTGGACTTGTTCACCCTCCTGCCGAGGGTGGCCTTGGCATTGCAGGGCTGCCCCACTGAGCTCTGCTAATGGCCAGGAAGTCAGGAGTCCTGGATTGTCCTGCTGAGGGTGGGATGTGGTTGCTGGGTCTGTCACACTAAGGCTGGGTATTCAGTCAACTAGAGCTGCCCAGGTCTTTAATACTCATGGCTCAGCTGCAGGGATGCACAACTGAGCAGAGCCTTGGTGGGGCCTGATGGTCCACGTGACCTGCCTGTCACCTGCACTAGTGCAATGCTGACCTGCTAGTGCCATGCACATGCCATGCTAGTGCACATGGTGAGACAAGGAAATAGAGACTGAAGCCCTAATGCACTAGGGCTCACGAATGTCTCGGCTTGCTCCTTCACCACAGCTCTGTTCTAGCTACACCATAGTCTTGGCCTGAGCCAGGGGATAGAGGGGTGGCTGTAGATCAAGGGTTCTCAAACTGGGGGTCAGCCTCCACCCCAAACCTCCCTTTGCCTCCAGCATTTATAATGGTATTAAGTATGTTTTTAATTAGAAGGGGGGAGTGGCACTCAGAGGCTTGCTATGTGAAAGGGGTCCCCAGTACAAGTTTGAGAACCACTGATCTAGATGCTATGATGTGTAACTGGAGAGTCCTGCTGGGATTAACCTCACAGCTATGTGTCGGGGGAGGGTGTGATGGGGAATCAGGAGGGGCTACACAGTGGCTGCCAGGGTACCTCCAAAGGAGAGTGCCATGTGCCACCACACAATTGGAGATCCTGAGTGTGTGGAAGAGGTAGTGATTGTCTCCTCTCTGTTCCAGGACGGGTAATGTGTCTTCCTTGGGCCTCCAGCCCATCTGGGTCCCCTTCAGCTCCACCCTAATGCACAGACAGCATCTGGACTTTGCCCTGGATGTTTATGACAGTGAGTGCTGGTGTATTCAGGGGGGCCTTGTGAGTCTCTGGGGATCCCACTCAGTCTATGGCTAAATGGCAGGCTGGCCTGGGAGCCCACTAGCCAGGCTTGTCTCCAGGGAATGGGTTAGGAAGGGACTTCATTGCCTATGCATATACTACCTAAACTGTTCAGAAAAAGGGGGAACTGGGGGCACCCCAAGTTTGGTTAATGCACCTCAGTCCTGTATTCTCCCCCAGCCCTGCCAACACCCCTTCTTCTCATCCCTGAACTCCCCTTACCTTGACCCATAGCCCCCTCCTATGCCAGCTGTTAGTACCCCTCAGTCGCACCCTGCAGCCCCTATTATTCTAGCCTTGGGTTCCCCCTCCCACAGATCTGTTGATGCCACCCTCCAAGCCTTCTGTTTTCTTGCTGATCTCTCCTACCTTACACCCCTTTCTCTGGCAAACTTCGTGCATGCGTGTGTGTGTGATATTCCCCCATCTTCTTCATCCTCAGGTACCTGGTCATCCCCCCTGTCTGATCCCACTTACTACCTTGGTGACCTGATAAACATCCAGGCATCTGTGAGAACTGGCAGCCATGCGCCTCTGAGGATCTACGTGGATGAGTGTGTGGCACGGCCAAGTGCAGCATCTTCCATGAAATATGAGGTCATCACAGACCACGGGTGAGCGTCTGGGGCAGAAGACTCTGAACAGGCTCTGGTGTCTGGTACCAAAGCACCATTTTATCTAGCAGGACTAGGCAGCGCTGGCCCATGGAGAGATGTGGGAGGGAAGTGGACGGTGGGCCTTCAGGGTCCATTTTGGTCAATTTCAGTTGTAGGATTTTTTTTAAAATCCTACAACTTAATTATTTCAGCTATTTAAATCTGAAATTTCAGTGTTGTAACTGTAGGGATCCTGACCCAAAAAGGCATTTTGGGGGGTGGGCAGTCACAAGGTTATTGTAGGTGGGATTGTGGCACTGCTACCCTTACTTCTGCATTGCTGCTGGCAGGGCACTGCCTTCAGAGCTGGATGCCTGGCCAACAGCCACTGCTCTCTGGCTGTCCAGCTCTGAGGGCAGCACAGAAGTAAGGGTGGCAATACCATGAGCCCCCTAAAATAACCTTGTGACCCCCCTCCACAAATCCCTTTTGGGTCAGACCTCCCAATTTGAGACATGGTGGTCTCCCCTGTGACCACTGTATAGTATAGGGTAAAAGCACACAAGACCAGATTTCATGGGAGGAGGCCAGATTTCACGGTCCATGACTTGTTTTTCATGGCCATGAATTTGGTAGGGTCCTAGTTATTAGTAATGGTCTGAACTGCTCCTGTACAACCTGTATCTCCAAGCTACTCAGCAGTCTGCTGGCCTTTCCACCATTGCCCCAAATCCCCACAATTCCTTGTCTCCCCACCCTTGGGATCTGGGTCAGTCCCAGACAAAGCTGTTTCTCAGATCCCATGTGGACAGTCTAGGAGCCAGGATGATGGCTGCTCCATGGCACTGAAGAGGCTGGGTGGGTAACCCCTCCTCCCTACAGGTGCCTTGTGGATGGGCAGCACAGCCGCTCCCACTTCCTCGCCCCACGAGGAGACCAGTTCCTCCGTTTCCAGCTGGACACGTTTGTCTTCACCGGTGCTTCCAACAGCCAGGTCAGTACAGAGGAGGTGGGGACCTGAGCCACCTGGAAGGACACTGACTTCCCTGTATGGGGTGGGTGTCAGCAAGGCAAGATGGCTGCCATCTCCATGAGGGACTCTCCCACAGGGCCCTGCAAGGAGATGAGCTCTCCTGTCTTCTCTCAGAGATAGGGATGGACAGGGGTGTGGGGCAGAATAGATGCTGTATAGGGAGAGGGTTCCCTCAGCCTGACCCCACAGAGTTGAGTTCTGGGCTCTCCCTGCAACCCATACAGAACCACACCTGGCTGTGACATATCTCATGTTTTCAGATCTACCTCCTGTGCCATCTGAAGGCAGTGGCTGCCAGCCCTGCTGACCAGCACAACAAAGCCTGCTCCTATGACCCAGCCACCACAGCCTGGCACTCCCATGAAGGAGGCGACTGCTCCTGCTGTGCTTCCCCTGCTGGCTGTGGGAGCAGGAGGCGGCGCCGGCATCTCCCTCAGGACAGGGAAGGTAACCTTGCCCCTACCTTGAACCCCCCCACCCCATAGTCCTGCTGGAGGAGCTTGCCTGGCTTCTGCAATTCCTTGGTGGGCTGGGGGAGGCTCCCTGGGCTAATGTCTCCCTGGGATCCTCCAGTCTGTGCCCTGCCCCTCAGCTCTGCCTTGGCACCAGAGCAGGGGCTGCCCTATGGGCATGTGGCCCCTTCTAGCATTTGGGGGAGTGGAGAGCTGCTTCCTTTCTTAGCCAGATGGGAGCTTAGTCTCATGGGTATCATCAGAGCTGAGCCCAGCTGCTTCTGATATGGGGCTGGATAGATCTGGCTTGCTGCACATGTGGCTTCCACCCCACCAGACCCTATGCTGATTGCTGGTGGGCATTGGCATGGCAGGAGGAGGAGGGGTGAGGCATCCTGCATCTGCTTCCAGATTCTGTGGCTGCTTTCTCCCTGCAGGGCTCCTTGGAGAAGCAGACCTCCAGCTCGGCCCCATCAAGCTGGCCACCAATTCCTCCATTACACTGGGCTCCAGCCCCCTCACCTTGGCTTCTACAGAGCCCATCTCTGCCACAGCAGGGGCTGTTGAGCTCTCTTCCACTGTGTCCATCTCTGGCACCCCTAAAGCCATCCACCCTGTCCTGTTCTCTCCCAATCGGGCTGTGAACCCCATTGTGAGAGGGGACATGAAGGATTCCTCAGGTGAGTGAGTGCTCTGATCTGCCCTCTGCCATGGGGTGGGGGAGCTGACTGGAGTGAGACAGACTCCTATGACCCATCTTTCAGTGGGTGACCTGTTGCTCAATGTAGCCACAAGCGAGGCCATGAGCAGTCTGGTCAACTCCTTATTGTCTCGTCACCTAGCCAACTGGCAGAACTGACTAATGGGGTTGCTGCCATTGGCTGCAGGCCCCATATCCTGGAAATCTAGGATGTGGGGAGATCTGGAGTCAGTTATTCTCTTCCAAATAGAAATGGGGCCAAGCCACCATGTCTCACAAGCAGAGTAGTGTCCAGGAGGGGGTGGGGAAAAAATGAGCCATCCTGGGGTGTGTGGTGGTGTGTGTGGGGTTTTTTTTCTTCCTCTCCCCCTGCCCCCCACACAAGGGTTGATGGCTTTAGGCAGCAGCCACCATTCCCTGGTGGAGAACAGCTGGGAGGCCTGTTGGAACCATGCTGCTTTGACCACATGTCTTCACAACATCTCTCCTGAGTGCTGCTCTGTATTTCTTTCCCACAGGGCTGCAGCTCCCCTTCTCCGTCACCACACTGGCCATTGCAGTGCTGTGCTCACTCTTTGTTTTCCTGGGAATCCTGGGTTGCTACTGCTCCACCAAGCGCTACCACAGAGGATACCGGATGGGTGCTGTTGATGCTGCCTTGGGGGAGTCTGGTGCTGTTGCCATGGCACCCACAGCCTCTGGGGACTCCAATGTAGCCTCTAAGAAACCTGGTGCTGTGGTGGCTGCAGCCTGTGGGGAGTCTGGCTCTGTATGAAACTCCAGTCATCTCTTAAAAAATAAATAAATAAATAAATAAACCAGTCAATGGAAATCTCATTCCTCAGTGTGGGGGCAGCTGGGGTGGGGGGGGGACTTCAGCACCACCTGGCTGGCTGTGAGCCTCTTCTGTCCCCAATTTAACTTGGCTAGTCATACCAGTACCTTCTCCTTCAGGATCAGAAGACAAGCTGACCACTGAGGGTCAGATTTCCAAAAGATCACTATCTTCCATATGGAGCTATAAGCTGACCTCTGGGCTGGGGGAGTTTCTTCCTCTTCATCAATGGCTATACCATAAAACACCCACCATGTACCTTCCTCTGGGCACAGCACTGCTGGTCACTGCCACAGCTGTGTGTATGGGGGCACATTTCATGTCCTCTGCTACAATGATGGGGGGGGGGGGGGGGGCTTGTTGCTGAGGGAACATTCCATTTCCTTTTCTGGGGTAAGATAGCTAGCTAACCATGATGACTTGGGTATTCTCACACACACACACACACACACACACTGTAAATGGGGTGTGGGGAGGATGCTGAGTCTTCATGCTCTGCTACCTCCATCTACTTTTCCTAGGTGCCGCTCTGGAGGGTGGCGGTGGGGTGGGGGAGATGGGACAAACAAATTCACTCCATTCAAATCTTGGAACTCAAGGGCTTTGTGAGCTGACTGACTCTGTGCTAATGGTCACATCAATCTGACTGATGTGACTTTGTTTTGGTCCTGTCTCTTCACTTGCTGTCCCCCTCTCACTCATGGTGGCTAGACACCCCCTCCCACCACCACAGCCCCATACCTGATCTGAACCTAAACAATCCCCAAACAACAAGAGTCTAGGTACCCAAAAGGCAGTTAGCTGGAGCTGTCCTGGTATTGAGAGCATTTTGAGTGGGTGTCTAACCAGGTGTGAGACACAGGACTTCTCACCATCTGGTGAGGTACCCCTGTGAGCCCTGCTCTGAGGGGCTGAATGTGTGCTGATCTCCTGTGTACTTTAATAGGGCAGATCTGGGGGGGGGGCAAGGTCCTAAGCCATGCGCTGGTGAGAAGGGGGGAAGGCAATGAAGGGTATGACTCTCACCCTTCCTGCAGTGACAGTCTCAAAGATCTTTCTACCCCACCCCAGCCATGCTCAGAAAGGTGTCTCACTAAAGTCCAGCTTAGCAGCTACTGAGGTGGATTCTAGGCCTGCTCTCTGGAAATTCACCAAGACTTTTGGCATAGATGTCTGAGTGCTGGGACCTTATAGTTAGTGCTGGTGTATCATATGGTAGAGGAGAAAACTCTCCTCAGACAGTTGAGGGTCTTGCTTTCCTGTGACTAGTAATTGGAGTGTGTGTGTGTGTGTGTGTGTGTGTGTGTGTGTGTAAACCTGTGCTCAAACTGAGCTCTCTTTCCCCATCTATTGAGGAATGGGGAAAGATGTGAGGAACCAACTGTATTTGCACATGCCTCATTTGCCTGGGTGATCAGCAGACAGACTAGCTTTGCCAAAGTGATCAGTTTTGGCTGTTTTGGGTTAAAACTTGGGTGCAGGGCTAATGAAATCTTATTGTATAACTAAATGGTAGAGAAGAGAACTATGCTTCACAGAACCTAAGTGAGGAAGTCTCTCTAACTGTAAGCTCACTTGCTAAGTGTATGGTAGTGATGTCAAATCCAAGTGAAAGATGAAGTGGGAATAGACTTTTCCTGTGTGGTGCAGTTTCTTCTTAAAGCATCTTAGGTGGTGTTTGGCCATCTTCTCCAGTGTTTAAAGAGAGCTGAAAGGCCTTTCAACTTATTTCAACCTTTTTAGTGATCACTAGAGCTGAAATCATTAGTAAGTTGATGTAAGGGGCTGAACCTTAGATGCTGGGGGAGGGTCTTCTGGTGAAAGAAGGGGCAGCAGTGGCCACCCACTCCAATCACTAAGAACTGGATTAGGTGGTGGAAACTCCAAACACAGCATCACTCAACCATTTTCCCCCACCCTCAGGCAGGATGTGCAGCTGACTGAATGCACCCCTGGAGGCTGGGATTTTCCTGATCTTGGACACCAAACTGTGAGTGTGGGTGCAGCAAGGGGCAAAGAGACTGGTGTGCTAAGCTGATGTCCACTGGGCCTTCCCATTGCAAGGTGGGAAACAGGCAGAGGACCAAGATTCTATGGGGCAAGTGTTTTACTTTACTTTTGAGTTACCATTTTGGTGGTTTCCCCCAATCCCTCTCCACAGAAGCTTTCTCTTGTACACAGACTCAAGGCTTGCACGTGGGGAAGTATTGCCTCAAGGAGAAGGGTAGTGAATAGGTTTCCCACATTTCTGGGTGCCGGCTCAAGCTGTTTCTGTTCTGTAATGTTAAGAGGAACCCTGGCCCTTGTGGCTGCTGGCGTCACCATGGCACTGAGAGTGTAAACTCCTCCATTCTTCTCTGGTTTGGCAGTAAATACCCTGAGTCATAGAGTGGGGAAACTGTGATATAAACAGTCTCATGCCTGCAGGAATTGGGGATGTCTAACCCCACCTCCTAGTGAGCGAAGCGGGGAGCAATTAAATGCGGGTAAAAGCCTGGCTCAGCATTCCTTCTTTCTACCCTCTCCATGTTAGCCTGGCCTAATGTCAGGTCCCTCATGCCAGCACTGAGAGCGTTAAAGCTCTCCAAAGGCAAAGCCTGTGAGCAGTGGAGGAAACAGGGTTGTCTGAACTGTGCGTTCCCAAAATAATTCCAAGCTTCGCTTCATATTACCACCACTTCAGCCCTGCTGGAGACCTGTGAGAAACAACTGTTCTGGACTTTCAATACTTTGTAACATGGTATGGATAGGTGTGGGGAGGTTGTGCCTAAACTAGAATTAGATTTGCCCCCTGGCTGGTCATTCACTGTTCTGTGCCTCAGTTTCCCCATGCAATAAGACCCTGAAGAGGAAGGATTATTGATGACCTGCAGAGGACCCATCATTCTCTGGGTTCTCTTCCTTCCCAGGTCACCCCTGAAGTCATACCACAGAGGAGAGGGGTACATGGCACAGGGCAATGTGACTCATCACAGCCCTTGCACAGTCTCGTCGGTTCGAATTGGTCAAAACTCTCCTGGAAAATGGGGTTTTGTTAATTTTTGTGGGGGAAATTGTCACTTTTGATAACTTCCAAACAAGCTTGTGGTGAAGTGGAATTTTTTTTTGCTTTTCAAAAACCTAAAGCAAAACATTCAGATTATTTTGGAGGAGGGTGTGACATTCTGTACTTCAGGGAAACACCCTGCACCTCCATGTACATCCTTATAACATGATTGTGTGATATCCAATGCAAAGTTTGTCATGTCAGGTGTCTTCAGAAGGCTCATGATGCACTGAGCATTGTTATAGTAGTTATAGGTTGTAATTTCATGTGTATACAGTTATGAGGCTGAAAATGTGTCCTCATGGCTTAAAACAAGCCCAGGCAAAAACCTCTCCAAGAGCAGAGAGGCAGGTCACACCTCATCAGGATATGTATGGGACAAACCCAGCCCAGCTTCACAGGAACAAAGGATGCTGGCCTAGGCAACAACAAAAGGATCTGTTGGACTCTCGAGTGAGTCACCCCACTTCCCTTGGTCAGTTTGGGGCTACAGTGAGACGCTCACCCCTGATAAAGCATCATAGACTCTTGCCGGCGCTCCCTCCATCTCCAGTCAATCCCTGGCTGTGCTGGGATCTGGACTATAAGACCTGGTATTTAGCAGTTCTGCCCACCTCCCCTGGCTTGCCTCACCCTACTGCTTTCCCATAGCAGATAGGAGACATTGAGCAATGCCCAGCAGTATGGGCACATCTATGCCCCAGAGACCAGCACAGACAGAGATGGCCGGGGCTGTCAGACCACTACTCCCTCCCTATGGCCTCTGGGTGCTGCAAGGAGCCAACTGGCACCATAGATTGGGGAAAATTCCATCTGTCATAATTCCCACTCCGTCCCCCTGCTGAATTGGTGTGACTGGCCTTGGGTCACATCTTGCTGGATGGCTGTTGGACTGCAAGGCTGGCTAACAACTCCACCCTGACACACTGATGCCATGGTCCGCACCAGTGAAATGGAGAGGGAATTTGAGCTTGTTGATTTTATTCCTTCCTGGTTTTCCAGGTCATTGAGTGTAGGTGGTCCTGGCTATAGGTTGGGATTGAGGGGCATCAGCAAAGCTGTGGGAGAGAGGGGGATCTGTGGGTTAGGATTGACTGGCATTGGCACAGCTCTCTGCGGGGAGTGTAGGGCTAGGATAGCAGAGGGCTGCAGGATCGGATTGAGGGGCCAAGCTGTGGGAGGAGGCCAGAGCTGGGGGGACAGGGGACTGTGGGTTGGGATTGTCCAGGTTCCTTCCCCACTCTGAACTTTAGGGTACAGATGTAGGGACCTGCATGAAAACCTCTAAGCTTCTTTACCAGCTTAGATCTGCTTTTGCTGCCACCACTCCCAATGTGATAACTCCCTTCCCTGGGTAACCTTGAGAGACTCCTCCACCAATTCCCCGATGAACACTGATCCAAAACCCCTTGGATCTTAAAACAAGGAGGAATTAATCATTCCCCCCCCTTCCCTTTCCCCCCACCAATTTCTGGTGAGTTCAGATCAATCCCCTTGGATCTTAAAACAAGGAAAAATCAATCAGGTTCTTTAAAAGAAGGCTTTTAATTAAAGAAAGAAAGGTAAAAATCTTCTCTGTAAAATCAGGATGGAAAATTACCCTGTAAAGTTATCAAACTTAAAGAGCCCAGAGGAACCCCCTCTAGCCTTAGGTTCAAAGTTACAGCAAACAGAGATAAACACTCTAGCAAAAGGAACATTTACAAGTTGAGAAAACAAAGATAAAACTAACATGCCTTGCCTGGCTGTTTACTTACAAGTTTGAAATATGAGAGAGACTTGTTCAGAAAGATTTGGAGAGCATGGATTGATGTCTGGTCCTTCTTAGTACCAAGAGCGAACAACAACCAAAACAAAGAGCACAAACAAAAGCCTTTCCCCCACCCCCAAAGTTTTGAAAGTATCTTGTCCCCTTATTGGTCTTTTGGGTCAGGTGTCAGCCAGGTTACCTGAGCTTCTTAACCCTTTACAGATAAAAGGATTTTGGTGTCTCTGGCCAGGAGGGATTATAGTATTGTACACAGGAGGGCTGTTACCCTTCCCTTTATAGTTATGACAGGGACTGAGGCTCATCACTAGAGCTGTGTGTGGCAGGGGTCCAGGGTCAGGTTTGACAGGCATCGGCAGAGCTGGGTGGGGGCTCAGGATGTCGATAGAGTGGGTGGTTCTGTGGTCCAGGACTTCATTGAATTCAGCTAAAGCTGGGGCTGCCCAGCACCTCTGAATAGCAGGGCCCAGGCATCTCAAATTAGGCACCCAAAACTAGTGGGTGCTTGAAAAATTAGCCTTCAACTGCTCTGTGCCTCAATTTCTCATCAGTAAAATGGAGGTGATCGATCGTCCCTTCCTCACTCACCAAGTGTGGTGGGGAGAGTTAATTCATCCATCTGTTCATAGCACTCTGAGATCCTTGTGTAGCTCACAGAGCTAGCTTCAAGGTATTTTATGTAGCATTAACATAAGGCTTACACCCTGTGAAATATATTGGGGGTGGGATAGCTCAGTGGTTTGAGCATTGGCCTGCTAAACCCAGGGTTGTGAGCTCAATCCTTGAGGGGGCCATTTAGGGATCTGGGGCAAAAATCCATCTGGGGATTGGTCAAGCTTTGAGCAGGGGGTTGGACTAGGTGACCTTCTGAGGTCCCTTCCAATCCTGATATTCCATGATTTAACTTAAGTAGTTAGCAGGAGGCTTCAAGGTCTACAAGTCTTAGTATAAGTGAGTTACTCAACAGTGGCCCTGAGGAACTGGGAACATTAAGTTTAGGGAATTTTTGTATAATATGATACCAGCTGTAACAGGGACTTGGGTGGCTGGGTGGTTTAGTGATTAGATCACCTGGCTCTCCACCCCATGCTGGGCTGAGTAGTCTCAGTCTTTAAGGCCAGGGAGGGGTAGGGGGACCTGGGCCTCCCTCTCCAGCGGGTCCCAGCCCAGGGCCCTGTACATGTCAACCCCTGAACAGGGGCTTGGTGTCCCTCCCAGTGGGGAGTCAGAATCCACTGCTCTGGGCTATCTCCTACCAGTCCGTTCAGTTTGGGGTGTGGGTCCAATCGACCAAGCAGCTTGTTTCCTGCAGGATTCCCTCTGGGGTCCAGGTGGTGCCTTGCTGCGGTCCCAGGCTCCTTTGGGTGGGGCAGTCCCAAGCTGGTGAGGGCGTGCCTCACAATATCTCTGGGGTCTGCTCAGTCAGTTACCTCCGGTGCTGAAGGTTCCGTCACAGTCCCCCTTGCTGAGGCGATGGGGGGGGGGGGGGCGGACATGGGGTCACATGTCCCCACAGATTTCTGCCTTCCATTTTGGAGCCAGTGGATTGAAAGCTGATAAGAGCTGCCTAGCCCACTCGGCCCCTGGCTCTGTGCTGTGGGAGTCAGAGTGGTGGCTGGCCCCCTGGTGCTGGCCACTGCCCACGGAGCCTGGCTGCTATGAGAGGTTCCTCAAGGTGCTCGCTCACTGCTGTCCTGGTGCTCCTGGCTCTGCTATGGCTCCTCAGCCCAAAGGTGACGTATGGGGCAGTCTCTTCCCCCCGCACTATCCAGAATCACACGTCATCTCTGCCCTCTTTGCTGGGGAACCAGTCCTTACTTCCAGGTGGCTGCCCTGGCTGGTGCTCCATCCCTTCAGGCCAAGAAACAGCTAGTTCCTGCCTCTTTGCCAGTAGTCAGCCCTGAACTGAGCCCGGCTCCTTTCTTTTCTCGTCCAGGCCTGGCATTGGCTGCAGGTATAGCAGGAGGGGCTAGCTGGGTCCAAAGGCTTTCTTTAACTCCTGCTGTGCTGGCTGGCAGTTTTTCTGCTTCATTGCACCAGGTAACTTCAGGAACACGAACTAATACCAGCTTTTGGATATTTTAGGATAGGAACATCTGTAAAAGTACAACCACAAATTTGCCTTGGCAATGAATTGACATATATGATAAATTGAGAGCATTAATATACTCACCTATAGGATGAGGACACCCCCAACATTGTTAGGATGAGGAAGTCAGTTATGGACAAAGGAGGCCAGGTGTTTATATGACTATTCATGGCAGTCACCAGGCCCCATAATAGGCCAAACCACCATGTAAGCTTTGAGATCTTGCCCATTGAACTTGTTTGATGTGCCAGAGACAGGGTTGTAGAACCCTTGTGGAACACCACCTGTTTCCCACCACTAGGTCTCCATGAGAAAGGAGTGAGTATATGTAAGGGACGGTGCCGGACATTGTCTTAATTTCACATTATAGCTACCTTCTCTTTTGGGTTGGAATGTTTGTGTTTTTACTAATTATGCTAATGACAGAATGTAAAGCTTTGCCTGCAGTGTAAACACTGTTCATGCTGGTGTGCACAGCCAGACACTGAACTTCATTCTGTTGTGTCTGATTCTGTGACAATGATTTTTTAAACCTCAGAATTTTCATCAGTGACTAATTGGGAATTCTTAAAATTCAATATATAATCCAGTAACCACTCAACAAATCAGGCTACAGAGGGGCACCTGAACAGGGATCCTGAAGAGTGCTCAGGGGTGTCCCCCTTTACTTGTGGCTTAGAGCCCAGGGCGTGTTAGACTCACCTTTAGGTAAACTGGAGTTAGAATTGTTCTCTGCCAACCACTTTTTCCCAGGCACTGAATCTGCCTCAGTCATGATACTTCCTTTCTCTGTTCTGCCTTTCCCTTTTGCTTCTGGTGTAGTTTGTGACAGTGGTATTCCTTTTGCTCTCTTGCTTGGCCAATTTCACAGTGAGTGGAATAACAGTGTTCCTGTTAACTAGTCAATTTGTTGTTTTGAATCTTGCAAAAAGCGGGAGGGGGGGAGGGGATGTCATGTTGTTTGAAGTTTATACACATGTTAAGGGGGCTTTGTAAGTTGTGTTGTGAAACTAAGTTCAAGGTACCTAAAGTTGAAAAAGCAGCAGGATCAGGGTGCAGTGACCCATGCTTTGAGGTGGTGGGGGAGCTGATTTTATTTTAGTCACCAATAGGGCACAGTAATTTAGGATCTGTCCAGATCTGTAAGTAGACCAGCAGAGTTCAGCGCCTGTCCTGATCTGTGAGTAAACTGGCAGAGTTTAGTAAACATCCTGTCAGGTGTAAGGCCCTGCAGCTGAGCCTATTCAGTATGCCTGTCTGTAGGCCTGGCTTGAGATAAGTAACTTGCCTCATTTCTTAATGGGTGTGATTTCTTAGTGAGTGTGATTGGGAAGGTGAGTGGAAGGTGAAGTTGTAAATAGGGGTTTAACAAGCAGTGTGCTGGAGTCAGGATATCTGAGCGAGCTAAGAAAAACAGGAGCACCCTGATGCCAGGGACAATGGACAAGATAAACCTGGAATGTAAAAATCAGGTTATACCTGAACAGCACATGGACAGCGCCTGTGGCACAGGGTTTGGTTCATGCAAAGTAAACAAGCTGATGCCAAAATGTGTGATGCAATGGATAGTAAATGTAATATAATGTGTGAATGTATATAAAGGAGGAGGTTTGCTGGGTAACTTTGAATTCATGGTACACCCTACACCCACCCCCTATGGTTGAATCTGATCAACTCAGCATAGCTTTGCTGTATGCCAACTAAAGGAACCTGCAGTCAAACAGGTTTTTTGGATCCCAGAGACCTGGATGAAGTGTTCTCCCAGAACTGAACAAGGTGTTCTGGATAAGCTGAGTAGAAAAGGTCTCGAAGAGAATCCACCACGGACATCCTAACGAGTCAGCCAGGTGCTTGATAGATCGTCCTGCCTGACTGGCTGAGGAAACCATCAGGGAGGTTCTTATGCCCAGCAGCAGCTCCCTGGCTGCTCAATGTACACACCCATGGATTCTCTGCCTCCCTGTGCTCATCTCTCTCCAAGCACTGTTCCTGCCTTGCTTCTCCACTGCTCCAACTCAGATCCTGCCCTGCATCCAAGTCTTGTTCCAGCCTCAGGGCTGTCCCTAGCTATTCTGGGGCCCTATGCAGCCCCCCCCCCCATGGGGCTGGCCCCAGGCCTCTGGGGGGGGGCTGGCTTGGGGGGGCATGGGGGACCTAACCCCAGCACTCACTGATGGTGTGGCTGGGGCCAGGTCCCTGCACTTCCTGCCACCAGTGAGTGCAGGCCCGGCCCTGCTGCACTCCTCAGGGGAGTGGGGGTGGGGCTGGGGCGGAACAGGGGTGGGGAGAGGCAGGGAAGGGGCAAGGGCTTTGGGGAAGGGGTGGAGTAGGGTAGGGCTGGGGTGGAGTAGGGGCAGGAGCCATGGGGAAGAGCCGGAGCAGGGCCTGGAGCAGCAGGCAGCTAAGTTTCCTGGTGCCCTACGCAGCTGCGTACTTTGCGTATGGGTAAGGACGGCCTTGCCCAGCCTTGCTCCTGCCTCACAACCAGCCCTGCTCCTGCCTTCTCTGACTCCCGATAATCCGGTTCTGACCTTTGGCTCTGATTCCTGACTCCGACTGTCTCGACCCTGGGCTCTGGCATTCAGGCTCCCACCACGAGGCCTGACTCCTGCTCCAACCACTAGCCCTGACTGCCTATGACCACTGACAGTTTGAGCAGCCCAAAAATAAAACAGAGGGGACGAGGCTGACAAGTCCAGATTGGTGGCTAGTATGGATCCCTCCCTGGCCAATGTTTTCCTGCAGGACATACAGGTTGCCTTACAGACCCTACAGGCCCTGGTCAGTGCCCTGCAGGCCCATAATGCAGCACTGCACAAGCAGGCAGCAGCACCCTCCCCCATCCCCTGCTCCACGTGAGCCAAAGACTGCCCTGCCTGATAAGTTTAACGGCGATTGGGACACACTTCTGGGGTTTCTCAGTCAATGCCAGCTCCTATTTCTGCTGTGCCTGTAGTTCCCCTCTGACCAATGCAGGGTGAGGCTGATTATCAGCCTGCTGTCTCGGAAGGCTCTGGTCTGGGCATCCCCACTCCTAGAGAAAGCAAGCCCATGCCTGCACCAGTTCAAAAACTTCATTCGAGTCATGGCCGTGATCCTCAATGACCCTAGTTGTCAGCGTACAACCACGGCTGAAGCAGGGACACCAGCTGGCTGCTAAGTATGCCATGGAGTTCCATCGCTTGGTAGCAGATACCGAATGGCATGAGGCCATGCGGCATTATCATTTCTGTTTCGGCCTTAATGACAACATTGAAGACGGGCTGGCACATGTGGACTACCCACCCATTCTGGATACCTTGACTGACCTCAGCATAAAGATTGACAACCACTGATGGGCCCCCTCAGGGAGTCCACTCGCTCTGGACCCCCAGGGCCTCGACTTCCAGAGGGAATAATGCAACCCTGTTCTCCAGACCGGAGCAACTCTCAGCCAGCGTAAAACAGGAGGGTTTATTGAGCATCTGAACACAGCATAGGAAATGCTCAGGGTTCTCAGGCCTGGCCTCCCTCAGCACAGTACATCTAAGTCTCCCCTGCATCTAGGTGGGTTCTGCCTGCCCCCTCTCTCCAGTCCAGAGACCCCGTGCTTTCCAGCTGGGCATCTGATATCCCCTGCCCCCAAGCCCCGCCTCTGTTCTTTGTCTTCTGTCCAGGTAAACAGGGTCGCCTGGGTCTCCTCTCCTCTTCTCTCATCCATCCTTTGTTCCCCACTGGCTGGAACCGGCTGGTCAGGTCACCGGGGTCCTCTCTCCACAGCCCATTGTCCTCCACTGGCCATGGCTGTGACGTCCGAGCTGGGCCTCCTGGTCACCAGGTCACCAGTCACTGGGGTATCCATTCTCCTGGCTGTTGGCCAGGGTCCCAAGTTCCATCGCTGGTCCTCTATAACAACAAACTCCCTCTCCCATCATCTCTTTAAATCAGTAACTCTCAGGGAAACTGCGTCCCACCCCCTCTGCATGCAACCATTGAAAAAAACAAGGAAATCCCCCACTTCATCACATCTCTCCTTCATTTGAGTCTGAACTGAGCAGGGTCACTTAGCCAGTGACCTGGGGAAGTTCAGGGCCTCCGTTCCGTGATAAAGCATTGGCTATAACATTGGCACTCCCCCTCACATGGACCACCTGCATGGCATAACTCTGGAGGAGCAGGCCCCATCTCAGGAGCTTGGCATTAGCCCCTTTCATTTGGTGTAGCCACGTTAGGGGCGAACGGTCAGTGTACACAGTGAAGCGCCGCCCAAATAGATATGGCTGCGGCTTTTTAAGGGCCCACACCATGGCCAGACATTCCTTCTCTATGGCCGCATAGTGCTGCTCCCGGGGCAGCAGCTTCTTGCTCAGGTACACAATGTGGTGTCTCTTCCCCCTTAGTATCAGTTTGCATCAGTGAACACAAGGAAGGGTTTGTTAAAATCCAGGTTTACCAGCACCGGGCTTTGGACGAGTGCCCCCTTCAGCGCACAGAGAGCCCTCTGGCATTACTCGGTCCAGACCACCTTGTCCAGCTTTCCCTTCCTACAAAGCTCCGTAGGGGAGCTGCCAGGGAGCTAAAGTGTGGTAGTACCTCACCATCCCAATGAAAACCTGGACCTGCAGGCCAATCCTTGATTGCCTCCACTTTGGCCGGCTCCGGCTTCAGGTGGCCGTTCCCCACCTTGTGGCCCAGGTATGACGCCTCTGCCATCCCCACCTTGCACTTTCCAGCTTTTATAGTCAGTCCTGCATCCTGGAGGCGACCCAGCACCCGCTTCATCTGGACACATGTTCCTCCCAGTCTAGATAAAGACAGAGATATCATCAATATACGCTACGGCAAAGTCCTCCATCCCCCTCAGTAAGTGCTGGAAGGTGGCAGGTGCCCCCTTGAGGCCAAAAGGCAGGACCAGGAACTTGAAGAGCCCTATTGGGGTGATGAAGGCAGACTTCGCCCTGGCCTCTGGGTCCAAAGGCACCTGCCAGTAGCCTTTGGTGAGATCCATAGTAGTGAGGCACCGGGCGTCCCCCAACTTGTCTAGGATCTCATCAGTCCTAGGCATGGGGTAGGCATTGGACATGGTGATAGCATTGATCTTCCGATAGTCCACAGAGAACCGGATCAACCCATCCTTCTTGGGGACTGGCACCACAGGAGAGGCCCAAGGGCTGGAGGATGGCTGAATGACCCCTAAAGCCAGTATGTCTCCGACCTCTCTCTCCAGGTCTTGGGCTGTTTTCCCAGTGACCCTGAATGGGGAACACCTGATGGGAAGGTTGGCTCTCATTTCCACCTGGTGAACAACTGGGTTAGTGAGCCCAGGCTGGTTGGAGAACAGCTGCCGCTATGAATGCAGCACCCCTCTGATAGACCAGCTAACCCTTGCCCAGCAGGCTGAGAGGGGAATTGATTCCAGTGAGTGGTCAGCCCCAGCTTCAGCTCATAGCCTCCCCAACCCCCACTCCACAGGGACATGCAACCCAGGCCATGGAGCATGCAGGGGGCAGTGTGCTCTGGAAGGAGGAGTCCAGACTCCAGGGTTCACACCCCAGCTGGATCACCCAGTTTCCTCATGCATATGAGGAGCTCTGCAGAGGAAGGATTATTGACATCCTGCAGAGGCCCATCACTCTCTGGGTTCTCTCCCTTCCCCCTGCCACCCCAGAAGTCACACCACAGAGGGGAGGGGTACATGGCACAGGGCCATTTGACTCACCACAGCCCTGGCACAGCCCCCCGGGGCGAGCTACAGAAGCAGTAGACCTGCTAGCATGGTCACCAAAGTCCTCATCATCCCTCTGTCTTCAGTCACTCCCTGGCTGTGCTGGGACCTGGTATTTATCAGCTGGAAGGAGGCGGGGACACCAGGGTGCCCTGCCCTCCTCCCCTGGCTTGCCTCACCCTGCTGCTTCCCCATAGCAGATGGGAGACATTAAACAATGCCCAGCAGTATGGGCAGGTCTGTGCCCCAGAGACCGGCACAGATAGAGATATCTGGGGCTGTCAGACTACTACTCCCTCCCCATGGCCTCTGGATGCTGCAAGGAGCCAATTGGCACCAGAGACCTAGATGGAATTCTCCGCGTCACAATCCATACTCCCACTTCCCCAGTTGACTTGGTGTCACAGGGTCCTGGGTCACATCTCACTGGGAGGCCGTAGGACTGTGAGACCACAGCTGGCTAACACCTCCGCACGAACACACTGACACCATGGGCCACTCCAGTGAAGTTGTGCACCAGTGTAAGGGAGGGGGAATTTGGGCTTCTTGGCTTTATCCCTTCCTGATTTCCCAGGTCATTGTGTGCAGGTGGTCCTGGCTGTAGGCAGGAGTAAGGGGAATTGGCAGACCTGGGGGGAAAGCGCTACACAGGGATAGCAGGGGTGTAGAATCAGGATTAACGGGAATCGCTAGAGCTGGGTGGGGGCTCAGTATGGGAATGGGGTGGGTGGTTCTGTGGTCCAGGACTCCAGTGATTTCAACTGAAGCTGGAGCTGTCCAGCACCTCTGAATAGCAGGCCCCAGGAGTCTCACATTAGACACCCAAATCTAGTGGGTTCTTGAAAACTTAGCCCTTGACTGTTCTGTCTCAGTTTCCCATTAGTACAATGGGGGTGATCATCCCTTCCTCACTCACCAAGTGTTGGGGGTAGAGTTAGTTCATCCATCTGTGCGTAGCACTAGGAGATCCCTGCCTAAGAGAGGGGGTGTTGCGGTCTTGCCCGTGTATGAGGGTTTCATCCCCAAGTGCTGGAAGGGATACAGGGAAACAATGGGTGGAAATTTTGCAACAAACCAAAAACCCCACCCCTCTCTTATCACAAAGGGGTTGTGAACAGACATAAAGTCTCTTGAGAAAGTGGGTGGGTGGCTTTTAATTTACCTTCACTGGGAAGGGGGCATGTCACCACCCCTGGGAGATGAACCTACAACAACAAGGGCTCTGGGTATTACAGGCCTGTTAGCTAGATCCCTTCTAGCCTGACATAGCCCCTGTCAAATCTGTAGATCGTGGGTGGCCAACCTGTGGCTCCGGAGCCAAATGCAGCTCTTCAGAAGTTAATATGTGGCTCCTTGTCTAGGCACCAACTCCGGGGCTGGAGCTACAGGCACCAACTTTCCAATGTGCCGGGGGGTGCTCACTGCTCAACCCTTGGCTCTGCCACAGGCCCAACCCCCACTCCACCCTTTCCTGCCCCCTCCCCTGAGCCTGCCGTGCCCTCGCTCCTCCCCCCCAGAGCCCCCTGCACGCCACGAAACAGCTGATTGGGAGGTGCAGGGAGGTGCTGATCGGCGGGGCTACCGGTGGATGGGAGGCGCTGGGAGTGGGGTGGGGGAGCTGATGGGGGGCTGCTGACGTGTTACTGTGGCTCTTTGGCAATGTACATTGGTAAATTCTGGCTCCTTCTCAGGCTCAGGTTGGCCACCCCTGCTGTAGAGGATGGGACCAGAGCTGGTAATGGAGGAATCACAGACACCTGAGTGCTGCTTCCCTAGGTATAAAACCAAGCAGTGGGGGTAGCTTCTTGTCATGTGGCTGTTTCCTGAGTTGGGGGTAGATGCTCATCTGAGTCACAGGTGCTTGGACTCAAAATGCTTCAGGTAAAGTGGAGGGAATGAGGGTTGCTAGGAGCAAACTGAGCTGCTTGCTTTGGTTTATCCTCCAGCTGTGTGGGGCCTTCCTACTCTGTGCTTCAGTCTCCTGGAAGAGCTGCTGAGTGGGCAGAGCTGGATCCAGGTCTTGTTGATCATGTGTTTCCTTGGAACTTTATGTTCTGGGCAGGTAAAACCTAGGGCTGTCCTGTTAGGAATGTATTCTGGGCACCTGCTCAGTGACTTATCTGCTGGCAGGGTGCCTACAAAGCTTCAGTTCCTCCTGGCCCACGTGGGAAACTCATCTCCTGGCTGGTGCTGGGTGTGGAAGTTGTTCCATATATCAGTCTATGGCTGTAAATCTCCCTCCTTGTGCAACTTCCTGTAAATCTCCCTCCTTGTGCAACTTCCCTAGGGCTTAAATGACCAATCTCCTGTTTTATGCTGTGTAGCTGTAGCTGTGCTGGTCCCAAGATATTCGAGAGAAGGTGGGTGAGGCAATATCTCTTATTGCACCATGATGGCCCAGTAAAAGATATTGCCTCAGCCCCCTTGCTTCTTTTTTTTTTTTTTGTAAATCAGTGGCAGCTGCTGTTTATGACAGCTATTCAACAGAAGGGTCTTCAGCCCGCTGGTGATGGGAGTTGGGGAGAAACAGTTATTGACATAGGAGCTGTCGAAAGGTGAGGTGATATGGTTGGAGTCTGCAGTGATGAATCCATTGAGTCCCCAACTCTGTGACTTTGCGGATGGGTGTGAGCGTTTCTTGGGCTAATAGACCTGCTCTCTCCAAGGATCAACACTGCATTTTTGTGACAGGCTTCCTGGGGCTTAGTGGCAGCAATGAGACAAAGGCTTTGTGAGCCAACTGACTCTATGCACTAATGGATACATCAATCTGACTGATATGACTTGTTTGGTCCCATCTCTCCACTCGCTGTCCCCTTCTCACTCACAGTGGCTGGACCCCCAATACAGCCCCACACCTGAGCTGGACCTAAACAGTCACCCAAACAACTAGTGTCTAGGTACCCAAATGGCAGTTAACTGGGGCTGTCCTGGTACTGAGAGCATTTTGAGTGGGTGTCTAACTGGCTGAGACACACACAAAACTTCTGTCCATCTGGTGCGGTATCACTGTGCTCTGAGGGGATGAATGTGTGCTGATCTCCTGTCTACCTCAGCAACTCAGTAGGGCAGATATGGAGGGGGCAGCACAGTTGGTCCTAAGCCATGCCTCCTACCAGCCCCTTATACTACTTCCCTCCCGGTGGGGAGTCAGCATCCACTGCTTCTCAGCTATCTCCTACCAGTCCAATCAGTTTGTGTGGGTCCAATCAACTGAGCAGCTTGTTTCCTGCAGGATTCCCTCTCGGGTCCGGGCAGTGCCTTGCTGCAGTCCCAGGCTCCTTTGGGTGAGGCAGCTGCAAGCTGGTGAGGGTGTGTCTCACAATGTCTCTGGGGTCCACTGAAAGTACCCTCACAGTCCCCCTTGCTGAGGCAATGTGGGGGGGATGTGGGGGGGATGTGGGGTCACGTGTCCCTTCAGATTTCTGACTTCCAGTTAGGAAGCAGTGGATTGAAAGCTGGCGAGAGCTGCCTGGCCCGCTCAGACCCCAGGCTCTGTGCTGTGGGAGTCGGAGTGGTGGCTGGCCCTCTGGTGGCCCTGCCCACGGAGCCTGGCTGCCATGGGAGGCTCCCCGAGGTGCTCGCTCACTGCTGTCCTGGTGCTCCTGGCTCTGCTAAGGCTCCTCAGCCCAAAGGCGATGCATGGGGCAGTCTCATTCTCCCACCATCCAGAATCACACGTCATCTCTGCCCCCTTTGCTGGGGAACCAGTCCTTACTTCCAGGTGGCTGCTCTGGCTGGTAGGCTGGTGCTCCATCCCTTCAGGCCAAGAGACAGCTAGTTCCTGCCTCTTTGCCAGTAGTCAGCCCTGAACTGAGCCAGGCTCCATTCTTTTCTCCCCCATCCAGACCTGGCATTGGCTGCAGGTACAGCGGGCGGGGCTATCTGGGTCCAAAGGCTTTCTTTAACTCCTGCTGTGCTTCATTGCACCAAGTAACTTCAGGAATACGAACTAATACCAGCTTTTGGATATTTTAGGATAGGAACATCTGTAAAAGTACAACCACAAATTTGCCTTGGCAATGAATTGACATATATGATAAATTGAGAGCATTAATATACTCACCTATAGGATGAGGACACCGCCAACATTGTTAGGGTGAGGAAGTCAGTTATGGACAAAGGAGGCCAGGTGTTTATATGACTATTCATGGCAGTCACCAGGCCCCATAATAGGCCAAACCACCATGTAAGCTTTGAGATCTTGCCCATTGAACTTGTTTGATGTGCCAGAGACAGGGTTGCAGAACCCTTGTGGAACACCACCTGTTTCCCACCACTAGGGGTATGTCTACACTACGAAATTAGGTCGAATTTATAGAAGCCGGTTTTATAGAAATCGGTTTTATACAGTCGATTGTGTGTGTCCCCACATAAAATGCTCTAAGTGCATTAAGTCAGCAGACCGCGTCCACAATACCGAGGCTAGCGTCGACTTCCGGAGTGTTGCACTGTGGGTAGCTATCCCACAGTTCCCGCAGTCTCCGCCGCCCATTGGAATTCTGGGTTGAGATCCCAATGCCTGATGATGCAAAAACAGTGTCGCGGGGGGTTCTGGGTACATGTTGTCAGGCCCCTCCCCCTCCGTCAGGGCAACGGCAGACAATCGATTCGCGTCTTTTTACCTGGGTTACCTGGGTTACCTGTGCAGAGAACATACCACGGCAAGCATGGAGCTCACTCAGCTCAGCTCACCGTCACCATATGTCATCTGGGTGCCGGCAGACGTGGTACTGCATTGCTACACAGCAGCAGCTAATTGCCTTTTGGCAGTGGATGGTGTATTACGACTGGTATCCATCATCATCATATTCCTCAGTGAGTTCAATCAGAGGCACCTGGGCAGACATGTTTTGTCTCCTGGCCTATTGAACAGTCTAGACGATGATGGCTAGCAGTCGTAGTACAGCATTTTCTGCCAAGCACCCAGAAGATGCCGATGGCTATCAGTCATGCTGCACCGTCTGCTGCCAGCTTAAGATGTAAAAAATAGATGGACCAGATTTGTTCTGTATTCATTTGCTTCCCCCTCCCTCCGTGAAATCAATGGCCTGCTAAACCCAGGGTTTTGAGTTCAATCTTTGGGGGGGGCCATTCTGTGTGACAGTTGTTTGTGTTTCTCCCTGATGCACAGCCACCTTTGTTGATTTTAATTCCCTGTAAGCCATGTCGTCACTCGCCCCTCCCTCCCTCCGTCAGACAATAGTTTCACGCCTTTTTTCAGCCCGGACGCCATAGCACTGGGATCATGGAGCCCGCTCAGATCACCGCAGCAATTATGAGCACTGTGAACACCATGCGCATTGTCCTGCAGTATATGCAGAGCCAGAACATGCCAAAGCAAAACCAGGCGAGGAGGCAATTGCAGCGATTGCAGCGCGGCGACGAGAGTGATGAGTAAATTGACATGGACATAGACCTCTCACAAAGTACAGGCCCCAGCAATGTGCAAATCATGGTGTTACTGGGGCAGGTTCATGGCGTGGAACGCCGATTCTGGGCCCGGGAAACAAGCACAGACTGGTGGGACCGCATCGTGTTGCAGGTGTGGGACGATTCCCAGTGGCTGCGAAACTTTCGCATGCGTAAGGGCACTTTCATGGAACTTTGTGACTTGCTTTCCCCTGCCCTGAAGCGCCAGAATACCAGGATGAGAGCAGCCCTCACAGTTGAGAAGCGAGTGGCGACAGCCCTGTGGAAGCTTGCAACGCCAGACAGCTACCGGTCAGTCGGGAATCAATTTGGAGTGGGCAAATCTACCGTGGGGGCTGCTGTGATCCAAGTAGCCAACGCAATCAAAGACCTGCTGATATCAAGGGTAGTGACTCTGGGAAACGTGCAGGTCATAGTGGATGGCTTTGCTGCAATGGGATTCCCAAACTGTGGTGGGGCGATAGACGGAACCCATATCCCTATCTTGTCACCGGAGCACCAAGCCACCGAGTACATAAACCGCAAGGGGTACTTTTCAATGCTGCTGCAAGCCCTGGTGGATCACAAGGGACGTTTCACTAACATCAACGTGGGATGGCCGGGAAAGGCACATGATGCTCGCGTCTTCAGGAACTCTGGTCTGTTTCAAAAGCTGGAGGAAGGGACTTTCTTCCCGGACCAGAAGATAACCGTTGGGGATGTTGAAATGCCTATCGTTATCCTTGGGGACCCAGCCTACCCCTTAATGCCATGGCTCATGAAGCCATACACAGGCAGCCTGGACAGGAGTCAGGAGCTGTTCAACTATAGGCTGAGCAAGTGCCGAATGGTGGTGGAATGTGCATTTGGACATTTAAAAGCGTGCTGGCGCAGTTTACTGACTCGGATAGACCTCAGCGAAGCCAATATTCCAATTGTTATTGCTGCTTGCTGTGCGCTCCACAATATCTGTGAGAGTAAGGGGGAGACATTTATGGCGGGGTGGGAGGTTGAGGCAAATCGCCTGGCCGCTGATTACGCGCAGCCAGACACCAGGGCGGTTAGAAGAGTACAGCAGGGCGCGGTGCGCATCAGAGAAGCTTTGAAAACGAGTTTTGTGACTGGCCAGGCTACGGTGTGAAACTTCTGTTTGTTTCTCCTTGATGAACCCTCCCCCCCCCCACCCCGGTTCACTCTACGTCCCTGTAAGCTAACCATCCTCCCCTCCCCCCTTCGAGCACCGCTTGCAGAGGCAATAAAGTCATTGTTACTTCACATTCATGCATTCTTTATTAATTCATCACACAACTAGGGGGATAACTGCCAAGGTAGCCCGGGATGGGTGGGGGAGGAGGGAAGTGCTGGGTTGGGTGGGGCAGGAGTGAAGGACAAGGGCACACTGCAGTTTAAAACTAACTCTTATTGAAGGCCAGCCTTCTGATGCTTGGGCAATCATCTGGGGTGGAGTGGCTGGGAGGCCGGAGGCCCCCCCACCGCATTCTTGGGCGTCTGGGTGAGGAGGCTATGGAACTTGGGGAGGAGGGCTATTGGTTACACAGGGGCTGTAGCGGCGGTCTCTGCTCCTGTTGCCTTTCCTGCAGCTCAACCATACGCTGGAGCATATCAGTTTGATGCTCCAGCAGCCGGAGCATCGACTCTTGCCTTCTGTCAGCAAGCTGACGCCACCTATCCTCTTCAGCCCGCCACTTGCTCTGTTCATCCCGCGATTCAGCCCGCCACCTCTCCTCTCGTTCATATTGTGCTTTTTTGCACTTTGACATTGACTGCCTCCACGCATTCTGCTGTGCTCTGTCAGCGTGGGAGGACATCTGGAGCTCCGAGAACATATCATCCCGAGTCCGCCGTTTTCTCCTTCTTCTAATCTTCACTAGCCTCTGTGAAGGAGAAACATTTACAGCTGGTGGAGGAGAAGGGAGAGGTGGTTAAAAAAGACACATTTTAGAGAACAATGGGTACACTCTTTCACGTTAAATTTTGCTGTTCACATTACACAGCACGTGTGCTTTCGTTACAAGGTCGCATTTTTCCTCTTATATTGAGGGCCTGCCGGTTTGGTGTGAGAGATCACTCACGCAGTGCCAGGCAACAGATTTCCGCTTGCAGGCAGCCATGGTAAGCCACAGTCTTTTGGCTTTTTTAACCTTCTTAATATGTGGGAATGGTTTCAAACAGTAGCCCCCTCATTTCCCATACCAAGCACCCCTTGGGTTGGCCATTTAAAATGGGTTTGCAATGTAAAAGGAGGGGCTGCGGTTTCCGGGTTAACATGCAGCACAAACCCAACTACCCCCCCCACACACACACACCCAATTCTCTGGGATGATCCCTTCACTCCTCCCCCCTACCGCGTGGCTAACAGCGGGGAACATTTCTGTTCAGCCGAGCAGGAACGGGAACCTCTGAATGTCCCCTTAATAAAATCACCCCATTTCAACCAGGTGACCGTGAATGATATCACTCTCCTGAGGATAACAAAGGGAGATAAGGAATGGATGTTGTCTGCATGCCAGCAAACACCGGGACCATACGCTGCCATACTTTGTTATGCAATGATTCCAGACTACGTGCTACTGGCCTGGCGTGGTAAAGTTTCCTACCATGGCGGACGGGATAAGGCAGCCCTCCCCAGAAACCTTTTGCAAAGGGTTTGGGAGTACATGAACGAGAGCTTTCTGGAGATGTCCCTGGAGAATTTCGGCTCCATTCCCATACACGTTAACAGACTTTTCCAGTAGCTGTACTGGCCGCGATTGCCAGGGCAAATTAATCATTAAACACGCTTGCTTTTAAACCATGTGTAATATTTACAAAGGTACACTCACCAGAGGTCCCTTGTGTGCCCTCAGAGTCTGGCAGCATGCCTTGGGTGAGTTCGGGGGTTACTGGTTCCAGGTCCAGGGTGATAAACATATCCTGGCTGTTGGGGAAACTGGTTTCTCCGCTTTCTTGCTGTGAGCTATCTTCATTGTCGTCTTCATCTTCCTCGTACCCCGAACCCGCTTCTCTGTTGCGTGATTCTCCATTGATGGAGTCAAAGCACACGGTTGGGGTAGTGGTGGCTGCGCCCCCTAGCATGGCATGCAGCTCCGCGTAGAAGCAGTATGTTTGCGGCTCTGCCCCGGACCTTCTGTTTGCCTCTCTGGCTTTGTGGTAGGCTTGCCTTAGTTCCTTAATTTTCACGCGGCACTGCTGTGCGTCCCTGTTATGGCCTCTGTCCTTCATGGCCTTTGAGACTTTTTCTAATATTTTGCCATTTTGTTTACTGCTACGGAGTTCAGCTAGCACTGATTCATCTCCCCATATGGCGAGCAGATCCCGTACCTCCCGTTCTGTCCATGCTGGAGCTCTTTTGCGATCCTGGGACTCCATCATGGTTACCTGTGCTGATGAGCTCTGCGTGGTCACCTGTGTTCTCCATGCTGGGCAAACAGGAAATTCAAAAGTTTGCGGGGCTTTTCCTGTCTACCTGGTCAGTGCATCTGAGTTGAGAGTGCTGTCCAGAGCGGTCACAATGAAGCACTCTGGGATAGCTCCCGGAGGCCAATAACGTCGAATTCTGTCCACACTACCCCAAATCCGACCCGCAAAGGCCGATTTTAGCACTAATCCCCTCGTCGTAGGTGGAGTAAAGAAACCGGTTTAAAATGCCCTTTAAGTCGAAAAAAACGGCTTTGTCGTGTGGACGTGTCCAGGCTTAATTCGATTTAACGCTGCTAAATTCGACCTAAACTCGTAGTGTAGACCAGGCCTAGGTCTCCATGAGAAAGGAGTGAGTATATGTAAGGGACAGTGCTGGACACTGTCTTAATTTCACATTATAGCTACCTTCTCTTTTGGGTTGGAATGTTTGTGTTTTTACTAATTATGCTAATGACAGAATGTAAAGCTTTGCCTGCAGTGTAAACACTGTGCATGCTGGTGTGCACAGCCAGACACTGAACTTCATTCTGTTGTGCCTGATTCTGTGACAAGGACCTTTTAAACCTCAGAATTTTCATCAGTGACTAATTGGGAATTCTTAAAATTCAATATATAATCAGTAACTACTCAACAAATCAGGCTACAGAGGGGCACCTGAACAGGGATCTTGAAGAGTGCTCAGGGGTGTCCCCCCTTACCTGTGGCTTAGAGCCCAGAGCACGTTAGACTCACCTTTAGGTAAACTGGAGTTAGAGTTGTTCTCTGCCAACCATCTTTTCCCAAGCTCTGAATCTGACTCATTCTTTGTACTTTCTTTCTCTGTTTCTTACTTGGCCAATTTCATTGAGTGGAATAACACAGTGTTCCTGTTCACTAGTCAATTTATTGTTTTGAATCTTGCAAGAAGTGTGTGTGTGTGTGTGGGGGGGGGGGGGGGGGGGGGGGCGTGGGGTTGGGGGGTGTGAGGCGATGTCATGCTGTTTGCAGTTTATACACATGTTAAGGGGGCTTATTGAATGTCTGAACACAGCATAGGAAACACTCAGGGTCCTCAGGCCTGGCCTCCCTCAGCACAGTACATCTAAGTCTCCCTTGCATCCAGGTGGGCTCTGCCCGCTCTCTGTCTCCAGTCCAGAGACCCTGTGCTTTCCAGCTGGGCATCTGATATCCCCTGCCCCCAAGCCCTGCCTCTGTCCTTTGTCTTCTGTCCAGGTAAACAGGGTCACCTGGGCCTCCTCTCCTCTCAGCCATCCTTTGTTCCCCACTGTCTGGAACTGGCTGGTCAGGTCACTGGGACCTCTCTCCTCAGCCCATTGTCCTCCCACTGGCCAGAATGGCTGTGGCGTCTGAGCTGGGCCTCCTGGTCACCAGGTCACCTGTTGCTGGGGTATCCATCATCCCGGCCATTGGCCAGGGTCCCAAGTTCCATCACTGGTCCTCTGCAGGGCCAGTCACAACATTTTGGCACCTGAGGCGGGGAGGTCAAATGACGCCCCCGTGCCACCTCGCTTGGGCCAAAACTTTGAAAGGTCTCAATTCTGCTTTCTTCCTGTTCTTCTCCTCTCATGGTACTGCTCTGCTACCTACCGCAATAAACAAGAACTAACAACTTAAAATGCCTTGTTCAAAAATTGTAAGTAACACTTACATTTGCTGTTCAGGCATTTGAAAGTTAACTTTTCTTGTCTGCATAGTAAACACTGGCATTTTTATCTGTTTAAATAATCAAAGTGGTGCTTTCCGTGCCTTCTTGGTTGCAAAGATTTGAACTGCTTCCTGATGGTCCACAGTCTGGGCCAGCTCATGCTCTACTGAGATTGTTGCAAGGCCAACCAGCCTCTTCTGTGTCATTGTGGAGCATAGATGTGTTTGCAACTGTTAAGGAAGTGTTCAAAGTATGCGCAGAGCAACAAAAGCATTTGGAAAGAGGGTGGTCATCTTATTTGTGCACATATATTCCAGAACTGCCTTTGGAGTTGATCCTGCTGAAATGTATCTTGAAAGAGCTTTCAGTTCATCACCTAAATCACTCGCATCAATATCGCACATGTCATCATGTGTCAACGCTGTCTCTAGTGCCCTGCATTGCTGGTGTAGGTCTTCAGGTATAGTGAGGAGTTTTGGAATATCATACAACATCCCAAATATACTGCTGTGTTCCTTGAGCTGCATTAAACATTCTTCAACTGACTGTATTGCACAATCTAGCACCTGGGGTCTCTTATGGGATTATCCTGTGCCTCGTAATCAAAATGTCTTTTTTTTCCGGTGACTCTTGTATTCTTGAATGGGTGGGAAAATAGCTTCAGCGTGAAGTTCCTCTACCAACTTCTGTGCACTCTTCAGAACATTTTGAAATCTCTCATCTGACCGGTAAGACTGTAGGTATGACTTTGCTTTGTCCAGTTGTTCCATTGCTCCAGATATATCAAGGTCAAGACCTTGGAGTCTCTTGCTTACAACATTTATTTCAAACAGTACGTCATGCCACAACACTAAGCCACACAGAAATTTGAAGTTGTGTTTCTGGTGATTCCATTTCCCTCTGCCACTGTTCTCCCACGAACAGTTCCTGTCATAGCATTATCCTCCATAATGGCAGCTATGGCATCATCTATCTTCCCTATTTGGTGTTTGATAGGCTTTATCGCCTCCACTTGACTTTCCCATCATATGGCACTCATGGTTTCAGTGTCAGAGGATGTTCCCAGATGTTGCTTCAAAATTTGCCATCGATGAGTTGATGATGCAGAGAAAAATACATAGATGCTTTGAATTACATTAAAAAAATTCAGCAGCCTCACTAGAAGCTGACGCTGCATCACTGACCACCAAGTTCAATGAATGAGAACTGCATGGGACAAAAAAGGTTCAAGGGTTTAACTCTCGGATCCGTGTTTGCACTCCTCTGTTCTTTCCTCTCATGTTGGCACCATTATCGTAGCCCTGACCTCTCATGTCAGCTATCGCAATTCCCATATCTTCCAGCTTTTTAAGAAGCACATTTGTCATACCATCTCCTGTAGAGAATGCTCTCTGACAGTCACCATTGCAGGGACATGTTCACTAGGTTCTGTTGTTGTTGTTGTTACAAAACGCACCACTAAAGTAATTTCTTCTGTATGGCTGATGTCAGGTGTGCAGTCCAGAATAACAGAGTAATATCTTGCTGACTTCAGATCTGCCACAATCTTCTATTTGACTTTTGTTGCCAGTAACTGTATGATCTCATTTTGAATTGTTTTTCCAAGGTAGTGGTGTGTGTACATTTCTTGGGTGGTGACTCTTCTTAGATGCTATACTCCAGGAGCATCTAACTCAGCCATCATCTCCACAATTTTAAGGAAGCTTCCATTGTTTGGCACATACAGCTGATCTGAAGTACCACACAGCGCTGATGTAAGCAGAGTCAGAATGAGCTCTTCCCTGACATCTGGTGGTGAGCTGTGGAAAAGGACTTCAGGGCTGATCTTGTTTGCATGGGCACACCCACCCTCCCTAGCATAATGGACTGCTTGCCCAAATGGTCACTTTGGCTGCTCTGGGATCCCCAGTCTTTGTTATTGGCGAAGGAGTAATAAAGTGGTGTTATCCTGGTTATGTGACTCAAGGACAGTTCTACTGTCCGTGGCATTTTATGACCGAGGGACTCGCCCTCAACTAAGTAGCACTCACTAGGCAAGGGACATGGGTTCCAAACCTTCCAGTGAATTGAGAGAGGGGCTTGGCTTGGCAGCTGATAGTGTGGGCTGCTTTTGTGGGCCCCAAACACCACTTTTACATTGCCTTTCTCCAGTGTGCAATAATTTTGGCTCTATTAGGAGTCTTGTTACACACTATAAAACTAAAATCACTAATCCCTAGGTCTGTACATTAGACCTATTTTAGGCTAGAGGTGCACCAGCAGTGAGGCTCCCCTACTACCAGCTAAAATCACTGAGAGCTGAAGTCACTAAAGAGCTGAGATTGCTGAGCGCTGTGTTAAGGGGGGGGGCAGAAGACAAGTTGGTGAGCTGCTAGTGGAGAGGAGTAGATAGCACGGCAGCTGGTGGAGTGGAGGGGCTAGCAGGACGGCTGGTGGAGCAGCTGGTGGTGAAGACTGTAGCAGAACCCCACAGAGAGGCATGGCAATTGGCAATTGGCCATCAACCCAAGCAGCAGAGCATGTAAGATGCCCCCCATATCTCCCCCCACTTCCACCCAGGCTGGGAGGTAAACTCTGCAGAGGAACTTCTGAACTCTGGGGGCTGCACTGACCAAGGACAGAAACTGTGGGTGGAGTGACTGTTGAGTTGCTGGACTTAAGACCCTGAGGGGAAAAGGACACTGCCAAACTTACTTGCGGGTGGGACTTTTGCTCATGATTTGTGTTATGAATCCTGTTTGTGGTGTTTCCCCAACATAATGCTGCATTGTTTCCCTCCTTTATTAAAAGGCTTTTGCTACACTCAGACTCCGTGCTTGCGAGAGGGGAAGTATTGCCTCTTGGAGGTGCCCGGGGGTGGTGGCATGTAATTGTCCCAGGTCACTGGGTGGGGGCTCGAGCAGGTTTTGCATTGTGTTGTTGAAACGGAAGCCCTAGATACTGAACTCGGCCCTGGTTGCTGCCAACTCTGACAGGCAGAAGGGTTACACTAGGTTTTGGGTAGCAAGCATTCTCACAATGGCAATGAGCCTTTTCAGAACATTTTGCCAGTAAAGAGACTCTGATGCAATCTTCTCTTGATGCTGATCATCTATGGTGGCCTTTAAACTTAGTCTCCTCTCAAGCTCTTTCCACCTATAGAATGCTCTCAAGGCATGCCAGATTTCTAGCCAGATTTTTCCAGTCCTTTGTTCCTGTAGAACCCAATGTGGCTGGAACATTAGACTGGAAGAGTTTGCAACAAAAACAGTATGCAACATTCTGGGTTTCTGAGTACATAGGCCATGGCCTCTCCATTTTGTCACCGTTGGGGATTTCACGCCAGTAATGTGTTGGATGGAAACTTCTATTTTCATTGTCGTTGTCTTTGGGGAACATGAAGTTTTTCACTTGCTGTGGCCCATGCAGCACAAGGAAGTCCCTCAGGCTACTGCTCAAGTGGGTCCACAGTCCTGGATCATCTAGACTTAAGGAACTAAACTCAGCGGCAGCTGTTTCTTGTGCCTCCACCACACTCTTCTGATCTACACTTTTTTTCAGGAATGTGCATGGTTACATCCATTTGAGATGGAGATATGGATGCTGCAGTAGCTGCCAGGTCACCTGCACTCTGACTAACTAGAAGATCAGCCATCGCCTCACCACTCACATCCTCACTGGGGCTGGAAGGCTCACCATGAACATTTGTGTCTATGTAGCTCAGGAGAGCTCCTTCCTGCTTAGATAGAAAAGCTTCCTTTGCTTTCTTTCTTTTTCTGAATGCTGTCCCAGAGGGGCGTTTTCTTCTTTTACTCATGACTGCTGTTCTGTGCCAGCTATAGTGGTTCTCAACACTCAATTGAAGGGGACAAAGAAGCAGGCTGGTAGCAGGGCCTGAGTGAGGGAAGATATCAGCGTCTTAAGGGCCTAACTGGCTCCTACTACTTCAGTTGACTGCCTGTTCTCCTCAAGTGGGTTCAGGAAAGCAACAGGAAGCTTCCCTGAGAAGCTGGTGTTAATCAGTCCAGGCTCCTGGGGGTGCTAGAGAGGTACATAAGAGACTCCCCCTCCTCTCTCTCCCTGCAGCTCCTTCTGCTTTCTGTTATTCCCTCTCACCTTTTCTCCTGCCTGCCTGTGATGTCTCTTGTGCCCTCCTTCCTCCTGCACAGCACTCCACCATCTCTGTGCATCTAGAGCAGAGAGAATACATATGCACCAGCAGCAGACACAATTTTCTACACCCTGGGTCCTAGTGGCTCCGCCCCCCCCCCCCCCCGCCCCCAGTCTGGTACCTGAGGCGGCCGCCTCAGTTCGTTTCATGGTAAGTCCAACCCTGGTCCTCTGTAACAACAAACTCCCTCTCCCATCACCTCATTAAACCAATATTACCCAGGGAAACTGAGCCCCTCCCCCTCTGCATGCAAACCATTGAAAAGAAAACAAGAAAAAATCAAGGAAATCCCCCACTTCATCACAGGGGTGACTAGGTAGAATGTGTAACCCAGGTTAATGGGTCTGATGAAACAGGGAGCCAAGTTTGTTGATGGGTAGATAAGAGATGGGGAAGAGTGCTCATCTCACCAAGGGGGTTGAGCCTTCTGATTGGGCTAGCCCTGGGGGCTGGAAGACTAAGCCACTCAGAGGGGATGAGAGGAGAACTGCTGTGCCTCAGCGGAGCTTGGGCTCTCCCTGGGCCCGCCTGAGGGGAATGCTGGCCCTCCCACTGCCGCCTCCCTCTGGCTGGGGTGTTGCCTGTTTTGCCCTGAAAGTTGTTTTCTTAACAGTGAGGAAACAGTGAGGAAGCCTCCTGTGCCATGGAGATTTTATCCACTGAGTAATGTCTGTTGTTGCTGCCGAACGTTTGGGCCCCTGAACAAATCAGCGCCCTCAGCACCTCACCACACTCAAGCACCAACAGGCCTGCAACACCTCATCAAGGTACATGGGTTCTTCCGTGTTACAGAGCCCACTAGTGCAGAGTAAATCAGACTCGTAAATCCAGGGAAATCCACCCGGGGTGTGTGTGTGGTGTTACTGATGTACTCACTCCACATCCATCTTCCCCTTCCCTTCATACACTTCCTCTATATTTCCCCTGGTAAATAAAGTGTTGGTTGCTGGTTCATGCATTACAAGGGTATCAGAGTGTATGTACAAGATATCCAGCTAGTCCGGGGGGTAAGTGCTGGGTCAGGGATAATTGAAATCGTGGGGAATGGCAGAGTTCCTGACTCCCTTAAACAGTCAGGGGGAGGCACCACTGTGACGTTGTGCAGTCTATATGGTTTTATAAAAACATGATAATAAGTGAATATAATGCAACTGGGATATGCTTTGTGCAAAAGGTCTCTTGTAAGGTATCATTACAAAGCTCATAATCTACTGAATATGATCATCTGATTTGTATAAATGTACCGCTCTTGTATCTAAAACTAGAAATATAAAATGTAACTCTGAGGCCCTATTGTAATTATGTAAAGTGTGGGCCATTAAGGATGGTTTGGAATCTTGATGACTCCCATTGTCTGCAGATGGCTATGTTTACCTGTGAGTCTTCCTGTATGGGTGTGTGCTGGCAAGTGAGTAATGAAGTCTTGCAGTGACATGTGATCATGTCACCTGAACTGGAATCCATCTTTAACCTGGTGCTTTTCCAGTGAGGGGGGGGGGGTGGAAACCCAGAGGGACAAAGGGTTCCCGCCTTATGCAAAAGATATATAAAAGGGTGGAAGAGAACAGAGGGAGGGAGGAGCCATCATGAAGAATCCCCTAGCTATCACCTGAGCTGGAACAAGAGCTGTACCAGGGGAAAGAATTGTGCTCAGTCCTGGAAGGTGTCCAGTCTGAGGAAAAACTTACTGAAGCATCTCTGAGGGTGAGATTATCTGTATTTAGTTTGATTAGACATAGATTTGCGCATTTTATTTTATTTTGCTTGGTGACTTACTTTGTTCTGTCTGTTACTACTTGGAACCTCTTAAATCCTACTGTCTGTATTTAATAAAATCACTTTTTGTTTAGTAATTTACACAGAGTATGTATTAATACCTGGGGGAGCAAACAACTGTGCATATCTCTCTATCAGTGTTATAGAGGGCGAACAATTTGAGTTTGCCCTGCATAAGCTTTATGCAGGGCAAAACGGATTTATTTGGGTTTAGACCCCATTGGGAGTTGGGCATCTGAGTGCTAAAGACAAGCACACTACTGGGAGCTGTTTTCAGGTAAACTTGCAGCTTTGGGATAAGTGATTCAGACCCTGGGTTTGTGTCTGGAGCCAGATGGGAGTGTCTGGTTCAGCAAGACAGGGTGCTGGAGTCCTGAGCTGGCAGGGAAAACAGGAGCAGGGGTAGTCTTGGTACATTGGGTGACAGCTCCCAAGGGGGTTTCTGTGATGCAACCCGTCACAACCACCACTTAGTAGCTAAGAACCCAGGCTGTTGAAACCCACTGTGGCCAAAGCAGAGGGACACCGGGTAACGGTTCCTGTTGATGATTAACTACCCATAGGAGTATGGGATCCAGTAAAACCCCCTTACGGGTGCCTTTCAATACTCCCTCTCCTGCTCTGCCTAACTGTGCATTTCTTGCATGCTGATCACTGCAATGTCTGGATCCCAAGGGGCTGCTGCGGCATCACATTTCCCAAAGGTAGGAGGAGCTCACCCACAGCTGTGAGGATTCCCCGTCAGGTCCGATCCTCCCTATGTTGTGTTTATAGTGTAGGTGGTGTCCTTGCTTTACTTACCATTGCTCCACATCAAAGGGTGGCTGAGGGGGAGTTCTGAGCCAGCCTCCATAGGTTTCATTTTAAAAGGCATTCTGTTTATGGGCTTGTTTTGTCCTTTGCTAGGAAAAAGACACCATTCCCCACCATTGGCAGTAGGGGGAGCTGCTGCAGAAGGCAGAGAGGCAGCTGCCACTAGGTTAGGCGTTAAAACACCAAGGGTATGTCTACACTACGAGAGTAGTTCGATTTTTACTTAAATCGAATATGTGGAATCGATATTACAAAATCGAACGTGTGTGTCCACACTAAGGACAGTAATTCGACTTTGTGAGTCCACACTAACGGGGAAAGCGTCAACATTGGAAGCGGTGCACTGTGGGCAGCTATCCCACAGTTCCCGCAGTCCCCGCTGCCCATTGGAATTCTGGGTCGATCCGCCAATGCCTTCTGGGTAAAAAAATGTGTCGAGGGTGCTTTTGGGTAACTGTCGTCATCTGTCCGTCACTACCGCCCTTCCTCCCTGAAAGCGCCGGCGGGAAATCAGTTCGCGCACTTTTCTGGTCAGTGACAGCGCACACGCCACAGCACTGCGAGCATGGAGCCCGCTGCGACCATCGCTGCAGTTATGGCTGTTGTCAACACCTCGCAGCTTATCATCCAGCTTTCCCAGAGGCAGATGCAGAGAAATCAGGCGAGGAGGCTATGGCAGTGCGGTGAGGGCCTGAAGTCTGAGAGTGGCACAGACCTGTCAGAAAGCACAGGACATCACGGTGGCAATGGGTCATGTTGATGTTGTGGAACGGCGATTCTGGGCCCGGGAAACAAGCACGGACTGGTGGGACCGCATAGTGCTGCAGCTCTGGGATGAATCACAGTGGCTGCGAAACTTTCGCATGCGGAAGGGGACTTTCATGGAACTTTGTGAGTTGCTGTCCCCTGCCCTGAAGCGCAATGACACCCGGATGCGAGCAGCCCTGACTGTCCAGAAGCGAGTGGCCATAGCCCTCTGGAAGCTTGCAACGCCAGACAGCTACCGGTCAGTTGCGAACCACTTTGGCATGGGCAAATCTACCGTGGGGGTTGTTGTGATGCAAGTAGCCAACGCAATCGTTGAGGTACTGCTCTCAAAGGTAGTGACCCTGGGAAACGCGCAGGTCATCATAGATGGCTTCGCCGCGATGGGATTCCCAAACTGCGGTGGGGCTATAGATGGAACTCACATCCCTATCCTGGGACCGGACCACCAGGCCAGCCAGTACATTAACCGAAAGGGCTACTTTTCAATGGTGCTGCAAGCACTGGTGGACCATAGGGGACGTTTTACAAACATCAACGTCGGATGGCCGGTCAAGGTTCATGACGCTCGTGTTTTCAGGAACTCTGGTCTGTTTAGACGGCTGCAGGAAGGTATTTACTTCCCGGACCACAAAATAACTCTTGGGGATGTGGAGATGCCTATAGTCATCCTCGGGAACCCAGCCTACCCGCTAATGCCCTGGCTCATGAAGCCCTATACTGGTGCCCTGGACACTGAAAAAGAACTCTTCAACTACCGGCTGAGCAAGTGCAGAATGGTGGTGGAGTGTGCTTTTGGCCGTCTCAAGGGGAGATGGAGAAGCTTACTGACTCGCTGTGATCTCAGCGAAACCAATATCCCCATTGTTATTGCAGCTTGCTGTGTGCTCCACAATCTCTGTGAGAGCAAGGGGGAGACCTTTATGGCGGGGTGGGAGGTTGAGGCAAATAGCCTGGCTGCTGATTACGCCCAGCCAGACAGCCGGGCGATTAGAAGAGCCCAGCGGGACGCGCTGTGCATCCGGGAGGCTTTGAAAGCTAGGTTCCTGAGTGAGCAGGGTAACCTGTGACTTTTAAGTTTGTGTACAGAGAAGCTGGACCTGCCCCCGTTTCTTTACCCACTAAATGTTCAGTATCCTCTCCAGTTACATACCCCATTCCCCCCCTTCCAACACACGTTTAAAAATAAAATCACTTGAATTTTGTTAATGGACACCGTTTTCTTTATTACTGTTTTCGCGGGAATGTTTTAAACCTGGGACGCAGACTGTGGTGGGGAGCGGGTGTAGTGTAGTGATGCAAATGACGCTTCTAAACTCCAGGAATGACAGGCTCCGCAGTGGTGGACTGGTTGTTTCAACAGAGCCCGCCACTCCTCCTGATCGGGACTGTGTGTGTGTGTGTGTGTGTGTGTGGGGGGGGGGCTATGTGACTTTGTGGCAGGGGGAGGACGGTTACAGATTCTCTGCTGCGTGGCTCTGTGATCCAGGATAAGGACCGCTGCATAAGATCTCTAACTGCCCTCCCCCGCCACAAAGTCACAGAGCAACCCCCTCCCAGAACATGAAAACCACCTCCCAGACTGACCAGGGTAACTAGTGACTGCACTGTGTATGTGCCCTGCTGCTGAACCTGCCCCCGCCTCTGTACCCTGCTAAAGGTGACTGTCCTGTCCAATTACCAACCCCCTTCCCCCCCTTCAGACAGACTCTCCTCCAAAAGAACATGATGGAAACAGTAATTAACAGAAACGTATTTTTTATTAGCAACTACACATGAAACTGGGGGGTGAAACTTGGACGGAGGCTTGTGTGAGGCGGGAAAGAAAGGACTTGTCAAATTTTGGGGAATGAGAGCCTTCTAGTACTAGAGCAGTCTGCAGGGGTGGAGTGAGAGTTTTCACGGACTCTGCCGCCCCTCCTTCTTTGGACTTTGGGTGAGGGGGGTATGGGACTTGGTGGCGGGGGAGGGCGGTTACAGATAGACTGCAGCGGGGCTCTGTCCTCCTGCCTCCGTTCCTGCAGAACATCCACAAGGCACCAGAGCGTGTCCGTTTGCTCCCTCATTAGTCCAAGCAGCGTTTGAGTCGCCTGCTGGTCTTCCTGCCGCCACCTCTCCTCCCGTTCCATGTGTGATCGGTGCATTTGGGACAAGTTCTCCCTCCACTGGGTCTGCTGGGCTGCCTGGGCTCGGGAGCAGCCCATAAGTTCCGAGAACATGTCCTCCCGTGTCCTCTTCTTCCTACGCCTAATCTGCGCTAGCCTCTGGGAGTGTGATGCCAGGCTAGGTTGGGAGACAGTCGCAGCTGTGGGAATGGGAAAAAGGGAGTGAATTCCTCAGAAAGATAAATGTAGTTGTGAACAAAGAACATAGTCTTTCTCTGTGAACAAGACCATGCACAGCACCTATCACATGCGCACTCAGGACAAGGTCGAATTTTCGGCCTTCGCATTCAGTGCCTGGGGTCTTGCAGTGCAGATCAGAGAAGCGGGGCAGGACACCGGAATTTGTGTAGCAGGCCGACATGCTAAGCCGTAGACTTGTGGCTGCTTAAAACTTTAATAGTAGCACTGGCCTCCTTTCACATTGAAAGCAATGCCAGTCCCTGCTGCCAGCAATCCGGCAAGCATGAACTCTGCCCCTGTCCCACCCCCTCGCAGCTGTCCCAGGGAAAGATCCCTGTATGCTGCCCCTCTCCCGCCTCCACCGCGTGGCTGTAAACTGCCGGTTACAGTTCTGTAAAGGAACGGGCAAGCAGTCCCAATACTAACATTCCCCTACCTAATTCAAAGCAGGTCACCATGAGCGACATCACTCTGATGAGGATTTCAGAGACGGAAAAGGAAAGGATGCTTCGGGAAAGCCTGCAAAGACCAGGGCTGTATGCCGCCATGCTCTGCAGGGCAATGATCCCGGAGTACTTGCTTGTCTCCTGGCGCGGAAATGTCTGCTACTACGGAGGACCCAATAAGGCCGCTCTCCCCAGGAACCTGATGCAAAGGCTTTCCAATTACCTCCAGGAGAGCTTCGTGGAGATGTCCATTGAGGATTTCAGCTCTATCCCCGGACATATAGACCGGATTTTACTGTAGCTGCACTGGCAGAGACTAAACAGTAGAGCGGCTTGGGCAGAATAATCATGCTAAACCGGACATTGCTAGATTTTTTTCAGTAGTTGCACTGCCAGGGACTGAAAAGTTAAGCGCAAAGGGCAAAGTAATCATGAAAAACTCATTGTTAATCTTGTTAATATTCCTGTTCTGTTAAAAATAAATGTTTAGATGTTTTAAACACTTACTGAGTGATCCTTCCCCTGATTCTGTGTCCAGGTTAACGGCTGGGGACGGTTGGTAGGGGATCTCTGTAAGGGTGATGAAGAGATCCTGGCTGTCGGGGAAATCAGCGTTGTAAGCGCTGTCGACTGCCTCGTCCTCCTCATCTCCTTCCTCATCTTCCCCGTCCGCTAACATGTCCAAGGAACCAGCCGTGGACAATATCCCATCCTCAGAGTCCACGGTCAGTGGTGGGGTAGTGGTGGCGGCCGCACCTAGGATGGAATGCAGTGCCTCGTAGAAACGGGATGTCTGGGGCTGGGATCCGGAGCGTCCGTTTGCCTCTTTGGTCTTCTGGTAGCCTTGTCTCAGCTCCTTGATTTTCACGCGGCACTGCGTTGCATCCTGGCTGTATCCTCTCTCTGCCATGGCTTTAGAGATCTTCTCGTAGATCTTTGCATTCTGTCTTTTCGATCGCAGCTCGGAAAGCACGGACTCATCGCCCCACACAGCGATCAGATCCAAGACTTCCCGATCAGTCCATGCTGAGGCCCTCTTTCTATTCTGAGATTGCACGGCCATCTCTGCTGGAGAGCTCTGCATCGGTGACAGTGCTGCTGAGCTCGCCACGATGTCCAAACAGGAAATGAGATTCAAACTGCCCAGACAGGAAAAGGAATTCAAATTTTCCTGGGGCTTTTCCTGTGTGGCTGGTCAGAGCATCCGAGCTCGGACTGCTGTCCAGAGCGTCAACAGAGTGGTGCACTGTGGGATAGCTCCCGGAGCTATTAGCGTCGATTTCCATCCACACCTAGCCTAATTCGACATGGCTATGTCGAATTTAGCGCTACTCCCCTTGTTGGGGAGGAGTACAGAAATCGAATTAAAGAAACCTCTATGTCGAACTAAATAGCTTCATGGTGTGGACGGGTGCAGAGTTACTTCGATGTAACGGCGCTAAATTCGACAAACTCCTAGTGTAGACCAGGTCCAACACTTTGCGGGCCATCAGGGCTGTTGTGCTCTATGGGATTGCAAGGCCCTGTGTGGGGTGCACAAAGCATTAATCTCTAGCCCTGGTGCATCCAGTCAAAACAGGCCAGGGTCAAAGGGGCAAGGGGAGGCAGGCATCAATCTGAGTGAGTGCATTTGAAAAAAAACCTTTTCCACTAGAAAGCTTTGCTGGCTCAAAGTCCCATCGCTCTCCTTAGCCTCCTCCCCATGATTTCCCCCCCATCTCCCTAGGCAGTAATCTCAGAGTAGGTCATGGTGGCAGGAGTGGGGTGCTGGAAGGGGAAGTGCCCACAGAAAGAGCAATCTCCAAAGACACAGCCCACAGTGTGGGAGCCTCCTCTAACCAAGTCCCTGATCCAGGACTTTAATACCTCTGGGTTCTTTCTGTGGGGGCTTGGTGGGTATCACAGTGGGTGGGGCCCACAGCTCTAGCCCTTTTCCCTGCAGTCCCAGGGCAGTTTCCACCCAGACCCAGGAGGAGAACCCCCCCAGCGGCACTTGTTGCTGACCAGACTGGTTTCGAATTGGGAAACCTCAGCACTAAAAACTGGGATCACCACTGCTAGGGCTAAAGGACTACATCCACAGGCTGGCACCTGATGGAAAGTCATCACCCTCCCATTGAGACCAGCCACTGGTAGGGGGCTTGGACTCAGTATGACCCAGAGTGACTGAGGCAAGGAGCCCAGGCAGTGCTGCTGCTGGGAATCCAGGCAGAAGGAGGGGTTAGCTGGGCTGTTAACATCATTAGCCTCCCATTCTCCACCAGCAGTGCTCTCCAGCCTGCCCTGCTACACCAAGGGCCCTAATGACTTTCCACTAATGATGCTACAGCTAGTGCCACAGCAAGGGAGATTCCAGGCCTGGGGACCGACTACCCGTTGGCCAGTGCCATACATTAAAACGGGGCTCCAGGGTAAGCCCTTAACCAGGGTGGAGGTATGTGACTCCACTGTGATGCAGCCCTGCGGCTTTGCTGTGTTTCCAGATGGAGAATGCCCTCCAGAGGCCCCGTTACCCACATTCCCAGTTTCTCTTTGCCTGGAATAACTCTGACGGTGCAGACGGCTGTTGCAGATGGTTTATTTCAGGAGTGAGGGACAGAGACAGGCAGAGTTTGGGAAAGTCATGGATGTGAATACAACACAGTCGTCCCCAAGGTTATGTCCCACCAAGAGGGAGATACCTGCTCTGGGGGAATGGGTGGGGCTGCTGAATCCTGGCATCCCTCACAGTAGAAAGGCCAGGACAAGTTTCACCTTCATGAGCACCCCTTGTCCTCAGGCTGGCCAGTGCCCTGGAGCTCAGTACGTGGAGAACCTGACCTCCAGCCTCTCCCCATGGGAGATGGCGTAGCACCCAGAACCTGGAACACGAGGAAAGGAAAGGGAGGGTAAGGGACGCAAATGGGGTCAGTGGCCCCTCAGCACTGGCCACCCAGCTCCACGCCAGCCCCTCCCTGGGTCGGTCTGTCTTCTCCCGGTTCCCATCCCTGCTTTCTCTTGTGCCTCTCACCCCTCTGTTCGCCTCCCCACACAACCCTTCCCCCTCACACTTCCTCCAACTTCCTCCAACCCCAACTCTGTAGGTAATTGAACCTACAGAGAGACAGAGTGAGTCCCGCAGGAGGCCTGGTTACACTGCCTCATAGCCTCCCCATCCCCCACTCCACAGGAACATGCAACCCAGGCCACCATGAGACTGAACCCCCATGCCATACAGGTCGGGGGTGGAGGGGGATTGAGAAGTAGCCAATTTGGCCTCTGCTTGAGTTCTGATCTCCCCATCCCAAGGGGACAGTGTCCAATTGAGTGATGCGGAGGAACCAGCATTGATCCCCTGATACTTTAACTCGCCCCCAGCAAACTGCTGGCTGTGGGAGTCATGCAGGGTGGGGTAGCAGAGGCATTTCCCCCCGTGATCCTAGGGACCCCCTCCAATTTTTCCATCTCTGTTGCCCTAGTAGTACCATGCTGCCATCTAGCCTGCTCTCTGCCAGTGCCACTGGCACCAGCGATGGATGCTGGGTTGCCAGGCCAAGCAGGTACCTGAATCTTATGGGGTCTGTCTTCTGGGCGACCTCCATCACATTGAAGAAGAAGGAGTCCCGGGGCATGGTGACACAGATGGAGTCATTAAAGGATTTTTTCACACCATCCACAGCAGTGTAGGTGACACCAATGTGGGGTTGAAGATAGGTGTGTGGAGCAGCTGTGGGGGTGGAGAGAGGGGGGTTATCTGTGTGGGTAGGGGAGAGGGTGAAGACCAGCCACTTATACCTTGGAGGGGGGTGAGTCTCCCACTGCAGGGACTCCTGTACCATTGGAGTCAAAGGGAGATCCACAGATCCTACCAGGAATTGGGTGGAGGTACAGGATTGCAAAGGGAGAAGCAGAGACAGAGAGGATCTGGGTGATGGCCCTGTGGCCAGGAGGTTAGCTGGGATTGAAGACAGGGCCTCTGGAGCTATGACTCTCTGCTGCTTGAGCTAAAAGCCAAGGAGCTTGAGCACTAGAGGAGATCCATAAATCTCTAGGTCATCCAGCCACTAGAGAAGACACAGGGCTACATACAGAGCTGGCCTGGAATTTTTCAACGAACAAATTTTTCAATGAAATAGGCTGATTCAGTGTCAAAACTGTTCAGGAAGCAGTGCTGGGTTGGAAGAGACACTCCCCTTGAAAAATGTTTGGTTAAAAAAATGTCCATATTGGAAAGCTTTGGTTTTCAATTGAAGCAACTTTTCATTCAGAAATTTTAGTAAATTTACACAGAATAAAGGGAGAAAGGTGTGAAGTTGAAACATTTCAAAGTTATAGAAAGGGCACATTTTGATTGACCCAAATTGTGGGTTTTGCTTTGGTTTGTATTAGTTTGTTTTTTTGGATTTTCAGTTCATGAAAATTTTTGAGATTTTTGACTTTTTGGCCTCATGCGGGACAGGAAAATGTTTTTGAAATGTCAAAAATTCTCATGGAACAGGAAAACAATTCCCCCCCTCCCCTGCCAGACTTGCTACACATGCTTTTGTCTACCTTAGGTACTTTAGGTGGCCCCATCACCATCCTTAACAACCCCCCAATGAGGCAGAGCAATGCTATTAAGCACATTGTACAGATGGGACTGAGACACAGAAAGCCACAGGGTACATCTACACAAGAAAAAAACAAGCAAACCAAAAACCCTGTGACATCAAGTCTCAGAGCCTGGGTCAGCTGATCTGGACTTGCACTGGGGAGTTAAAAATAGCAGTGTAGACATTCAGGCTTGGGCTGGAGCCTGGGCTCTGAGACACAACCCCCTTGGCCTGACCCCCACCTCCCCCCATCCCTCACTGGCATTCCAGCTACGCAGAGATGCTCTGCACAGGCTGTTTCCACCTGGTGAAGGGAGGGCACGGTCTCTGCAGCCCCCCAGGTAGATGGGGTGTGACTCTGGCACCTAAGCCAGCCAGCATCTCCAGTACCTAATGCTGGCACAGTCTCATGCTGCAGGTCACCTATGTATTAGCTCAGAGATAGCTGCATCCTTGATCCCTGCCCCCCCCCCCCACCCCATGCCATGTGTGAAATTTCCCAGGCCGGGTGCAAGAGGCAGGAGACAGGGGAGGCGAGAGGCCGCCATGGCCTGGATGGTAGGGACAATGAGGCTATTATGGTTCAGACAGTGGGTCAGGAAGGGAAATTCCTCCTGAGTCACCGGTAGAAGTGGATGGCCCAGCTTCCAGGGAGTCACTGTGTTTGGGCACCATCCACACTGCACGCCAGTGTCAGCAGCAGGAGAGCAGGTATAGCTGGTGCCACAGTGAAAAGCGCAGGCTGTGCCCATGCTGTGATGTGTAGCTACATGTGTGAGGGGAAGGCTCCAGCAGCTCCCCACTGATGGAGCCTTTCACTCCGGGGAAAGGGGGGGGAAGGCTGTGTTAAGGGGGAGCTGGTGGAGCCTTTCCCTGCTGCAGGATGGGGTGGGAAAGGCTCTAGCAGTGTTGGCGCAGTGGGACACTGCACTGTTAAACATACCAGCCTAGATGGGGACGCACGGCTAGGGCAAGTAAAGAGCCAGGTAGGGTGTGTATGTGGGTACGTACCCACGCTCCTTCAGGTGTGTCTTTACTGTACTCACCTAAGCCACAAGCTGGCCACTCACCCGTTCCTGGAATATCGGACATTCCGGTACTTTGGGGAATGGCAGAGGCCCGCCCCGTCAGCGTGACAGTGTATGCAAGGTCCTGCTCTATGGCGGGGGGCACCATTTTTAAGAACTGGAGGGGTAGAGTGGTGTTTCCCATCAGATACTGGACAGAGCTATGTTCAGTTTTGTCCCTGTACAGATGGGGGAAAACCTCTGAAAAAGAGGACTGTCTGGTTTAATACCGGACAAGTGGCCTCCCTACTGAGCCATACCTCATCAGCTACACTGTTATTTATACCTGTGCAAGTGGGGACTACTCATGTACGTACTCTACATGCCCCCAAAAGCAGGCAGTGTAGATGCACCTCTAGACACAACCCTGTTTCCTGGGGAGAGGGGGGGTGTCTCTTTAAATCACTATGAGCTAAGCTGGTCTGACTCTGAACTCCATCCCCCTACCCGCCCCTAAAGTGATGTCGGCATCGCTGGGTCTCTCCCATGCTATTGAGCTGGGGCATGGGGAGAGGGGCACTCTACCCCATGGAGCATGCAGAGGGCAGTGTGCTCTGGAAGGAGGAGTCCAGACTCCAGGATTCACACCCCAGCTGGATCACCCAGTTTCCCCATGCATATGAGGAGCTCTGCAGAGGAAGGATTATTGACATCCTGCAGAGGCCCATCACTCTCTGGGTTCTCTCCCTTCCCCCTGCCACCCCAGAAGTCACACCACAGAGGGGAGGGGTACACGGCACAGGGCCATTTGACTCACCACAGCCCTGGCACAGCCCCCCGGGGCGAGCTACAGAAGCAGTAAACCTGCTAGCATGGTCACCAAAGTCCTCATCATCCCTCTGTCTTCAGTCACTCCCTGGCTGTGCTGGGACCTGGTATTTATCAGCTGGAAGGAGGCGGGGACACCAGGGTGCCCTGCCCTCCTCCCCTGGCTTGCCTCACCCTGCTGCTTCCCCATAGCAGATGGGAGACATTGAGCAATGCCCAGCAGTATGGGCAGGTCTGTGCCCCAGAGACCGGCACAGATAGAGATATCTGGGGCTGTCAGACTACTACTCCCTCCCCATGGCCTCTGGATGCTGCAAGGAGCCAATTGGCACCGGAGACCTAGATGGAATTCTCCGTGTCACAATCCATACTCCCACTTCCCCAGTTGACTTGGTGTCACAGGGTCCTGGGTCACATCTCACTGGGAGGCCGTAGGACTGTGAGACCACAGCTGGCTAACACCTCCGCACGAACACACTGACACCATGGGCCACCCCAGTGAAGTTGTGCACCAGTGTAAGGGAGGGGGAATTTGGGCTTCTTGGCTTTATCCCTTCCTGATTTCCCAGGTCATTGTGTGCAGGTGGTCCTGGCTGTAGGCAGGAGTAAGGGGAATTGGCAGACCTGTGGGGAAAGCGCTACACAGGGATAGCAGGGGTGTAGAATCAGGATTAACGGGAATCGCTAGAGCTGGGTGGGGCTCAGTATGGGAATGGGGTGAGTGGTTCTGTGGTCCAGGACTCCAGTGATTTCAACTGAAGCCGGAGCTGTTCAGCACTTCTGAATAGCAGGCCCCAGGAGTCTCACATTAGACACCCAAATCTAGTGGGTTCTTGAAAACTTAGCCCTTGACTGTTCTGTGTCTCAGTTTCCCATTAGTACAATGGGGGTGATCATCCCTTCCTCACTCACCAAGTGTTGGGGGTAGAGTTAGTTCATCCATCTGTGCGTAGCACTAGGAGATCCCTGCCTAAGAGAGGGGGTGTTGCGGTCTTGCCCGTGTATGAGGGTTTCATCCCCAAGTGCTGGAAGGGATACAGGGAAACAATGGGTGGAAATTTTGCAACAAACAACGCCCCCCACACACATACACACCTCCTCTTATCACAAAGGGGTTGTGAACAGACATAAAGTCTCTTATGAAAGTGGGTGGGTGGCTTTTAGTTTACTTTCACTGGTAAGGGGACATGTCACCACCCCTGGGAGATGAACCTACAACAACAAGGGCTCTGGGTATTGCAGGCCTGTTAGCTAGATCCCTTCTGGCCTGACAAAGCCCTGTCAGATCTGTAGAGCAGGGGTGGCCAACCTGTGGCTCCGGAGCCACATGCGGCTCTTCAGAAGTTAATATGCGGCTCCTTGTCTAGGCACCAACTCCGGGGCTGGAGCTACAGGCGCCAACTTTCCAATGTGCTGGGGGGTGCTCACTGCTCAACCCCTGGCTCTGCCACAGGCCCTGACCCCACTCCACCCCTTCCCGCCCCCTCCCCTGAGCCTGCAGTGCCCTTGCTCCCCCCTACTTCTTGGGAGTAGCTTTTTGTTATGTGGCTGTTTCCTGAGTTGGTGGTAGAAGCTCATCTGAGTCACAGGTGCTTGGGCTCAAAATGCTTCAGGTAAAGTGGGGGGAATGAGGGTTGCTAGGAGCAAACTGAGCTGCTTGCTGTAGAAGTGGGTAGGTGGGTTTTAATTTGCCCTCATTAGGAAAGGGGCAGAGTTACAACCCCTGGGAGCTGAACCTACAACCACAAGGACTCAGAGTAGCAGACTGCTACTAGCTAGAGCCTGACTGGCTTTGGCTGGCTACTCTCACCTGCCCCTTGTCAAAGCTGCAGAGGATGGGACTAGAGCTGTGGCCCATGCTGGTAATGAAGGAATCACAGACACCTGAGTGCTGCTGTCCCAGGTATAAAACCAGCCAGTGGGGGTAGCTTCTCCTCATGTGGCTGTTTCCTGAAGGGGGAGTAGAAGATGGGAGCTCCTGTGGGTTGCTAGACTTTGCTCTTCTTAGTCACTGGTGCTTGGTCTCAAAGTGCTTCAGGTAAAAGGGGGGGGAATGAGGGATGCTGGGTGTGAACTGAGCCTCTTGCTGTGGTTTATCCTCCAACTGTGTGGGGACTTCCTGCTCTGGGCTCTAGCCTCCTGGAAGAGCTGCTGGGTGGGCAGAGCCGGATCCAGGTCCTGTTGTTCCAGTGTTTCACTGGAACTTTATGTTCTGGGCAGGTAAAACCTAGGGCTCTCCTGTTAGGAATGTATTCTGGGCACCTGCTCAGTGACTCTTATCTGCTGGCAGGGTGCCTACAAAGCTTCATTTCCTCCTGGCCCACGTGGGAAACCCATCTCCCAGCTGGTGCTGGGTGTGGAACTTGTTCCATATACCTAGTGATGAGCTGGAGCCAGTTTGTGCAAACTGGTTGTTAAATTTAGAAGCCGGTTTAGAACCGGTTGTTAAAGGGGTGGGCAAACTCCAGCCTGCCTGAGCTCCCAGCTGGGGAGGCTTCCCCGGCCCCTCCCCCACCTTCCCCCTTCTCGCAGAGCCTCAGCGTGCTGCGCAGCTGGCGCTAGCGCTCTGGACTGCTCCTGGGCAGCTCTGCAGCTCCTGCCGCTTTGAGCGGCATGGTAAGGGGGTGGGGCTGCGAGCTCCAGCAGGCCGCATGGCATCCATACATGCTGCCCTGAGCAGCATGGTAAGGGGGCTGGGCCAGGGCTAGGAGGAGGGGTTGGATAAGGGGCAGGTAGTGGTTGGAGGGGGTGGAGGTTCTGGGGGGGCAGTCAGGGGACAGGGAATGGGGGGGGTTGGGTAGGCGTGGGAGTTCCGGGGGTCTGTTGGGGTGGTGGTGGATGGGGTCGGGGAAGTCGGAACAGGGAGCAGGGCAAGTTGGGTAGGGGGTGGGGTCCTGGGGGGCAGTTAAGATGGGGGGGGCCTCAGGAGGGGGTGGTCAGGGGACAAGGAGCGGGGGGGTTGATGGGTTGTGGGTTCTGAGGTTGTGGGCAATCGGGAGCAGGACGTGGGTGGGGGTCAGATTGGGGGGATGACAGGCAGTTTTGGGAGGCCCAACCTTCCCTACCCGGCCCCCGATACAATTTTGCAACCCCGATGTGCAGGGCTGGCTTTAGGAAGTGCGGGGCCCGATTCGAACAGTTTCGAGGGGGCCCCAGCAAGGATGACTAAAAAAAAACACGTAAAAAAACCACGTGGAGTTTGTACTCACCGGACGGCGCTCCGAGACTTCGGCGGCGGGTCCTTCACTTGCTCCGGGTCTTCGGCAGCACTGAAGGACGTGCCACCGAAGACCTCGAATGAGTGAAGGACCTGCCGCCCAAGACCTCGTAGGAAACCGGTTGTTAAGATTTTGGCAGCTCATCACTGCATTTACCAGTCTATGGCTGTAAATTTCCCTCCTCGTGCAACTTCCCTAGGGCTTAAATGACCAATCTCCTGTTTTATGCTGTGTGGCTGTAGCTGTGTTGGTCCCAAGTATAACCCTTTTGGGGTTTAGAGAGCATGGCCCCTTTAAATCTTTTTCCTAGGGGGAGTGAGAAAAAAGGAGGGAAACTCCAGGGGGTGGCTCTGGAGCAGAGAGAGAGGAGCAGCAGCGGGCAGGCCCTCACAAAGTGATGCAGCAGAGAACCTGCCTGAAGCCTGGGAAGGACAGGGCGGCCGATCGGGGACATCCCAGGACAGGAGCCAGGAGGAGCACTGTGCCAGGGAGGAATCGCCAGAGAAGGACAGGCCGGAACTGGACCCACTATCACGGCTGCCCTGAGCTGCATGGGTCTGTGAGTACTGGGGCTTGTGACTCTGCACTGGGAACAAGGAGGGAGGTTGCTAGATAGTTAAGTGGGGAGGTGGTCGCTCTGTGTGGCTTTGCAGAGAGCGGCAGAAGAGGGCACCGGAGGGGTTTGTTGGGGGAAAGTTCATTGGCGCCGAAGACGACCAGGAGCACCCAAGACTCACCACTGGACTGGAACTTTGCTCAGGACTCCTGAACTGTGTGTGCAGACACATTGCTCAGTGTCTGCCCTTTCAAACTGTGCTATCACTGGGCCCGTGGGGCCTTGGTTTGGATGCAACCCTGTTTTACTGCTCCCCTTATATTTCCCCTTGTTGTAGTTCTCCTCTCATCCCTCTGTAAATAAATATTTCCCTTTCTTCTATCCATTGTACTCTTCCTGTGGGTGTGTGTGTTCACTCTGGGGGGTTTGGAACAGGTGCCCCTGAGGTGGAAGGGATTTTTTCCTGCTGCATTCTTGCACGCGCCATCTCTTGGCCAAAGCTGCCTGCAGAGCAGACTCCATCTTGGCCATGAGGGCGCTAAAGTTACACAAGATATTAGAGACCAGGTGGGTGAGGCAATATCTCTTAGTGCACCAAGATGGCCCAGTAAAAGATATTGCCTCAGCCACCTTGCTTCTCTTTTTTTGTAAATCAGTGGCAGCTGCTGTTTGACTGCTATTCAACAGAAGGGTCTCCAGCCCACTGGTGATAGGAGTTGGGGAGAAACAGTTATTGACATAGGGGCTGTCGAAATGTGAGGTGATATGGTTGGGGTCTGCAGTGATGAATCAACTGAGTTCCCAACTCTGTGACTTTGCGGATGGGTCTGAGCGGTTCTTGGGTTAACAGACCTGCCCTCTCAAAGGATACAACACTGCATTTTTGTGGCAGGCTTCCTGGGGCTTAGTGGCAACAATGAGACCAATGGTGAGGGTTCCTCTTGTAGTGGCTCTCAGTGCCTCTGGCCACACATGAGATCTGTAACAGAAACAACTACCAGCTGGACACTCCTATCTGCCCACCTGAGAGGCTTGTGGAGTAGTGTCTCCTAGTAGCTAGTGTGAAAGTAGAATGAATTATATTGTAAAAATAGAATGGATTAAAGAAATGCTGTATGTACCTTTAAGCAGAAATAAGGAATGCTGAAATACAGGTGACAGGAAAAGGAACATTAAGACCTAAACAATGAGTCCACTTAAGCTAATGGTGGAACATCAGCCGGAGATCTGTAAAAGTTAGTATGTAACTTGAATATGTATGTCTAGCCTCGGGTAAACTTGTCAGTTTTGCTTTCTTTGTCCTCCTTAAGTTCGCGCCCTTTTTATCTGTATAAAATAAGGCAGCGTGGGACTTGCAAGGGGGGCTCACCTTATCTGAATGTATTAGCAGAGTGCTGTCCTAATAAACAGAGTGGTCTTGACAAATTGAGTCCTGATTCTAACTTTGACAATTTGGAGGTCCCACCGAGATGGCAACTGTCTTCACTGGGGCTGTATGATTCCTGACCGTTTTTGTAGGACGACCGTGGCAGCCGGCACCTGGGCATTTGGCCCGAGTGGTGGTCCTCCTGAACGGAAGGGTGCACGACCACAGTGAAGTCTACGCCACCAAACCTGTTGGTTCCCACTCTGTTCTGGTAGGGATCCTGGGATCTGACATCAGGAATCTGGTCAGGTAATTATTTCTGTGTTTTGTCCAGACTGAGGACTGTCCTGTCTGTGTCTAGCTGTCCTCCTGTGGAGTGTTTGAGTCTGGGTGCCGTCTCCGTCCGGGGATCGGCCGACCAAGGGGTTCCTGTCCCTGTGGTCTGAGTGAGTGAAATCTGCACAATCGCAGCCGCACCGCACCTTGGGTAAAACCCTTGGTGTGAAAGCAAGGGCGATTGAGGCAGTAGCCTGGGGCTCCTTTTGTGTGTTGCACCGGGCATCGCTCTGACGAACCCGAATTTCCTTCTTGTGTGATTGGTGTGTGTAAAGTCCTCCTGTATGGGTAACCAGATGTCTAAGTCGGGACAGTTCCCTAAAGGAACACTGGCTCATTTTATGTATTTTAGGAAGGGTCCGGACTCCTGTAAATTTCTGGAAAAGTGGTCTAGGCTAACTCAGGGAGATAACAAAACTCAGTGGCCACTGTTAGGATCTTGGGACAAGGACCGAGTGGACGTCTTAAAAGACAAACTCGGCCAATCTAAAACTAAATTGGCCAAAGGAGAGGTCGATTGTTTCATGCAATGGTGGGAAGAGGCAAATCGTAGATGGACAGAATCGAAACTCGCCTCTCTCAAAGATTCAAATGATAAGTTAAAAGCTTTATTGGAAGCCTCCTCTCCCACCACTAGACCGAGTACTCCCCTTTACCCCATTCTCTGAGCAGATCCCTCTTCATACTCCTGTCTCCTTGTGGGAAAAGACGAAGAAAACCCCTTGCTAGATTCCGGGGACGATGATGAGGAAGATGCATTAATTGGCTTGGCAGCCTTGTGTCGGATCAATAGACAGTCCCCAGCTTCCCCAGCTCAGGAACAACATCCAAAAGTCTCCAGTTCAGACCAGTCCAGACCGTCCAGTACCGCCCAGGCCCATTCCTCCGGTACCGCTCAGATCGGTAGAGGAAAAACCCCTCGTTCCCCCGAAACTCTCCAGTCTGCCTGACTCCTCTGCTTTCCCTCATACATGCGAAGATAGACTGGAGAAGGATTGGGCCCGCTGCTTGCGTTCCAGCTCCAAAGCTATCCAGGCTCCCCTCCGAATCCTGCATACTGGGGGCCAAGACGGGGGTCCCACTTGGAGCTATAAACCCTGGACTCGTACAGAGCTCCTTTCAGTTGTAAAAAGCTTTCCAAAGCCCCGGGAAAATCCTATCCAATTCACAGAGGAATTTTTGTTAGTATGTGACACCTATGAACCCTCTGAGGCAGACCTCCTGCAGCTGTGCAAGCTACTTGTAGCAGCCCCTAGTGAGCATGAGAAATGGCTCACAGCAGCAGATTGGCTCACTGCTGACCGCCACTCTACTTTACCAGACACCGGTCCTAATGCTGAATACCAGAAAAAGTGTAAGGAGCGAGCTAAAAATCTATTTGAAGCCATCCCTCGGGTATGGACTCCTAAAACCAACTGGACGGCCATAAACGGCTGTAAGCAACGACAGGGAGAAAACCTGGGTGACTATCGCACCCGGCTAACTGACATTTTTCTGCAACGTTCTGGTATACAGCAACCGGATAAAAATGGACACGGCACCCTGGCTAATGTGTTTGTTAATGGCTTCCTACCTGCTATTGGCAATATGCTAAAACGAATAAGTGTTGAGTGGGAGACCGAAACCATGGACAAATTGCAAACCGTGGCAGAGCACTGCCAACGTACTTTAAAAGGAAAGGAGGAACAATCAGCTCAACAGTTAATGGCCCTGCAAATACAGCATTATTCAGGGCAGGACAAACAGTACCGGGGACAGGGAAAATACCAGGGATGGGGACGTGGTTGAGGGAGGGGCCGAGGAATTGGATTTTCGGGTTATGGGGATGTTTGTAATTACTGTAAGCAGCCCGGACATTGGAAGAACGAATGCCTGAACTGGCCCGATAACTCTGTAAATAACCAGCTAGACCCCCTGCCGGCACAGCCAGTCAGTCCCCAGCCTTACTTTGTCCCACAGCAATGACAGGACGCCGGGGAACCTCAGTTAACACACACACTCGCTCATGGGAGTGAGAGGTAGTAAAGGAGCTAAAGTTTCCTATCAGTGATTTGTCTCTCCCTTTCCTTGTTGATACAGGAGCTTCGCTCTCTGCAGTTTGTACTACCGACCTGCCTGAGGTTCCCTGCTCCGAAAAAAACGTGTCCGCTGTGGGCATTTCGGAAATCCCAACCCCTTATCCCCTTTCAAAACCTCTACCGGTCCAGGTTGGTCCCCTATCCGCAGATCATGCCTTCCTTCTCTCTGATTCCACTCCGGTAAACCTTTTGGGTCGGGATCTGTTAGGTAAACTTGGCTGCACCATATACTGTTTCCCGGGATGGGGTCTATTTACAAATTCCCCAGTCCTCTCTGAGTGATTCTGTAGCCTCCCTGCTGTCTGAAACTTCCCTTTCCACTCCGGTCCCTTGTTGACCACTGGTCCCGTCCCTTGAACACCTAATTTCGCAGGTCCCATCCTCTCTGTGGCCAACCCATCCCTCTGAGGTGGGCCGCTTAAATACTGACCCCGTCTGCATTACTGTTGACTCCTCCAAACCCCTGCCTCGCCTTTCTCAATACCCTTTAAACCCTGAGGCAGAGGCTGGCATTGCTCCGGTCATAACCGCCCTGCGGGAGCAAGGCATTATTGTTCCCTGCTCCAGTCCCTGTAACACCCCTATCCTCCCAGTTCGAAAAGCTGATGGCAAATCATGGCGATTTGTTCAGGACCTTCGAGCCATTAATCGTATTGTCATACCCACCTTTCCTGTTCCTAACCCAGCAACGATTCTGGCTTCTATCCCACCAGATGCAACTCATTTTATTGTTGATTTGTGTTCTGCTTTCTTTTCTGGTCCGGTTCACCCTGACTCCCAGTACCTCTTTGCCTTTTCTTACAAGGGACAGCAATACACATGGACCACGCTCCCTCAGGGATATACGGAAAGCCCATCTTACTTTTCCCAGGCACTAGCCCGAGACCTAGCTGACCTTGTTTTCCCATCTGGATCCACTCTAGTCCAATATGTAGATGATCTACTCCTCTGTTCCCCCTCACTGTTTGCCTCAGAAACTGATTCTTTAGTGCTCCTTACTGCCCTAGCCAAAAAAGGTCACAAGGCTTCTCACTCTAAACTACAGCTCTGTCAAGCCTCTGTCACATACCTTGGTTTTCTCTTCTCCCAGGGTTCCCGTACACTTTCTCCCGCCTGCGTCCAGGCTATCCTTAGCTTTCCCCAACCCCGCTCCCCACGCCAGGTCTGAAAATTTTTGGGCATGGCTGGATTTTGCAGGCAATAGATTCCCCAATATGCCTCCCTTGCAAAACCTCTCCAGGAACTCACTCGACTCTCTGTGCCTGACCCCATGCCATGGCCCCCTGAAGCAGACTCTGCCTTTGTTTCCCTCAAACAAGGTTTGGCTTCTGCCCCCGCTTTAGGGCTGCCTGACTACTCTAAGTCTCTTACCCTTTTCTGCCACGAACAATCTGGGTGTGCACTTGGAGTTCTCACTCAGGTGCACGGAGGGAAGAACCGCCCAGTGGCTTATTTCTCTGCCACTTTTGGAGCCCAAGGCTTACCCCCTTGCCTGCGTGCTGTGGCTGCTGCAGCGCGCCTAGTTGAAATGTCTGAATCTCTTGTCCTTCGCTCTCCCCTTACTCTCATGGTTCCTCACTTTGTGAAAACTCTGCTGTTACAATGTAATACAGGCTATCTCTCCTCTGCCCGCCTTACCAGGTATGAACTTTTACTGCTGTCGGCTTCATATATCACCATAAAGCGTTGTTCTCAGTTAAACTCTGCCATTCTCCTTCCTTTGTCTGATGATGGTGATCCCCACGACTGCCTTGCAACTGTCTCTGCTGTCACCGTCCCCTGCTCTGACCTTTCTGATGTCCCTCTCCCTAACTCTGACCTTGTTTTGTTTACTGATGGTTCCTGTTTTCGAGACAACCAAGGTCGTCTCCTTGCAGGATACGCTGTAGTGTCACTCTCTGAAACTCTAGAAGCTGCACCTTTACCTTCTGTAACCTCAGTGCAAGTTGCCGAATTAGTTGCCCTCACCCGTGCCTGCTTTTTGGTGGACGGACGCTCTGCCACCATTTACACTGACTCCCGCTATGCTTTTGGGGTTGTACATGACTTTGGCACCCTCTACCTGTCGCTGGCAGCCCTGCTACACGGTGTTTTGCATGTCGGAAAGGAGGGGATGGTCTCTGCTGTAACTAAGGCAGGATGGTGGGGGGGGGGGGCATTTCAGCTCTTTTACAGCCTGCCCACTGTGCTGCCTGTACCACTTGCCAAAGCCACAATATTGGTAAACCGGTAAAAGTGGCTCAGGGGTTCCGGGGCCTGCCCCAAGCACCATTCTTGCATTGGCAACTTGATTTTGTACAAATGCTTAAGTGTCAACAATATGAATTTATTTTGGTTATGGTATGTTTATTTTCTGGTTGGATCAAAGCCTTTCCTTGTTGAAAGGCTGACTCACTGTCTGTTGCCAAATGTTTGTTAAATCATATTATGCCTGCCAAGGGAATTCTTGCCACTCTGCCCAGTGATCGGGGTACACATTTTACCAGACAACTTGTTCAACACCTGGATCGTGTATTACATATCACACACCTGTTGCACTGTCCCTACCACCCACAGAGCGCAGGTGCAGTTGAAAGACGAAATGGTGTACTTAAGAATAAGCTTGCTAAAATTTGTGACTCTACAGGGTTAAGCTGGCCAGCAGCTTTACCACTAGCCCTTATGGAAATGCGATCCACTCCATCCCAAAGGCATAAATTTAGTCCCTTTGAAATTGTTATGGGATGCCCTATGTGAGCTATGGCTACCATTACTCCAGTCCTAGACTTGAACTTGACTCACAGAACGCTCCTTCAATATTGCAAGGGATTAATGCAAGCCGTAAGTCACTTCCATTCACAGGTTCGAGCCGCCTGGCCAACGGAACCCATCTCTGACGCTTGTCACAACCTCAAGCCAGGTGATTGGGTCTACGTACGGCACCATCATCGAAAACATGCCTTGGAGCGACGGTGGAAGGGTCCTCATCAGGTACTGCTTACTACCCAGACATCCGTTAAACTATCTGGCATCGCAGCGTGGATACATGCTTCGCAGTGTAAGAAGGCACCATCCCCAGTGAACCAATCATCATCTCAGAACCACGCACAGTCAATTTTGACCCCAGAAGAAGACGTAGAGGAACAGCCTGCAATACCTTACAATCTACGCTCTTGTAAGGGTTGCCAGAAGCAGACGACAAAATAAAGCAAGGCCCAAAAAGAAGCAGTAGCGAGCCTAGCGCCTGCTGCCTGACAGACATAAAACCGTGACTGCGGTTCCCTCAGTTGAGGTTGTCAGAACCAGAAGGGCCTTGCCTCTGGTGGCGCCTGTTCCTCGGCTGCTGGTGTCTTAAGGTCTTTTATCCAGCAGCAAGTGTGGATAGCTCAGACCCTTAATATTTCTAATTGCTGGGTCTGTAGCCACATCCCAGCCCACTCTCAAGCTGGTGTTCCTGTCCTGGCAATCCCACTGAATTCCCCAGACCTCACTGGAGGACCTCGTCCGTTTAACAAAACATGGAACAGCAATGACACTTGGGAAGCAGTGGGAATAAATGTATCTAAACGGATAAGTGTGGTGGAGGGAAAAGGTCATTGGTGTTGGGTGTGTAATGGGACGGCTGGATTTGGGAAAAAGCTGTTGCCTTCAGCATATTGTGGCCAATGGTGTATGGGATTATTTGAACAAAACTAAAGAGTGGCGGGCCGGGTATGGGGATATGAATTTTTTTCTCGACCTGGGATCAAACAGAAAAATAAATCGCATGTTCCCCCTACAGTAATCTTAGTGAAAACAATACAATCTTTCAATGCCATGCAAATAACACCACTCCTTGTAAGGAGAATTACCCTGTTCCCTTTGGAGGATATTACTCCTCCTTTGCAGGCACCTATGTGACAAATGGGTGCAACCGACCCTTCCCAGCCTTAATAGGCCATCATTGGGTTTGTGGGACCAAAGCTTATACTGCATTACCAGCTAACTGGTCAGGTATCTGTTATCCTGCCCGACTCTTCCCACAATTCCGAGTGCTAGGGTTCTTCCCACGAGAACGCCTCCGTAATTTCAGGCAAAGAAGAAAGGACTTACCAGATGCCCAATGGTATGTAAATAACATAAGCCCCTTAACCTGGGAAGAGGCCATTGGCGGTTCCCTTATCCCACTTGGGGGAGTAATACACCATGCAAAAAGGCTCCTGAGGTTACAAGCAGTAGTTGAAATAATGGCAAATGAAACCGGAGAAAGTTTAAAAGTCCTGGCCAAAGAATCAGGGGTGATCCGACAGATGGCCCTCCAAAACTGTCAGGCATTGGACATAGTGCTGGCGGCCAAAGGAGGGACCTGTGCTCTCATTGGAAAAGAATGTTGTGTGTTTATTCCTGACGACACCAATGAGGTAATAGATCGCTCTAGCCACTTAGAACAAATCGCATATCTTCCCCATAAAGAGCCGAGTTCTTTATGGAAGTGGCTAAGTAACCTGTTCAATTTCTCTGGCATAGGAAACTGGTTGTTTCAGGGAGCCCTGACTACCCTGTTTGGAATCCTAATGACTTTTGTAGGTTTTCAGTTAAACTCCTGTTGTATCCAGAATTGTGTAAGGTATGCCACCCAGGTGACTGCCCCAAAACAGAGTGCTAATATGATGATTTTGAATATCACTGATGAACAAAGAGATAAAGGCCTGGTCTACACTACGAGTTTAGGTCGAATTTTGCAGCGTTAAATTGAATTAAGTCTGGACACGTCCACACGACGAAGCCCTTTTTTTTTTCAACTTAAAGGGCCCTTTAAACCGGTTTCTTTACTCCACCTCCGAGGGCATTAGAGCTGAAATCGGCCTTTCCGGGTCGGATTTGGGGTAGTGTGGATAGAATTCGACGGTATTGGCCTCCGGGAGCTCTGGACAGCACTCTCAACTCAGATGCACTGACCAGATAGACAGGAAAAGCCCCACGAACTTTTTTTAATTCACTTCCTGTTTGCCCAGTGTGGAGAGCACAGGTGACCACGCAGAGCTTATCAGCACAGGTAACCATGATGGAGTCCCAGGATCGCAAAAGAGCTCCATCATGGACCGAACGGGAGGTACGGGATCTGCTCGCCATATGGAGAGACAAATCAGTGCTAGCTGAACTCCATAGCAGTAAACGAAATGGCAAAATATTAGAAAATCTCAAAGGCCATGAAGGACAGAGGCCATAACAGGGACGCACAGCAGTGCCGCTTGAAAATTGAGGAGCTAAGGCAAGCCTACCACAAAGCCAGAGAGGCAAACGGAAGGTTCGGGGCAGAGCCTCAGACATGCCGCTTCTACGCGGAGCTGCATGCCATGCTAGGAGGTGCAGCCACCACTACCCCAACCGTGTGCTTTGACTCCATCAATGGAGAATCACGCAACAGGGAAGCGGGTTCGGGGTACGAGGAAGATGATGATGTAGATAGCTCACAGCAGCAAGGAAGCGGAGAAACCGGTTTCCCCAACAGCCAGGATATGTTTATCACCCTGGACCTGGAACCAGTAACCCCTGAACTCACCCAAGGCGTGCTCCCAGACCCTGAGGGCACACAAGGGACCTCTGGTGAGTGTACCTTTGTAAATATTACACATGATTTAAAAGCAAGCGTGTTTAATGATTAATTTGCCCTGGCAATCGCGGCCAGTACAGCTACTGGAAAAGTCTGTTAACGTGTATGCGGATGGAGCGGAAATTCTCCAGGGACATCTCCAGAAAGCTCTCCTTCATGTACTCCCAAAGCCTTTGCATAAGGTTTCTGGGGAGGGCTGCCTTACCTGTCCGCCATGGTAGGACACTTTACCACGCCAGGCCAGTAGCATATAGTCTGGAATCATTGCATAACAAAGCATGGCAGCGTATGGTCCCGGTGTTTGCTGGCATGCAGACAACATCCATTCCTTATCTCTCTTTGTTATCCTCAGGAGAGTGATATCATTCATGGTCACCTGGTTGAAATGGGGTGATTTTATAAAGGGGACATTCAGCTGTGCCCGTTCCTGCTCGGCTGAACAGAAATATTCCCCGCTGATAGCCACGCGGTGGGGGGAGGGGTGAAGTGATCATCCCAGAGAATTGGGGGTGTGTGTGTGTGTGTGGGGAGGAGGGTTAACTGGGTTTGTGCTGCATGTTAACCTGGAAACTGCAGCCCCTCCTTTTACATTGCAAACCCATTTTAAATGGCCAACCCAACGGGTGCTTGGTATGGGAAATGAGGGCGCTGCTGTTGGAAACCATTCCCACATGTTAGGAAGGTTAAAAAAGCCAAAAGACTGTGGCTTACCATGGCTGCCTGCAAGCCGAATTCTGTTGCCTGGCATTGCGTGAGTGATCTCTCACACCAAACCGGCAGGCCCTCAATATAAGAGGAAAAATGCGACCTTGTAACGAAAGCACATGTGCTGTGTAATGTGAACAGCAAAATTTAACGTGAAAGAGTGTACCCATTGTTCTCTAAAAGGTGTCTTTTTTTTTTTAACCACCTCTCCCTTCTCCACCAGCTGCAAATGTTTTTCCTTCGCCGAGGCTAGTGAAGATTAGAAGGAGAAAATGACAGACTCGGGATGATATGTTCTCAGAGCTCCAGATGTCCTCCCATGCTGACAGAGCACAGCAGAATGACTGCCTCCATGCAATGTCAAAGTGCAGAAAAGTACAATATGAACGAGAGGAGAGGTGGCGGGCTGAAGAGAGTAAGTGGCAGGCTGAAGAGGATAGGTGGCGTCAGCTTGCTGACAGAAGGCAAGAGTCGATGCTCCGGCTGCTGGAGCATCAAACTGATATGCTCCAGCGTATGGTTGAGCTGCAGGAAAGGCAGCAGGAGCAGAGACCGCCGCTACAGCCCCGGTGTAACCAACAGTCCTCCTCCCCAAGTTCCATAGCCTCCTCACCCAGACACCCAACAACGCGGTGGGGGGGCCCTCCGGCCACCCAGCCACTCCACCCCAGATGATTTCCCAAGCATCAGAAGGCTGGCCTTCAATAAGAGTTAGTTTTAAACTGCAGTGTGCCCTCGTCCTTCACTCCTCCCCCACTCCTCCTGGGCTACCTTGGCAGTTATCCCCCTAGTTGTGTGATGAATTAATAAAGAATGCATGAATGTGAAGTAACAATGACTTTATTGCCTCTGCAAGCGGTGCTCGAAGGGGGGAGGGGAGGGTGGTTAGCTTACAGGGAAGTAGAGTGAATGGGGCGGGGGGGTTCATCAAGGAGAAACAAACAGAAGTTTCACACTGTAGCCTGGCCAGTCACAAAATTGGTTTTCAAAGCTTCTCTGATGTGCACCGCGCCCTGCTGTACTCTTCTAACCGCCCTGGTGTCTGGCTGCGCGTAATCAGCAGCCAGGCGATTTGCCTCAACCTCCCACCCCGCCATAAATGTCTCCCCCTTACTCTCACAGATATTGTGGAGCGCACAGCAAGCAGCAATAACAATGGGGATATTGGTTTCGCTGAGGTCTATCCGAGTCAGTAAACTGCACCAGCGCACTTTTAAACATCCAAATGCACATTCTACCACCATTCTGCACTTGCTCAGCCTATAGTTGAACAGGTCCTGACTACTGTCCAGGCTGCCTGTGTATGGCTTCATGAGCTATGGCATTAAGGGGTAGGCTAGGTCCCCAAGGATAACTATAGGCATTTCAACATCCCCAATGGTTATTTTCTGATCCAGGAAGAAAGTCCCTTCCTCCAGCTTTCTAAACAGAGCAGACTGCCTGAAGACGCGAGCATCACATACCTTTCCCGGCCATCCCATGTTGATGTTAGTGAAACATCCCTTGTGATCCACCAGGGCTTGCAGCAGCATTGAAAAGTACCCTTTTCGGTTTATGTACTCGGTGGCTTGGTGCTCCGGTGACAAGATAGGGATATGGGTTCCGTCTATTGCCCCACCACAGTTAGGGAATCCCATTGCAGCAAAGCCATCCACTATGACCTGCATGTTTCCCAGAGTCACTACCCTTGATATCAGCAGGTCTTTGATTGCGTTGGCTACTTGCATCACAGCAGCCCCCAGAGTAGATTTGCCCACTCCAAATTGATTCCCGACTGAGCGGTAGCTGTCTGGCGTTGCAAGCTTCCACAGGGCTATCGCCACTCGCTTCTCAACTGTGAGGGCTGCTCTCATCCTGGTATTCTGGTGCTTCTGGGCAGAGGAAAGCAAGTCACAAAGTTCCATGAAAGTGCCCTTACGCATGCGAAAGTTTCGCAGCCACTGGGGATCGTCCCACACCTGCAACACGATGCGGTCCCACCAGTCTGTGCTTGTTTCCTGGGCCCAGAATCGGCGTTCCACGGCATGAACCTGCCCCAGTAACACCATGATTTGCACATTGCTGGGGCCTGTACTTTGGGAGAGGTCTATGTCCATGTCAATTTCTTCATCACTTTCGTCGCCGCACTGCAGTCGCCTCCTCGCCTGTTTTTGCTTTGGCATGTTCTGGCTCTGCATATACTGCAGGACAATGCGCGTGGTGTTCATAGTGCTCATAGTTGCCGCGGTGATCTGAGCAGGCTCCATGATCCCAGTGCTTTGGCGTCTGTGCTGAAAAAAGGTGCAAAACTATTGTCTGACGGAGGGAGGGAGGGAGGGGCGAGTGACAACATGGCTTACAGGGAATTAAAATCAACAAAGGTGGCTGTGCATCAGGGAGAAACACAAACAACTGTCACACAGAATGGCCCCCCCCAAAGATTGAACTCAAAACCCTGGGTTTAGCAGGCCATTGATTTCACGGAGGGAGGGGGAAGCAAATGAATACAGAACAAATCTGGTCTATCTATCTTTTACATCTTAGGCTAGCAGCAGACGGTGCAGCATGACTGATAGCCATCGGCATCTTCTTGGTGCTTGGCAGAAAATGGTGCATTACGACTGCTAGCCATTATTGTCAAGACGGTGCAATAGGACTGCCGGCAGGACTGAGTCTCCAGGAGACAAAACATGTCTGCCCAGGCGCCTCTGACCGAACTCACTGAGGAGTATGACGATGATGGATACCAGTCGTAATACAGCATCTGCTGCCAAAAAGCATTTAGCTGCTGCTGTGTAGCAATGCAGTACCACGTCTGCCAGCACCCAGATGACATTTGGTGACGGTGAGCTGAGCTGAGCTGAGCGGGCTCCATGCTTGCCATGGTATGTCATCTGCACAGGTAACGCAGGAAAAAAGGCGCAAAACGATTGTCTGCCGTTGCTCTCACAGGGGGCCCTGACGACATGTACCCAGAATCCTCTGCGACACTGTTTTTGCCTCATCAGGCATTGAGATCTCAACCCAGAATTCCAATGGGCAGCGGAGACTGCGGGAACTGTGGGATAGCTGCCCACAGTGCAATGCTCCGGAAGTCGACACTAGCCTCGGTACTGTGGACACGGTCCTCCGACTTAATGCACTTAGAGCATTTTATGTGGGAACACACACAATCGACTGTATAAAAACGATTTCTATAAAACCGGCTTCTATAAATTCGACCTAATTTTGTAGTGTAGACATACCCAAAGAATGGTTAATATGTGGAACCCAGTAATTGTTGGTCATAGCGTAGCTTGACCAAAAGGAGGGATTGTGAAAGTAGAATGAATTATATTGTAAAAATAGAATGGATTAAAGAAATGCTGTATGTACCTTTTAAGCAGAAATAAGGAATGCTGAAATACAGGTGTCAGGAAAAGGAACATTAAGACATAAATAATGAGTCCACTTAAGCTAATGATGGAACATCAGCCGGAGATCTGTAAAAGTTAGTATGTAAATTGAATATGTATGTCTAGCCTCGGGTAAACTTGTCAGTTCTGCTTTCTTTGTCCTCTTGTTAAGTTCGCGCCCTTTTTATCTGTATAAAATAAGGCAGTGTGGGTCTTGCAAGGGGGGCTCACCTTATCTGAATGTATTAGCAGAGCCCTGTGCTAATAAACGGAGTGGTCTTGACAAATTGTGAGTCCTGATTCTAACTTTGACACTAGAATGGATGGGGGCTCTGAGTCAGGGGCCCTGGGTTCTATTTCTGCTCTGCAGGTGTGACCTTGCATCAGTTATTGAAACCAAAGCTTACCAGAGTGGCTGCTGGATTTATGGGTACCTCATTTTTGGGGGTGTCCATCTTGAGGCACCCACAGATTCAGTGGCTGCTGCCCAACATTTGACTCCCCTGAGAAGCTTGACGGCAAGCTGTTGTGCATGTGGCATGGTGCTGTTGGAAGCATTGGAGCTCCTGGATGCCTTTTGGGTCCTTCAGGGGTTAATGCTCTCACTTTATCAGAGAGATCTATTGCAGCAGGAGTAATCTGGTGCTGGCTGATGCAGAGCTTCCTTGTTTCTGCTTCACAACTGGGGGATAGGTGACTGACGGCGGTGGTAGATGACTGTCTGGTATTTCAGCTCTGGGGTTGGTAGATCCTACCACTGCTCTGGCTCCAGTTTCCACTCCCCTGAAATGGAGAGGATTCCTGGTGACCCGTGTCTGAGTAGGGAAGATGTGGGTGGCTGGGGGCTGTTGGAGACCTGCTGTGGGCAGATGGGGGCCCAGTCTCCACTCAGTTTTGTCAGTCAGGGGTGAGGGGGAGAACCCACATCCCTGAGCCAGGTATGCTGGCAAACCCCCCAGTGCATGACAACAGAAGACAACGTCTATTGGCTTAGCAAGTATGGCTTGGGGCAGTAGTACCACTATGCAGACAGGAAGAAGGCTTCTGTTGGCCTAAGCTCAGCCTGCACTAGAGGGCTCTGCTGGTATAGCTGTACTGGCAAAACCTTTGACATGTAGACATGGTGTGAGTCTCCATAGGCCATGCATGTCCACAGTGGGCCATTGCAACTTAGAAAGCCACCTGCCCACTAGAGGTATGTCTACACTGCAATTAAACACCCGAGGCTAGTGTAAGTGGGCTTGGGCTCAGGCTGCAAGAGCCCAAACATTGACACTGCAATCTTGCAGTCCCATAGCCCAAGCCCACTGACATGAGCCAGTTATGGGTGTCTAATTGCAGTGTAGACATACCACAGGGGCTCCAAGGACTCAGTAGCTGCTATAGGGCACCAAGGACTGTCTGGTTCAGGCTAATGAGGTGGAAGGGACACATCACTGTCAGTGATGGAGGGTGATGGATTTTCTAATCACATCAATGGATGCTCACCCCTTCTGCTGACCCTGGGCTTGTCCATCCTGCCACATTGTCACTGGCTGCTCCTCCCAAGGGTGGTATCAGTGCACATCCCTGGGCAGCGGTAACCAGGGATGAGTTGTTGGGGTGGTGGTGAGATCCCCTCTCCTGCTAGCACAGATCTGGTAGATGGACCCTGGGAGGTGCCAGGGATCGAGGATGGCCTCTCAGGCACAGGGCAGGTGTTTGGAATGGAGTGGAAGGAGCATGTTGGGGTTGCAGCTACTGGGAGCAACTGGAATTATGGCCCTGAGCCTTGTAGTGATGTATGTAAATATACAGCATCACTGACTGCATCTGGGCTGTAGGGTATCTACCCAGCCCTTCCTGAATCCCTGAACTCCTGTGTCCTGGGAGTGGTATAAATCCCAGGATAGGGCCCCTGAGGCTGTTGTGTCTGGAGGATGCTGTGGCTGTGAGTCTGTTAATCCCTGTGTTCCCCGTCTGTCATGTCAGTGGTGTGTGGCAGCTTGTGGCTTCAGATCACAGTGCTGGCGGATCTCTTTGGGAACGTGTGACTGTCTCTGCCAGGGAGCTGATGCTGGGGGCTGGCTGTGCTGTGACCGCTGTTGGGCCAGATAGATTCCAGCTAGAATACCTGCTATCAGCATGCGGGGCCACCATGGAGGTGAGACCAGTGGGGGCTGGGTATGTGGGTGGGTGTCACTCTCTCTTCCTGCTCAGGAAAGCCTTGTTTTAAGCCTCAGTCCCCCCACACACCCCCACCCCGCCTGACCTACCTTTTCTCGTGAGACACCTTCCTTTCCTGGGTGATGGAAATCCAGGCCTCACATTCACTCACTCCACTGCTGGACATTGAAATGAGGCTCTTCTGGAGTCTGGATATACCTTGTCCCATGCAGGAGAGGACTAATAGAGGATCTTTCTCAGCGCAAGCCCATGTGGAGGGGAGCCCAGGGGAGAAAGTGTTTTGGTATCTGATGGGGAACCCATAGCATCTCACTTCCTGGCTGCAGCTAAACTGGGGGGAAGGGTGCACAGTCTCAAGTCTGCTGCAGGGACAGTGGAGAGCTTAGTCAGTGCTGCAGTAATACTGCTGATGGGCAGTTGCCACACAAGAGCTGAAGCAGATCTGTGAACGCTGGCTTGTGAAATTGCTTGGGTAACACTTGCCTTGCCCACAGGTTCCTGCAGTCACAGGAGGAGGTGGTGCATGGGCTGATCTAAGGCAGGAAGTTACAGGCCTTGGAACTTGTGTAGCTGAGAGGCGAGCTCTGGGTACTACATGTACTCGCTGTGCCCCCATGGGAAGGGACCCTCTGATCTCCATCTCCATTTTCCCCCATCTGGAAAATAACAGCAAATCTGCTTACCATCGGGGGTGGGGGGGAATACTGGGGTTTAATTATTAATGCTCACATGAGATGAAAGGCTCAGGTGGAAGGTACCATTGTAACCCCCTCTTCAGGGCACTGCATATCCTCTCTAGTGGCTGATCCGTGGAAGCTTGCCTCTGCTACAGCTCCTGGCTAGAAGATAGATTCCTTTGGATCTTGTGGTAGCTGCTCCTACTTCTAATACTTCCGGCGCTAGGTTCAAGCCCTAATGTTGGACCAAGCAGGGCTGATGATGCTATAGCAGTGGAGAATGAATTCTCTTCTCCCTCTAACTGGAATCTATTTACTCCCCTCCGCCCCTTCCTGGCCTGTGACTGTCAGTGATTGGAAGGTTGTGGGGACTGGACTTGGTGCTCTGAGGTGTCTCACCAATGGTGTATGCCCCACCTTCTGGCTGGTCACATAGCCCCTCCTGGGCTATGGCTGGACAGGATGCTGTGCTGCTGGGTGGATGGAGCAGGGTGCAGCCGAGTAGCCTTGGGGATACTGACTCTTGGCTGTGTTTGCTCTGCATAGCTTCTCTCTGACACCATCCACTACAGAAACTTCCTCTACTACAGACCTTCTGCCATGGGGGGCGTGATCTGAGCCAGCGCCTTCTCCCTCCCCATAGACTGCTTCTACCCCAGGTGAGTGAGCATCTTCCACACAGTACTGGGGGCTGAGAACTGTCCCAACTTGCTTCAAGGAGCAAAGTCTCTCCCTAGTACCTGGACTTGTTCACCCGCCCGCCGAGGGCGGCCTTGGCATTGCAGGGCTGCCCCACTGAGCTTTGCGAATGGCTAGGAGTCCTGGGTTGTCTTGCTGAGGATGGGGTTGTGACATTGCACTCCATATGTATATGGAAATATGCTTATGAGTGTCAATATAATGTAACTGGAATATGCTTTATGCAAAAGGTCTCTTGTAAGGTATTACAAAGCTTATGATCTACTGAGTGTGTTCATCCTATTTGTATGAATGTATCATTCTTGTATCTAAAACTAGAAATATGAAGTTAACTCTTAGGTCCTATTGTAATTATGCGAAGTGTGGGCCATTAATGGTGGTTTAGAATCTCGATGGCACCCATTGACTAGGACAATTGGCTGTAGATGGTTTATTTACCTGCACGCCTTCTTGTGGATGTGGGGGCCAGCCTGTGGGTAATGAAGAATGAGGTCTTACACTGACAATTGACCATGTCACCTGATACTGGAATCCATTTTAAACCTGGTGCCTTTCCATTTAGAGGGAGGGGCAGGGACCCAGAGAGACACAGGATTCCCACCTTGGGCCAAAGTTATAAAAGGGGGTGGAACAGAACAAAGGGGGTGGCAGTCATGAGGAATTCACTAGTTACCACCTGAGCTGGAACTAACAAGAACTGTACCGGGGAAAGGACTGGGCCCAGACTAGAAAGGAGTCTAGTCTATGAAAGAAGCTTATTGGAACATCTCTGAGGGTGAGATTTACCTGTATTCAGTTTCTTAATGTATTAGGCTTAGACTAGGGGTTTTTTTTTGGTTTGGTAATTTACTTTGTTCTGTCTGTTATTACTTAGAACCATTTAAATCCTACTTTTTATACTTAATAAAATCACTTGTTTGTTTATTAACCCAGAGTAAGTAATTAATACCTGGGGGAGCAAACAGCTGTGCATATCTCTCTATCAGTGTTATAAAGGGTGGACAATTTATGAGTTTACCCTGTATAAGCTTTTACAGAGTAAAACAGATTTATTGGGGGTTTGGATCCCATTGGGAGCTGGGTGTCTGTGCTAGAGACAGGAGCACTTGCTAAGCCATTTTCAGTTAAGTCTGCAGCTTTGGGGGCATGGGTCAGACCCTGGGTCTGTGTTGCAGCAGATTAGTTTATCTGGCTCAACAAGGCAGGGTTCTGGAGGTCCAAATTGGCAGAGAAAATGGGCTCAGTGGTGGTCTCAGCACATCAGGTGACAGTCCCAAGGGGGTATCTGTGACCAAACCCGTCACGGGGTGACGGAATCTGGGTCTGTGACGGAATATATCCTTTGGTTCACACCCTACACACTAATGAAATGATGCCTCACAAGGCATACCTTGTGCAAACATTTAAATTCCTCATTTGTTGATCAATATTATGTAAAAATATACATAGCAAGCATTTTATGTGAAGTTATAAACCTAAACGGCGATCATGACTAAAGGTATGCTTTCCAGATAAATCTGGGGAGTGGCCAAACTACTGCCTCAGAAACAAAAGTCAAAGGGACTCTTCAGCCAGCTGTCAACAAGGCTGATGGTCCATTACCTGTTAAGTGGCCATTCTTTAGCAGGAAAGGGGGCAGGGACAAAAATCTACATCGTGGCAAAGAAATAGCCTGGTGTTTCCTTCCACACAGGCTGTTTCTTTGCTAAGATGTAGGTTGTTTTTTTTGTTTTGTTTTTTTGCCCCTGCCCCTTTCCTGCCAAAGAATGGCCACTTAGCAGGTAATGGGCCATCAGTCTTCTTGACAGCTGGCTGAGGCATTAGAAGCAAAGGGCAAGCTGAGGAATTTGGTTTGATTGTTCCAAGCTTATTTAGAAAACAAATATTAGCCAAGGTCATGACCAAATGTAATTGTGCCTATAATGCTGCTATGTGCATTTTGCCATGATGTTTACACATCACAAGGCATACCTTGTACAAACATTATTACGCCACTGTGTAGGGAGTGAACACAAGTACAGTCTGTCATAAAGACTTACACTTCTGGGGGAAGTTCTGGGATTGGGGGTGCGTTGGGGTCATCCTGCTTTATAACCATGACTGGTAAGAGCCAAGGTGAGGCTGGCTGCTGCAGCCTACACACAGGCCTTGGCTACACTTGAGAGTTACAGCTCAATAAAGCCACCCACAGTGCTGTAACTCACTCCCCGTCCACACTGGCAAGGCACATACAGTGCTGTATCTTCGCGGCTACAGCGCTGCTTGTACTCCACCTCCCCGAGAGGAATAAAGAGTATTGCGCTGCTGCTGCAGCACCAGTGTGGCCACCCAATGCGCTCTGATTGGCCTCCAGAAGTATTCGGCAGTATCCCACAATGCCTGTTCTAGACACTCTGCTCATCAGTTCGAACTCTACTGCCCTGGCCTCAGGTGACCAACCATCAGACCCGCCCTTTATATTCCCCAGGAATTTTAAAAATTCCCCTTCCTGTTAGCACTCCACACTTGGCTGAGCAATCAGTGAATCTTTCCAGGTGACCATGCCTCCACGTGCCAAACGAGCTCCAGCATGGAGCAAGGGTGAGTTGCTGGACCTCATCAGTGTTTGGGGGGAGAAAGCTGTCCAGTCCCAGCTGCGCTCCAGCCGTAGGAATTACGATACCTTCGGGCAGATATCAAGGGCCATGATGGAAAGGTGCCATGACTGGGACGCACTGCAGTGCAGGATTAAAGTGAAGGAGCTGTGGAATGCCTACCACAAAGCCCACGAGGCAAAGCGCCGCTCTGGTGCTGCCCCCACGACCTGCCGTTTCTACAAAGAGCTGGACGCGATACTTGGGGGTGACCCCACCTCCACTCCAAGCACCACCATGGAGGAGGAAGAGGAAAGTGGGAGTGAGGGTGCTGGGGCAGGGGGAGACACCCCGGAATCCCTGGAGGCATGCAGCCAGGACTCTTCTCAAGCCAGGAGGAAGGTAGCCAGTCGCAGCGGCCGGTACTTGGTGGAGGACAAACAGAAGAGCAGGTTCCCGGTAAGCGGCTTTTATTTTCGGGAAGGAAATTTTTCGGGAGAGGAGGGTTAGGGCTGCATGCATGCCTAGATGTGGAATAGCACATTGATGTGGTCTATCACATCGCGGTAATCGGCCTCGGTAATCTCTTCAAAAGTCTCATCCAGAATGTAGGCAATGCGCTTGCGCAGGTTTCTTGGGAGAGCCACCGAGGTCCTTGTCCCAGTCAAGCTAATGTGTCCGCGCCACTGTGCCGCGAGGGGCGGGGGGACCATTGCTGCACACAGGCAAGCTGCATATGGGCCAGGGCGGAAGCCGCATTGCAGTAAAAGACCCTCCCTTGCTTCCCAGGTCACCCTCAGCAGCGAGATATCTTCCAGGATAAACTCCTGTGGAAAATGTTGGGACAGTGTTCAGTCTAGGTGCCCCCTGCAGCTGTTGGCTCTCCCCAAAGCACAGATACCCAGAGGACAGTACAGCCCCGAAACAATCAGTCCCCCTTACTCACCATTTTGGGGCTCCTGTGGGTTATGTGCGCTCTCTTTGGGATGGTAAAATTATGCTATTGTATAGACTGTGTGCCCTCCTTAAGTGCGGGGGAATCATTACTCTGTCTGGTATAAACAATGCTGCCTCTGTTAAGTGTTGCATTTTGCCTTTACAGATGCAACCTTGAGATCTCAGCCGTCCGTGTTATCACCGGCTGAGAGACTGCAAAAACTCCGGAAAAGACCGCGAAAAAGCAAAGAAGACATGCTGCACGAAGTCATGCATCAATCTCTTACAGAGAATCAAAAAGCGTAGGAGTGGAGGGAGAGCGAAAGCAGGATCCGCAAGGAAAACGCAGTGCACCGGAAGCAAAGCACGGATTGGCTGATAAGCATCGTGGAGCACCAAGCAGACTCTATCCAGGCGCTCGTAGCCATGCAGGCGGAGCACTACCGCGCTCCCCCCCCCCCCCGCAGCCCTTGTCCCAAAACTCTTTCCCTTGTGCCCCCATGTCACCTCCAACCCACTTTCCCCAACATCCGTGTTCTTACCACCACCAGCTGCCTCCAACACCTGTATCTTCCCCAACCAGCCCTGAGAACTACGACCCTTACCCTCTGCACTCAACCCCCATCACCGTGCAGTATAGCCATCCTGAAGTGCAGCACTCATTGCACAGCACTCCAGACAGGACATACGCAAATCTGTGATTGTACTGTTCCCCACCCCCTTGCCCTTTCTGATTCCCAAACAGTTGTGTTTCTTTCAATAAATGAATTTTCTTTTCAATAAATGGATTTTTGGCTTTGAAAACCTTCTTTATTATTGCATAAAGTAAAAGATACCTTAAAAGATACAAAAACAACAAGGAGTCTGGTGGCACCTTAAAGACTAACAGATTTATTTGGGCATAAGCTTTCGTGAGTAAAAACCTCACTTCTTCGGATGCATAGAGTGAAAGTTACAGATGCAGGCATTATATACTGACACATGGAGAGCAGGGAGTTACTTCGCAAGTGGAGAACCAGTGTTGACAGGGCCAATTCAATCAGGGTGGATGTAGTCCACTCCCAATAATAGATGAGGCGGTGTCAATTCCAGGAGAGGAAAAGCTGCTTCTGTAATGAGCCAGCCACACCATCAAGGGCTCATTCACCTGCACATCCAGTAATGTTATATATGCCATCATGTGCCAGCAATGCCCCTCTGCCCTGTACATTGGCCAAACCGGACAGTCCCTCCTCAAAAGAATAAATGGACACAAATCGGACATCAGGAATGGTAACATACATAAGCCAGTAAGTGAACACTTCAGTCTCCCTGGTCATTCTATTACAGATTTAAAAGTCACTATCATTGAACAAAAAAACTTCAGAAACAGACTTCAAAGAGAAACAGCAGAACTAAAATTCATTTGCAAATGCAACACCATTAATCTGGGCTTGAATAGGGACTGGGAGTGGCTGGCTCATTACAGAAGCAGCTTTTCCTCTCCTGGAATTGACACCTCCTCATCTATTATTGGGAGTGGACTACATCCACCCTGATTGAATTGGCCCTGTCAACACTGGTTCTCCATTTGCGAAGTAACTCCCTGCTCTCCATGTGTCAGTATATAATGCCTGCATCTGTAACTTTCACTCTATGCATCTGAAGAAGTGAGGTTTTTACCCACGAAAGCTTATGCCCAAATAAATCTGTTAGTCTTTAAGGTGCCACCAGACTCCTTGTTGTTTTTGTAGATACAGACTAACACGGCTACCCCCGATACTTAAAAGATACCTTAGCCCAGGAAAGAAACAGGCACTGCAAATCAGCTTAGCAAACACAGATTCCTACTAACATTGTAACCACTGCACTTCACTCCCGTGCAGGGCACCAGACATTACTGCTGGTTTTCAGCCTCAAATTGCTCCCTCAAGGCATCTCTAATCCTTGCAGTCCCGTGCTGGGCCCCTCTACTAGCCCTGCTCTCTGGCTGTGCAAATTCAGCCTCCAGGTGCTGAACATCGGAGGTCCATGCCTGACTGAATCTTTCACCCTTCCCTTCACAAATATTATGGAGGGTACAGCACGCGGATATAACCGAGGGGATGATGTTTTCGGCCAAGTCCAGCTTCCCATACAGAGAGCACCAGCGGCCCTTTAAACAGACAAAAGCACACTCCACATTCATTCGGCACCGGCTCAGACTGTAGTTGAACCGTTCCTTGCTGCTGTCAAGGCTCCCTGTGTAGGGTTTCATGAGCCACGGCATTAACAGGTAAGCGGGATCTCCAAGGATCACAATGGGCATTTCGACTTCCCCTACTGTGATCTTCCGCTCTGGGAAAAAAGTCCCAGCCTGCAGTTTCCTGAACAGGCCAGTGTTCCTAAAGATGCGTGCATCACACACCTTTCCGGGCCAGCCTGCGTTAATGTCAATCAAGCGCCTGGAGAACCATAGAGAAATACCCCTTCCGATTAACGTACTCGGATGCTAGGTGGGGTGGTGCCAGAATAGGAATATGCATCCCATCTATCACCCCTTCACAATTAGGGAAACCCATTTGTGCAAAGCTATCCACAATGTCCTGCACGTTACCCAGAGTCACGGTTCTTCTTAGCAGGATGCGATTAATGGCCCTGCAAACTTGCATCAACACGATTCCAACAGTCGACTTTCCCACTCCAAACTGGTTCGCGGCCGATCGGTAGCTGTCTGGAGTTGCCAGCTTCCAGATTACAATAGCCACCCACTTCTCCACCGGCAGGGCAGCTCTCAATCTCGTGTCCTTGCGCCGCAGGATGGGGGCGAGCTCCTCACACAGTCCCATGAAAGTGGCTTTTCTCATCCGAAAGTTCTGCAGCCACTGCTCGTCATCCCAGTCTTGCATGACGATGTGATCCCACCACTCAGTGCTTGTTTCCCGAGCCCAAAAGCGGCGTTCCACGGTGCTGAGCATGTCCGTGAATGCCACAAGCAATTTCGTGTCATACGCATTACGCGACTTGCTATCGTCGTCGGACTCCTCACTGTCACTTTGGATCTTAAGGAATAGCTCGACTGCCAAACGTGACGTGCTGGCGAGACTCGTCAGCATACTCCTCAGCAGTTTGGGCTCCATTTCCTGCAGACCGAAACGGAACACAGATCGCGCTGCACAGAAACTGTTGAAAGATGGCGCCAAATGTGGACGGAAATACAAGGATTGCTGGGATGCGAAGCGATGCATCACGGGGCGTTGGGACAGGACCTAGAATGCCCCGCACCCCCCACCCCCTTCCCACAACCCACGGCGCCAGAATGGGAAGAGGTGCTCTGTGGGATAGCTGCCCATAATGCACCGCTCCCAATGCCGCTGCAAGTGCCGCAAATGTGGCCACGACAGTGCGCTGGCAGCTGTCAGTGTGGACAGACTGCAGCGCTTTCCCTACTCAGCTGTAAAAAGACAGGTTTAGCTCACAGCGCTGTACAGCTGCAAGTGTAGCCATACCCACAGACATAGCTGGGAGTGACTTAGGGCTTGTCTACACTGGCAATTTACAGGGCTGCAACTTTCTCGCTCAGGGGTGTGAAAAAAGCCCCTGAGCACAGCAGGTTTCAGCACTGTAAAGCGCCAGTGTAAACTGTGCACCAGCGCTGGGAGCCGCGCCTCTTGTAGAGGTGTGTGTGGTGTGTTGTTGTTGTTTTTTTGTCAGAGCGCTGGGAGAGCTCTCTTCCAGTGCTCTGCTGTGACTACACAAGCCGTGTGGCCACAGCAGCGCTTTAGCATTGCCAGTGAAGACTCCACCATACATACTGGAGATGGTTTGTGAGCACTCCAGGTTGGAGGCTGCAGCAGTAAGGCATTGTAAAGGGCCCCAGGTTACAGGATAGGGGGTGACAGCCCCCTACTAGTCTGGACTGTACCCTGGTATATCAGTCTGTTACACAAAGGCGGAGTGTCAAGTCAGAGCTGGGCAACTCTAATACACATGGCTTAGCTGCAGGGACGCACAACTGAGCAGAGCCTTGGTGGGGCCTGATGGTCTACGTGACCTGCCTGTCACCTGCACTAGTGCAATGCTGACCTGCTAGTGCCATGCACACACTGGGCTAGTGCACATGGTGAGACAAGGAAATAAAGACTGAAGTGCCAATGTACTAGGGCTCATGAATGTCTCAGCTGGCTTCTTCACCACAGCTCTGCTCTGGCTACACTTCAGTCTGGGCCTGAGCCAGGGGGGTGAGGAGGGTGGCTCTAGATGCTATGATGTGTGACTGGAGAGTCCTGCTGGGATTAACCTCACAACTATGTGGGGAAGCAGGAGGGACTACACAATGACTACCAGAATACCTCCAAAGGAGAGTGCCACATTGCCACCAGACAATGGGAGATCCTGGGTGTGGGGAAGAGGTAGTGACTGTCTCCTCTCTGTTCCAAGACTAGGAATGTCTCCTCCTTGGGCCTCTGGGTCCCCTTCAGCTCCACCGTAATGCACAGACGATGCCTGGACTTTACACCTGCACTCATTGTCGTAGATGTCCAGGGCATTCTCCTGGGGATCCCCCTCAATCTGTGGCTAAACGGCAGGCCCGCACCTGGGAGCCCACTAGCCAGGCTTGTCTCCAGGGGATGGGCTAGGAATGGACTTCCTTGCCCATGCAGATACTACCTAAGTTGTAGACAAAGGGGGAACTGGGGGCACCCCAAGTTTGGTCAATGCACCTCACCTGTATTCTCCCCCAGCCCTGCCAATGCCCGTCCTTCTCATCCTGAGCTCCTTATCCTGACTCCTAGCCCCCTGCTATTCCAGCCCTATGCTCCCCCCACAGCTATTAGTACCCCTCAGTCCCACCCTGCAACCCCTATTATCCTAGCCTTGGGTTCCCCCTCCCATAGCTCTGATGCCCCCCCCCCCAATCCTCCAGTTTTCTTGCTGATCTCTCCTGCCTTACACCCCTTGCTCTGACAGACTCCTTGCTAGTCTAGGGGGGCTGGCTAGGCAGGAACAGGGAGGGTTCAGGTGAGTGTCCCCCTCCCCCATTTTTCTTCACCCCCTCCCCCATTTTTTTTGTTCTCCAGTACCTGCATTCTCTGTTTGTGAGGGAAAAGATGCCACTCCCCGCCATTGGCAGTGGGGAAGCATTTGCAGCTGCAGAAGGCAGAAGGGCTGCTGCAGCCAGGGGCCATGTTGAACATCAACACTTTGCAGGCCATCAGGGCTGTAGGTCATGTGTGGGGTGCACAGAGCATTAATCTCTAGGTCTTGTGCATCTAGTCCTACCTGAGGTGAAAAACTACTTGGGGGGAGGGATAGCTCAGTGGTTTGCTAAACCCAAGGTTGTGAGTTCAATCCTTGAGGGGTCCATTTGGGGATTTAGTTGGGGATTGGTCCTGCTTTGAGCAGGGGGGTGGACTAGATGACCTTCTGACGTCCCTTCCAACCCTGATATTCTATGATAGTCAAAGAGGCCAGGGATAAAGGAGCAAGGTGTCAGTCTAAGTTCTGTGCCTTTAAGGTGAAATTTCTCTGCTGCCCATGATGGGCACACGCTGAGTTGTGCAGCAGAGGGGGGTGGCTGTACACTGCAGTGGTGCTGCTCTACCTTGCAGGTTGTCTCCCCAGCTGTTTGTGTCCCAATGGGGAAGCATCCATCCCTCTCCAAGGGCCAATGCTTCCTGCTAGCCCCACTCAACCCCTACAGTGGGCCTCCAGAGGCTTCCCAACAATAGGCCGGCCTCCACCCTGTAGGGGTGCCAGTTTTGGTCTGATGTATTTCTGGAGACTTCATCACATGACCGTCTTTAATTAAACATTAATCTTTAATTTGTGGAGATGCCAGGACAATACCAGAGGGTTGGCAACCCTGCTGTGCTGGCTGGGTTGCTGTTCAGCTGGATACCTCTTGTGATCCGTGTCGGTCCACCTACCCGCTAGGGGGCGGTGGGGAGCTATGTCGTCACTGGCTGGCCTAGGTCACGCCTCCGCCAGCGGGGAATTAGCAGTGGAAAGGCTGCCAGCCAGAGTCTGTAGCGTGCCCCTCAGGCAGGGGAACGCCGGCAAAGGTCAGTAGCGCGCCCCTCAGGCAGGGGAGCGCCGGCAAAGGTCAGTAGCGCGCCCCTCAGGCAGGGGAGCGCCGGCAAAGGTCCCGGCGTGGCTCGGCCGGGTAGGGGAACGCAGGCCCACCCTACACCACTGCGTTCCAGCCCAGGGCCCGGACAGTGGCAGGACGAGGGTCCCGCCACCGGATCAGCAGGGTCCCTCCATGTGATACAGACTCACCACTGTGCAGCTTTGTCCCTGGGCTACTTCCTACCCGATCGCTCGTCCGACTCCCTCTGATCCCGTCAGTGCGTCGGGGTAGTTCGCTGTTGGCAGCTCCAGCTCCCCCTCGGGCTCAGGCTCCTCCAGCTCCTCCCGGTCCTCGGCGGCTGGTAGCTCCAACTCCGCCTCCGGCTCCTCCAGTTCCTCTGGATACTCGGCAGCGGGCAGTCCTGGCAGCCCCAGTCCGTCCTCCAGGTGCAGTTTCCACTGGTCCAGGGCCTCCCCTGGCGTGGCAGCAGGGTCTGACGGGAGCAGCCCGCGGTCTGCGTCTGCCTCCCTCCCTGGTGCTGCTCTGACTGAGCTAAGGGCTCTGCCCTTTATACTTCCTGTTCCTCCCCTCCCCTTCCGGGGGGTGTAGCAAGCTGGGGCTGGCCCCGCCCACTCCGGCTGAGAGAAAGGCCCTTTTACCTCCGGTTCGGAGGGCAGCCACCCTGGGTCCCTACACCTCCCAATATTTCAAGAGGCTAAAGCAGGACCAGAGCCATTTGGTTTGACCCGTCCGCTTCTCCATAGGTGCAGACAGAGGGGGCCCAGGCCAAACCTGAGTAATGCTGTAACCCTGTGCACCAGGTGGCAATGCTAACTTGATTTGGGGGCCAACTGAAACTGGGAGCCTTGGGCAAACTTCCCCTCTTCCCAACCCCTACCCTAGGTGGATGGGGGAAATATTCTCCTTCAAAGAAGACAGGGGTTTTTGGGTGTCAACATGGGGACAGTCTTGCTAGCCCCAGAACTGGTGGGAAGTTTGCCACTGTGATTCACTGTGTGAATGGCACCAAAATTGGCGAGAGCCTCAAACGCACACTGGGGGCAGTCAGAGAATGGAACCTAGGAAGATCAGAGCAGAGGGACTTCAGGGACTATGTAGCACAGAGTCACTGGGAGGGCGGCGGGGTTGACACATCCAACCAGCTGCCCCCATTGCCTTGAAGTTAGACTGTAGTCAATTTGGGGCAGAGACCATCTTTTTGTCCTGTGTATGTTCAGCACTCAGTAAATGGGGACCTGGATAAATATGTAATAACTAAAAGCTGATGAATTCCCTTTACAGTTGGTAGGAGAAAGGCAAGAATGTTTCTTCTGATTATTATTAGTAGTTTTGCAAAATCAACATTCCCCCCCACACACATCCTTCTGATAAATTTGGGGGTTGTTGATGTTTCAAAAAAAAAAACCCAAACCTGTTTTGTTTAGGCTGAGAAAAGGTTAAAAAAAGTGAGGATAGGTGAACACACTTTCTCAGCTCCCCTCCCCTCCCTTCCAGTGCAGGCATAAATCTGAAAAAGGGAAGGAAACTTGGGGTTTTTCTTCCCAAATGAAATTAAAATGGATTTTTTTATCCCCATTAACACTTGCATGTGGGATAAAGTAATTTTTCATTTGAAAAAACTTTTCCACTAAAAAGATTTGATGGGCTCAGTCTTATTGCTTTCTCTAGTCTTCTCCCCATAATTTTTTCCCCGTCTCCCTAGGCAGTAACGTCAGAATGCGTCGTGGTGGCAGTAGTGGGATGGTGGGAGGGGATGTGTCCCCAGGAAGAGCAGTCTCCAAAGCCATGGCCCACAGTGTGGGAGCCTCCTCTAAGCCTGGTCCATGATCCAGGCCTCTATTACCTCTGGGTTCTTTCTGTGGGGGCTTGGTGGTGGATATCCTAGTGGGTGGGACCCACTGCTCTAGCCCCTTTCCCTTCAGGCCCAGGGCAGTTTCCAAGCACCAGGTAAGATGGCCTCTCTAACACCTGCACCTAGGAGGAGAACACCTCCTCGGCACTTGTTGCTAACTGAACTGGGTTTGCATCTGGAACCTTCAGCACTAAAGGCTGAGGCCACCACTGCTAGGGCTAAAGGGCTACGTCCCTGGGCTGGCAGCTTTAGGAGAATCATCACCCTCCCATGTGGATCAGCCACTGCTGGGGGGCTTGGACACAGAGTGGGTGAGGCAAGGATTCCAGGCAGCGCTGCTGCTGGGGATCCAGGCAGAAGAAGGGGTTAGCTGGGCTGTTAACACCATTAGCCTCCTATTCTCCACCAGCAGTGCTCTCCAGCGTGCCCTGGAACACCAAAGGCCTTAATGACCTGCCACTAACGATGCTACAGCTAATGCCACAGCAAGGGAGATTCCAGGCCTGGGGACTGACTACCCAGTGGCCCATTGGCCATGGCCCCAGAGGGGATGGTGACTCCATTGTGAGCCCAGCATCCCATTGGCCAGGGCCATGGAGTAAATGGGGGCTCCACTGTGAGCCCCCATCTATGGGGGGGTGCCTATCCTGTGATGCAGCCCTGCTGCTGTTTCTAGAGGCAGGGTGCCTGTCAGGGGCCCCTTTACCCACATTCCCAATTTCTCTTTGCCTGGAATAACCCCCCAACTGGCCACCAAGTCAACCCCTCCTCTGACCAACTACCAAGTCAACCCTGGGTCCCCCACCACTAGGCCGGGAGGGTGGGATCAGAGCCGCCTTCGGCTGTCAGTAACCACTCCCTGATTCCTCCTCAGGGAGCCCTCCCGGGAGGTGGCCGGAGAGAAGTCGCACTTACAGGAGCCTAGGCAGCTGGCTGTTGCAGAGCATTTATTTCAGGAGTGAGGGACAGAGACAGGCAGAGTTTGGGGAAACAATCACAGAGATGTAAATACAAGACGCAGCCTTCCCTAGAACCTGCCCCACCCAGAGGCAGATGGGGCTGCTGAACCCTGGCATCCCTGACAGTAGAAAGGCCGCGATAAGTTGCAGACTCAGGAGCAGGCCAGCCAGTGCCCTGGATCTCAGTATGTGGAGAATCTGACCTCCAGCCTCTCCCTGTGGGAGACGGCGTAGCACCCAGCACCTGGAGGAAAAGGAGAGTAAGGGATACAAATGGGGGTCAGTGGCCCCTCAGCCCTGGCCATGCAGCTCCATGCCAGCCCCAGTCTGGGTCAGTCTGTCTTCTCCTGGTTCTCATCCCCTTTCTCTTGTGCCTCTCACCCCTCATTCCTCCTTCTCTTCCCCCCCCCCCCCCTCCCCCCCCCCCCCACACAGCCCCCCCCCCCCCCTCGTTGTCCCACCTAGTTTCAGCGGGATGCCGTTGCTCAGGAGCTGCCAGTAGGTGCGCTGGTTGTTGTCAGCCTGCAGCCCCCGCACGGAGGTGTTGTACACGCCCTACACACTCAGTGTGTACGTGAACCTACAGAGAGACAGAGTCCTGCAGTGGTAACCAGGAAGGCATCCTGCCTCACAGCCCCCATCAACCCCCACTCCACCGGGGCTTGCTACCCAGGACATGGTGAGACTGAACCCCCATGGCATTTGTCAGGGGCATTGAGCAGCATCCAAACTAGCCCCTGCATAAGCTCTGACCTCCACACCCCATAAAGACATTGTCTAGCTGAGTGATTCAGAAGAACCAACCTTGGTCCCCCTCCTCAGGCCCTGATGGTTTAACTTGCCCCCAGCAAACTGCTGGCTGTGGGAGTCACGCAGAGTGGAGTAGCAGGGGCATTTCCCCCCCTCCATGATCCTAGGGACCCCTCTGGTTTTTCCCCCCCATCTCTGTTGCCCTAGGAGCCCCATGCTACCATCTAGCCTGTTCTCTGCCAGCGCCACTGACACCAGTGATGGGTGCTGTGTTGCCAGGCTGAGCAGGTACCTGAATCTTCTGGGGTATCTCTTCTGGGCGACCTCCATCACATCAAAGAAGAAGGAGCCCTGGGGCACGGTAACACGGATGGAGTCACTGAAGGATTGGTTCACATGGTCAGCAGCAGTGTAGATGACGGAGATATTGGTTGGGTGGCTGGTGGGCAGAGAGCCTGTGGGGGTAGAGAGAGGGTGAGGAGCAGCCACTTATTCCTTGGAGGGGGTGAGTTTCCAAATGGATTGGAGTCCCTGCAGTTGGACTCAGAGGGAGATGCACAGATCCTCCCAGGGATGGGGTGAAGACACAGGATTGCAGGGGGAGAGAAAGAGGCAGAAGCAAAGAGAGGACCTGGGTGATGGCCCTCTGGGCAGGAGGTTAGCTGGAATAGAACCTAGAGCCTTGGGAGCTAAGACTCTCTACTGCTTGAGCTAAAGGCCAAGGAGGATTAGCTTGAGTGCTAGAGGAGACCAATAAATCTCTAGGTCATCCAGCCACTAGAACAGAGGTGGGCAAACTACGGCCTGCAGGCCACATCCAGCCCGCGAGACCCTCCTGCCTGGCCCTTGAGCTCCCGGCCAGGGCGTCTAGCCCCTGGCCCCTCCCCTGCTGTCCCCACACCGCAGCAGCCGCAGCTCGCCGCACTGCCAGCGCTCTGGCCCGCCGCTCCTGCCAGGCAGTGTGGTGGCATGGCTGGCTCCTGCGGAGCTGCTGCTCTGAGTGGTATGGTAAGGGGGCGGGGAGCGGGGGGGGGGGCTGGATAAGGGGTAGGGAGTCCCGGGGGGCAGTCAGGGGACAAGGAGCAGGGGGCGGTTGGATGGGATGGAGGTTTGGGGGAGGCAAACAGGGGACGGGGAGCGAAGGGGTGGGGTTGGATAGGTGTGGGAGTTCTAGGGGGCCTGTCAGGGGGCAGAGGTGTGGATAAGGGTTGGGGCTGTCAGGGGACAGGGAGCGGGGGGGTTGGATAGGGGGTGGGGTCCCGGGGCGTCCTGGGTGGGGGCGATCAGGGGACAAGGATCGGGGGGGTTGGATGGGGCATGGTTCTGAGGGGGGCAGTCAGGGATGGGAAGTGGGAGGGGGCGGATAGGGGGCAGGGGCCAGGCTGTTTGGGGGGCACAGCCTTCCCTACCTGGCCCTCCATACAGTTTCACGACCCCGATATGGCCCTCGGGCCAAAAAGTTTGCCCACCCCTGCACTAGAAGGCGACAAATGGTTACACATAGAGCTGCTTGGGAATTTTTCAATGACCCTTTTCTTCATGGAGAAATGCGGATTCAGTGTCAGAACTGTTCAGGAAGCAGTGCTGGGTTGGAAGAAACTCTCACTTCGAAAAATGTTTGGTTAAAAATATGTCCAAACTGGAAAGTTTTGCATTTTTGAGTTGAAGCGACTTTTCATTGAGAAATTTTAGTAAATTTATACAGGAAAAAAAGGGGGGTGGGGGAGATGTAAAGTTGAAACATTTCAAAGTTACCAAAAGGAAACATTTTGATTGACACACACTATGGTTTTTGCTTTGTGGGGATTTTTTTTATTTTCTAGTTCATGCAAATTTGATATTTTTTGAATTTTCAGCCTAATTTGGGACAGGAAAATTTTTTAAATGTGGAAAATTCTCATGGGATGGGAAAACCATTTCCCACCCAACCCTTGGTACATGTGCTTCTGTCTACCTTGGGTACCTTCTATGGCCCCATCACCATCCTTACCAACACCCTGATGAGGCAGGGCAGTGCTATTATCCACTTTGTACAGATGGGAAACTGAGACACAGACAAGGTACATCTACACAGTGCATAAAACTTAAACTACCAAAAAAACCCTGTGACAATGAATCTCACAGCCTGGGTCAACTGATTTGGGCTTGCATGGTGGGACTAAAAATGGCAGGGTAGTGTGGTGTTTAGATGCTGCATGTGACACTGCTCTACAGCCAAAATGCTTCTGAAATAAATATAGTCAAACTTTACTAATTCTGGGTCACTGAGAACGAAAATGATGCTTAAAATTGTTGATTGGCTCTAGTTTTCAAGATATGCTATTGGGTCAGTATATACGACCCTTGACTTGGGAATGGCGGAGGATAAATGAGTTATAAAGGGAAGGGATCTCAATTTAAACCAGAAATGACTAAAATACATCTTTGACTGGATCTATGAATAAATCTATGACTGGGTTTGGACAGTACTTGCTTTTTAGGCAAAACAATGAATGATGCAATCTGAAGCTGGTATTGCATCACACATGATATGAATTGCATCATGTTATTCCTAGAAGTCATGGATGATGCAATCATAACGAAGCTTACATCACTCTGCTGAACAAATTGCCCTATATCAGCTCTAGAAATCATACAGAGTCGTGCTCTCTTATTTGTCAGTGTTTGATTTTGCAAAGGAACCACATTTCTGTTGAGCCAAAGTGAGCAGAGATGCCTCGTACTTGTGTGAACAGTGCAGATAACTTCTGCTATGTTTGTGGTGAAGTGACTTTTGCATCACAAAAGCGCAGTATAACCACTATGGTTAAGAAAGCCTATCACCTTTATTTTGGCTGCAAAATTGGAGATCAGGACAAGAGGTGGGCCCCACACATATGCTGCAACACTTGTGCAACAAATCTTCGCCAGTGGTTGAACAGGAAAAGGAAATCTATGCCTTTTGCAGTGCCAATGATTTGGAGAGATCCAACAGATCATACCAGCAATTGTTACTTCTGCATGGTGCCTCCAGTTGGGAAAGGTGTGTCAAAGAAGAAAAAGTGGACTGTGCATTATCCAAACATTCCATCAGCTATACGCCCAGTACCCCACGGAGAAGGACTGCCGGTTCCTGATGCAACAGAATCATTCTCACTTGAGTCAGACGAGGAAGAGGAAGAGGATGAAACTTCTGGTCCTGAACCATCAATGTCACAGGACCCACATTTTCTCCCATCCTCCTCCTCTGAACCACACCTCATAACACAAGGTGAACTGAATGACCTTGTCAGGGATTTGGAACTACCCAAGAGAAAGGCAGAGCTGTTGGGCTCCAGACTACAGCAGTGGAATCTCCTGGCAGGTGATGTTAGGCTTTCCATGTTCCGTGACCGTCAAAAGGATCTTGTCCCATTCTTCTTCATGGAAGGTGATCTTGTAGCGTGCAACAACATCAATGGTGTGATGGCAGCCCTCAACATCGTTCACGATCCAGTTGAGAGGAGACTGTTCATTGATTCATCGAAGACGAGTCTTAAAGCTGTTTTACTGCATAATGGCAATGTTTTGCCATCAATTCCAGTTGGTCATGCAGTCCATATGAAGGAAACCTATGACAACATGAAACAACTTTTGAGGTGCATAAACTATGACCAACATCAGTGGCAGCTTTGTGGCGATTTGAAGGTTGTTGCTCTCTTGCTTGGTCTGCAGACTGGATACACAAAGTACTGCTGTTTTCTCTGCGAATGGGATAGTCGTGCAAGAGATTCCCACTACATCAAGAAAGATTGGCCACTCCGACAGTCATCGGAGCCTGGGAGGAAATGTGTTCAGCATCCACCACTTGTTGGATCAAGGAAGATTTTGTTACCACCCTTACACATCAAGCTGGGTCTGATGAAGAACTTTGTCAAGGCCATTGACAAAACAGAAGCAGTTTTCAAGTACCTCCGTGGAAAATTTCCAAGGTTAAGTGAAGCTAAGATAAAGGAAGGTGACTTTGTTGATCCTCAGATTCGTGAACTTCTTGGAGATGATGCATTTGACCATGCACTGCGTGGCAAGGAAAAGACGGCATGGAAAGCCTTCCAGTTAGTGGCAATAAATTTTCTCGGAAACAACAAGGCAGACAACTACAGGTTGTTGGTGGAAAACCTCCTCAAGGCATACAAAAGCCTTGGTTGCAACATGTCACTAAAGATACATTTTTTGCACTCTCGTCTAGATTTTTTTCCACCGAACTGCGGAGCAGTGAGCGACGAGCACGGCGAGCGATTTCACCAGGACATTGCAACAATGGAGAAACGCTATCAGGGCAAATGGAGCCCATCAATGCTTGCAGACTATTGCTGGACAGTGACAAGAGATGCTCCATTTAATGAATACAAGAGATAAGCCAAGAAGCGCCGAGTAGATACTGAATAGGGCTAAACTATGTACATAATAGTTTTTTGCCTTTTGTTTCATAATAAATTTTATTTATATAACCCTTTTGCTGATTTTTAAAGTGTTACATAAACAGGACAGGTGAAATATTACCATGTAAAGCAACCATAAACACATGAAAAGACCTAGGTTTACAATTTATGATTAAAACTCTACTATCTACACAATATACATAGACATAAAATGTAAAAACTTAAATATCTTAGAAACAGTAGCCAATCAGTTGTTTTAATTGTCATATTTGAATTCAGCACATCAAAATACATAATAAATAGCACATTTTATCTCTGAAGCAGACGACTTCTCAAAAATTGTAGACCAGTGATAATTATTAGAACTGGGAGCACTGACTGTTGGGAATCTGAAAGGACAGGAAACAGGAAGGAGGGGGGAGGAGTTGAGGAGGCTGGGAGAGTTACAGAGTGTGCAGCTACAGCTTGGTAAAGAGATTTCCACTGTAAATAAAGTTCTGTTGAAGTTTGTTAATACCTTGCCTGGTGGATATAACAGGTAGACATTCAGGCTTGGGTTGGAGCATGGGCTCTGAGTCACAACCCTCTCACCCTGCCCTGCCCTGCCCCGCCCCGCCCCGCATCCCTTCCTGGCATTCTAGCTATGCAGAGATGCTCTGCACAGGCTGTTTCTACCTGGCTAAAGGCTGGCACAGTCTCTGCAGCCCCCCAGGTAGATGGGGTGTGACTTCAACACCTGAGCCAGCCAACATCTCCAGTGCCCACTGCTGGCACAGTCCCATGCTGCAGGTCACCTGTGTCCTGGCCCAGAGACAGCTGCATCCTTGATCCTTGCCCTCCCTCCCTCCTTCTCCCCCCTTCCCCAGGTGCCAGGTGTGAAATTTCCCAGGCTGGGTGCAAGAGGCAGAAGAGATGGCAGGTGAGAGGCCACCATGGTATAGATGGCAGGGACAATAAGGCTATTATTGTTCAGTCTCTGAGGGGGCATCTGGAAGGGAAACTCCTCTTGAGTCCCAAGGTGAACTGGACTGCCCAGCTTCCAGGCAGTCACTGTGTACACTCCCATCTACACTGCAAACTGGTGTCAGCAGCAGGAGGGCAAGTGTAGCTAGCGCTGCAGTGAAAAGCAGGCTGTGCCCACACTGCGGTGTGTAGCTACATTTGTCAGGGGCAGCCTTCAGCAGCTCCCCATTGGTGGAGCCTTTCACTGCGGTGGGGGAAGGCTGTGGTAAGGGGGAGCTGGTGGAGCCTTTTCCCTGCTGCAGGAGTCTTTCCTTGTGGCAGGGAAAGGCTCTAGCAGTGTTTGTGCAGTGGGACACTGCACTGTTAAACATACCAGTATAGATGGGGACGCATGGCTAGGGCAAGTAAAGAGCCAGGTAGGGTGTGTATGTGGGTACGTACCTACACTCCTTTGGGTGTGTCTTTACTGTACGTGCCTAAGTCATAAGCTGGCCACTCACCCGTTCCTGGAATATCGGACATTCTGGTACTTCAGGGAATGGCAGGGGCCTGCCCCTGTCAGCGTGACAGTGCATGCAAGGTCCTGCTCTATGGAAGGGGTGGTGGTGGTGGGGGGGTGTTTTTAAGAAATGGAGGGTCAGTGTTGTCCCCCATCTGATATTGGGCAGAGCCACGTCCAGTTTTGTCTCCATACCAGATGGGGAACAAACCTCTGAAAAAGAGGACTGTCCAGTTTAACACCGGACAAGTGGCCTCCCTACTGAGCCTCATCAGCTACATTTCTATTATATTAGTGCGGGGGGGCCTGCTCATATATGTACTCTACATGCCCCTAAAAGAAGCATGGAGTGTAGACGCACCTGTAGACTCAACCCTGTCTCTTTAAATCACCACTGGCTGCTGGGATGGGATTCAGCGAGGGTCTGACCTCCATCCTTCCAACCCTCAAGTGATGCTGTCAGTGCTGGGTCTGTCCCATGCTACTCAGCTGGGGGAGAGGGAAGTGGAGCATGCGCTGGGAGGTGGAGTCTGGACTCCTGGGTTCACCCCCGAGCTGGGTCACCACTGCTCCATGCCTCTGTTTCCCATGCATATGAGGAGCTCTGCAGAGAAAGGATTATCATCACCCTGCAGAGGGCTCGTCACTCTCTGGGTTCTCTCCCTTCCCCCTGCCACCCCACAGATGGGAGGGTACATGGCATATTTGACTCACCACAGCCCTGGCACAGCCCTCCAGGGGCGAGGTACAGGAGCAGGAGCCCAACTAGCATGGTCACCAAAGTCCTCATCATCCCTCTGTCTCCAGTCACTCCCTGGCTGTGTTGGGACCTGGACTAGGACCTAGTATTTATTAGCTGGAAGGCGGCGGGGACACTAGGGAGCCCGGCCCTCCTCCCCTGGCTTGCCTTACCCTGCTGCTTCTCCATAGCAGATAGGAGACATTGAGCAATGCCCAGCAGTATGGGCAGGTCTGTGCCCCAGAGACCGGCACAGACAGAGCTGGCCAGGGCTGTCAGACCACTACCCCCTCCCCATGGCCTCTGGGTGCTGTGAGGAGAGACCTAGATGGAATTCTCCCCTTCACAATCCATACTCCCACTTCCCCAGTTGACTTGGTATCACAGGGCCCCGGGTCACATCTCACTGGGGGCCGTAGGACTGTGAGACCACAGCTGGATAACACCTCCGCATGAACACACTGACACCATGGGCCACCCCAGTGAAGTTGTGCACCAGTGTAAGGGAGAGGGAATTTGGGCTTCTTGGCTTTATCCCTTCCTGATTTCCTAGGTCATTGTGTGCAGGTGGTTGTGGCTGTAGGTGGGATGAGGGGCATTACCAGAGCTGTGGTGGGGAGCTCTGGGCTGGGCTAGCAGGGGACTGTGGGTTGCAATTGAGGGGTATCAGTCGAGCAGTGGGTCGGGGGAGCGCAGGGCTACGATACCAGAGTATTGGAGTTTGGGACTGAGGGACCTCGACAGAGCCATGAGGGGAGGCCAAGGCTGGGGGGGACAGGGGACTGTGGGTTGGGATTGAGGCTCATCACCAGAGCTGTGTGTGGCAGGGGTCCCAGGGATGGGATAGCAGGGGTCTAGGGTCAGGTTTGACAGGCATCGGCAGAGCTGAGTGGGGGCTCAGGATGGCATTGATGTGTGTGGTTCTGGGGTCCAGGACTCAATTGATTTCAACTGAAGCCAGGGCTGCCCAGAACCTATGAATAGCAGGCCCCAGGATCCTCAAATTAGGCATCCAAAACTAGTGGGTGCTTGAAAAATTAACCCTTGAATGTTCTGTGCCTCAGTTTCCCATCAGTATAATGGGGGTGGTCATCCCTTCCTCGCTCACCAACTGAGGTGGGGGGGGGGGGGTTAGTTCATCCATCTTTGGCAAGGAACTAGGGGTCCTTTCCCTGGTATGAGTGTTTCATCCCCCAGTGCTGGAGGGATACAGGGAAACAATGGGAAGAAACTTTACAAACAAACTGTCTCTTATCACAAAGAGCCTGTGAACAGGCAAAGTCTCTTACAGAAGTGGATAGGGGGCTTTTAATTTACCCTCACTAGGAAAGGGGCAGAGTTACCACTCCTGGGAGCTGAACCTACAACCACAAGGGCTCAGGGGAGCATTCAGCTACTAGATAGCACTTGCCTAGCTTTGGTTGGTTACTCTCACCTACCCTGTTAAAGCTGCAGAGGATGGTACTGGAGCTGTGGCCCATGCTGGTAATGGAGGAATCATAGACACCTGAGTGCTGCTGCCCCCGGTATAAAACCAGCCAGTGGGGGCAGCTTCTTCTCATATGGCTGTTTCCTGAGTGGGGAGTGGAAGATGGGAGCTCCTGTGGGGAGCTGGGCTTTGCTCCTCTTAGTCACTGGTGCGTGGGCTCAAAATGCTTTGGGTAAAGTGTGGGGAATGAGGGGTGCTAGGTGAAAACTGAGCCTTTTGCTGTGGTTTATCCTCTAGCTTTGTGGGGCCTTCCTGCTCTGGTCTCAAGGACGGGTTGCTGTGGGGCAGAGCTGGATCCAGGTCCTGTTGATCACATGTCTCCTTGTAACTCTATATTCTGGGAAAGTAGAGCCTGGGGTCTCTTGATAAGAATGTATTCTGGGCACTTGTTCAGTGACTTTTCTGCTGGCAGGGTGCCTACAAAACTTCACTTATCCCTGGCCTATGTGGGAAACCTCAGTCCCCCTGCAGATGCTGGATGCGGAAGTGGCTCTGTGCCGACTGTCAGACCATGTAAAACACACAAACACACCCATCTCCCCCCCCCCCCGTGCAATTTCCCTAGGGGTTAAATGGCCACTCTCCTGTTTAGTAAAACAGTGGAGGCTGCTGGTTAAGCCATATGTTTAACAGTCTACACTCCAGCCTGCTGGTGATGGGGGTTGGGGAAACTGCTATTGAGCTGCAGAAAGGTGATGAGATATGGCTGGGGTCTGCATGACATATCACTTGAACCCCAAATGCCTTGACTTTGTCCCAGGCAGGATGGGTATGAGCGGTTCTTGGGTTATCAGAGCTGCCAGCTTAACGAACAAAACCCAGCACTGCTTTCACTGACCCAGGAAGCCGGAAGACTGCCACCAAAAATGCAAAGAGACAATAGTGAAGGTTTCTCTTGTGGTGGCTAATTTGGTGCTTCTGGTTGCATGAGACCTACAATACAAACAGTTACCAGCTGGACACTCTGTCTGCCCACCTGAGAGGCTTGTGGGGTGGTGTCCCTTAGTAGCTAAGGTGGGTGGGAGCTCTGAGTCTGGGACCCTGGGTTTGAGTCCTAGCTCTGCAGGGGTGATGTTGCTGAAACCAAAGCTTTCCAGAGTAGTTGCTGGATTTTCATTTGGGGGTGTCTCGCTTGAGGCACCTACAGATTCAGTGGCTGCTGCCCAACATCCGACTCCATTTCCTGCCCCTCTCTGGCATGCCTGGCAGCAAGCTGCTGTGCATGTGGCATGGTGCTGTTGGAAGCATTGGTGCTCCTGGATGCCTTTTGGGTCCTTCGAGGATTAATGCTCCCGCTTTCTCCTGCCTCTAACCAGGCTTTATCAGCGATATCTGTCACAGCTGGCATAACCTGCTGGCTGACGCAGAGCTTCCTTGTTCCTCCTCCACAATCGGGGGAGATGGCTGAAGGCAGCTATCTGGTATTTCAGCTCTGGGGTTGGTAGAGCCTGGTACTGCTGTAGCTCCAGTTTCCACTCCCCTGAAATGGAGGCGATTCCTGGAGGCCCGTGTGTGCAAGATGTGGGTGGCTGGGGGCTGTTTGGAGACCTAGTATTGGCAGACTGGGGGCAAGTGAGAGGTTGGGGAAGGGGGGGAACCCACATCCTCTAGCCAGGTAGGCTGGCAAACCCCTGAATCTAGATGCAGCTATGATAACAGAAGAGAACTTCTATCAGGTTAGCAAATGTGATGGTATTACTGTGCAGACATGAAAATCATCTTCTGTTGGCCTAAGCTCAGCCCACACTAGAGCGCTCTGCTGGTATAGCTGTGCTGGCAAAGCATTTGTAGTGTACATGGGGCCTGAATCGCCATAGACCCTGCATGTCCATGGTGGGCCATTGCAACTCAAAAGCCATCTGACTGCTGTGGGTATGTCTGCACTGCAACTACACACCTGGGGCTGGTGCGTGTCAGCTGTCTCAGGCTTTGGCTGTAAAACTGCGGTGTAGACCTTCAGGCTGGAGCGTCGGCTCCAGAGCCTGATGCTCTAGCCCAAGCCTGAATGTCTACACTGCAATTTTACAGACCAAGCCCAAGCTAGCTGACATGAGCCTGCTGTGGGTTACTAATTGCAGTGCAGACATACCCTAGGGGCTCCAGGGACTCCGTAGCTGCTATAGGTCTCCAATGACTGTATGGCATAGTGCAATGAGGTGGAAGGGACACGTCGCTGTCCGTGATGGATCCTCTAACAACATCACTGACACTCACCCCTTCTTCTGCTGATCCTGGGCTTGTCCATCCTGCCACGTTGTCACTGGATGCTCCTCCCAGGGATGGTATCAGTGCACGCCCCTGGGCAGCAGTAACCAGGGGATTATCTGTTGGGGTGGTGGGGAGATCCCCTCTCCTGCTAGCACAGATCTGGTAGCTGGACCCTGGGAGATGTTTGGAATGGAGTGGAAGGAGCACGCTGGGGTCACAGCTACTGGAGCAACTGTAATTATGGCCCTGAGCCTTGTAGTGGCGTAAGTAAATATCCAGCATCACTGACCATGTCTGGGCTGCCTGGGTTTCCCTGAATTCCTGTGTCCTGGGAGTGGTGTAAATCCCAAGATAGGATCTCTGGGTTTATGTCTGGAGGATGCTGTGGCTGTGAGTCTGTTAATCCCTGTGCGCCCTGTCTGCAGTGTCGGTGGTGTGCGCAGCTCACGACTTCAGATCACGGTGCTGGTGGATCTCTTTGGGAACGGCGCGTGACCCTCACTTCCAGGGAGCTGACGGTGGGGGCTTGCTGTGCCACGATAGCTGTTGGGCCAGATAGATTCTAACTAGAATATCTGCTATCAGCATGCGGGGCCACCATGGAGGTGAGAGCAGAGACCAGTGGGGGGCTGGGTAAGTGGGTGGGTGTCAGTCTTCCTGCTGACGAAAGCCTGGTTTCAATCTTCAGCCCCCCCAACTTCCCCTTTATCCTGGGTAATGGAAATCCATGCCTCTACATTCACCCACTCCACTGCTGGACACTGCAATGAGGCTCTTCTTAAAACTGGATACACCCTGTCCCATGCAGAAGAGGACTAATAAGGGGTCTATCTTGGAGCAAGCCCTTGGTGGAGGGGACCCTGGGGGCGAGGCTTTTGGTATTGGATGGGTAACCCATAGCATCTCATTTCCTGGCTACAGCTAAAGTGGGGGTGTTGTCGGTTGGCTTGTGTGTGTGTGTTCTCTCCGCGTGCTGTCCCAGCTCTGCGCAGGTAGCTGACACAGCAGACCTCGATAGTAATACCCAGAAAGACCACAGACTCCGGTCGGTGGAGAAGGTGCTCTGCCACGTTTATTGTCAACGAAGCACAGTGTGATGCTGTGTATAAGAAAGGTGACTGTTTATATCACTGTTACCATAAACCTTGTACCAAGTAATTGTGTATGTCATTTAGGGTATCAATAGAAAAGTTATGAATGGCTAAGTATGATTACCTTGTTTATATGCATATATCATCTTTGTATCTGAAGTTATGGAAATTGACCATGTACTTGTATTTTAAACACATGTTGTATTCCTGGTTGACACCTCCCCCCCCCAATAGATTTAAGTCAGGGCTAGACAGTTATGTCTTAATGGCCCATTAAAGGCACTCTACTCTCACACAATGGGTCATTGGAGAATCTCATCCACCCAGTAGATCTTCCTCAGCCAGCGAGGAGCCAATGGCCACCCCCTGTGATTCAGCAAAACATGGAGGGGCAGGTGATATGCTCATGTGACCCTGGACTCCATCTTGGGCCAGTAACTTTCCACATACGGGGACTGGGGGCTTTGTTTGGGACAATACATTTCCAAGCACATAGCAAAGGATATAAAAGACCCCTGAGACATCTCTATTTTGCCTCTTTCCTGCTCTGATTCTCTGGACTGTGGATTTATAACAAAAAGGAGCATCTTGAACTATGGACTAAGGACCTTCCAATCTTTTGGAAGTTACCAGAGTGACTTTTGCAAGCCAGCAGTCTAGTCCATCATTGCTACAAACCTGATAGAAGGGGACTGTGCAATCATTTATATGGATATGATCTATTAACCATTTATCACTCTCTTCTTTTTAGTAATAAATCTTTACATAGATTACTAAGGATTGGCTGACAGGGTGGTATTTGGGTAAGACTTGAGATCCAGATTGACCTGGGGGTAAGTGTCTGATCCTTTGGGATCAGTAAGAACCTCACATATGGTGAACTGGGTTTTCAGTAACCTCTCCCTATATTAGACCTGTTTGTTTTGAACTGTTTGGCTTCTGGCTAACCAGGGTTGTACTGCAGAAGCTCTTTTGTTACTGGCTTGATTATCCTAATTATAGAATTGCCCTGATTCTTGCAGTCTGCCCTGAGTGTGGCATTCTCAGTGTTGTGCATCCCAGGTACTTGGTCACACATAGTACTAACACCTCATAGATTCTACAGGTACACTAACACATGTAGGCCCATTACAATAGACCAGCTCAGTCAGCAGTGGGAGTTTCTGCTGCCCCATAGGCCAGACAAAAGGTTAAGGTGAGGTACCCCGACTGAGATAAACAACTGGGATAAATAACTTACGTATCACCTTACGTGTTTCATGAAGACATCTGTTCCTCTTGTGATATCTTGGACAAAACACCCTATTTGTTGTTTTGTCTAACTGTCTTGTACTAGATTGGGATGTATCTGTACTAGCTGGAATATATTTATGTAAATATCTAGTGCCTAATACACTAGCAACAACTTTGCCAAATTCCTGCACTGGACAGTGAACTTTTAAGCATCTGCTTTAATACATGGTCAGACTTTGGTTCACAGCCTCATGTCACACCAGGCCTAGTGCTCCAGGCTCGTGCTCTCTGTTACAGGGAAAGCGTACACAGACTCAAGTGTGCTGCAGGGACAGTGGAGAGCTTAGTCAGTTTTGCAGTAACACTGGTGATGGGCTGGTGCCGCACAAGGGCTAAAGCAGATCTGTGAACGCTGGCTTGTGAAATCGCTTGGGTAACTCCTGCCTTCCTCAGATGCCCACAGTTCCTGTATTCGCAGGAGGAGGTGATGCCTGGGCTGATCTAAGGTGGGAAGTTACAGGCCTGGGAAGTTGTGGAGCTGGAAGCAGTACCCTGGGCGCCGCATATACTCACTGTGCCCCCATGGGAAGGGACTCTACTATCTCTGTGTCTCCATTTCCCCCAGCTGGAAAATGACAGACTAACTGCCTTCCCCAGTGGGGAGGGGCTCTGGGTCTTAATTGTTATTCACATGGCCTGATGCACTCAGTTGGAAGGTACCATTGTAACCCCTTCTTAAGGGACCTGCATGTCCCTTCTAGTGGCTGATCCACCGAGGCTTGACTCTGCTACAGCTCCTGGCTAGGAAATGGATTCCTCTAGCTCTTGTGGTAGCAGCTCCTGCTCTTAGGAGTCCTGGCGCTAGGTCCAAGCCCTGTTGTTGGATCAAGCAGGGCTGATGATATAGCAGTGAAGAATGAATTCTCTTCTCCCTCTAACTGGAATCTATTTACTATTCCCCCCTCCCCATTCCCGGCCCCTGAATGTCAGTGGCTGAAGGGTTGTAGGGGCCGAACCTGGTGCCCTGAGGTGTCCCTTAATGGTGTGTGTCTCTTCCCCCCCCCCCCACTTTTGGCTGGTCACAGTAGCCAACCTCCTGGGCTATGGCTGGACAGGATGCTGTGCTGCTGGGTGGATGAAGCAGGGTGCAGCTGAGTAGCCTTGGGGGATACTGACCCTGGGCTGTGTTTGCTCTGCATAGCTCCTCCCTGACACCATCCACTACAGAAACTTCCTCTACTACAGACCTTCTGCTGTGGGGGGGCGTGATCCGAGCCAGCGCCTTCTCCCTCCCCATAGACTGCTTCTACCCCAGGTGAGTGAGCATCCTCCACGCAGTGCTGGGAGTTGAGAACTGTCCCAACTTGTTTCAAGGAGCAAAGTCTCTCCCCATCACCTGGACTTGTTCACCCTCCCACCGAGGGTGGCCTTGGCATTGCAGGGCTGCCCCACTGAGCTTTGCAAATGGCCCAGGAGTCCTGGATTGTCCTACTGAGGATGGGATGTGAACAATATGTCTGTCACACTAAGGCTGAGTGCCAAGTCAAAGACCTGGGCAGCTCTAGTTAATCCACGTTTCAGCTGCAGGGAAGCACAACTGGCCTGATGGTCCATGTGACCTGCCTGTCACCTGCACCAGTGTGATGCTGACTTGCTAGTGCCATGCACACACTCCACTGGTGTACATGGTGAGGTAAAGTGATAGAGACTGTCATAACTATAAAGGGAAGGGTAACAGCTCTCCTGTGTACAGTACTATAAAATCCCTCCTGGCCAGAGACTCCAAAATCCTTTTACCTGTAAAGGGTTAAGAAGCTCAGGTAACCTGGCTGACACCTAACCCAAAGGACCAATAAGGGGACAAGATACTTTCAAATCTTGGGGGGGGGGGGGGAAGGCTTTTGTTTGTGCTCTTTGTTTTGGGGGTTGTTCACCCTTGGGACTAAGAGGGACCAGACATCAATCCAGGCTCTCCACATCTTTCTGAACAAGTCTCTCATATTTCAAACTTGTAAGTAAACAGCCAGGCAAGGCGTATTAGTTTACCTTTGTCTTCTCAACTTGTAAATGTACCTTTTACTAGGGTGTTTACCTCTGTTTCCTGTAACTTTGAACCTAAGGCTAGAGGGGGGTCCTCTGGGCTCTTTAAGTTTGATTACCCTGTAAAGTTATTTTCCATCCTGATTTTACAGAGATGATTTTTACCTTTTTCTTTAATTAAAAGCCTTCTTTTTAAGAACCTGATTGATTTTCCTTGTTTTTAGATCCAAGGGGGTTGGATCTTGATCCACCAGGAGTTGGTGGAAGGGAGGAGGGGGGATGGTTAATTTCTCCTTGTTTTAAGATCCAAGGGGTTTGAATCTGTATTCACCAGGGAATTGGTGAAGAGTCTCTCAAGGCTACCCAGGGAAGGGAATTAGCATCGAGAGTGGTGGCAGCGGACCAGATCTAAGCTGGTAGTTAAGCTTAGAAGTTTTCATGCAGGCCCCCACATCTGTACCCTAGAGTTCAGAGTGGGGAAGCAGCCTTGACAGAAGCCCTAATGCACTAGGGCTCATAAATGTCTCAGTTGGCTTCTTCACGACAGCTCTGCTCTGGCCTGGCTTAATGTCAGGTTCACCGGGGGAAGGAGACCAAAGCCCTGAGGTAAGTGGGGAAATGGGATACCGGGAGGAAGCACAAGGAGGAGAGCGCAAGAGGGGAGGACTCATGCCTCATACTGAGAAAGCAGGATTATCAGCGAGTTATCTTAAGCGCCTATACACAAATGCAAGAAGCCTGGGAAACAAGCAGGGAGAACTGGAAGTCCTGGCACAGTCAAGGAACTATGATGTGATTAGAATAACAGAGACTTGGTGGGATAACTCACATAACTGGAGCACTGTCATGGATGGATATAAATTGTTCAGGAAGGACAGGCAGGGCAGAAAAGGTGGGGGAGTTGCATTGTATGTAAGAGAGCGGTATGACTGCTCAGAGCTCCAGTATGAAACTGCAGAAAAACCTGAGAGTCTCTGCATTAAGTTTAGAAGTGTGAGGAAGAAGGGTGATGTTGTGGTGGGAGTCTGCTATAGACCACCAGACCAGGGGGATGAGGTGGACGAGGCTTTCTTCCAGCAACTAACAGAAGTTACTAGATCACAGGCCCTGGTTCTCATGGGAGACTTCAATCACCCTGATATCTGCTGGGAGAGCAATACAGCGGTGCACAGACAATCCAGGAAGCTTTTGGAAAGTGTAGGGGACAATTTTCTGGTGCAAGTGTAAGGGGACTTATCCCCTTACTAACATTCAGTGGGGGTGTTTTGGCTGACTAGCTCCCAGCACTAAAAGGGGAAGAGTCGATGGGAAAATCAGGAGCCTGAGGCTGACAGTCCCCAGGAACAATGGGGAGAGGCCAATGCTCCAGATCAGCCTGATTGACAGGGCGGGCAGGCTAATCAGGGAGGCAGGAGGCCAGGGGGAGTCCCGTCCTCTTTGTGAACTGGAATTGCCTGAGTCAGACAGAGTGGGGCCGAGCTAAGCTGCTGGGAGCAGAGCTGCAGCCCCAAAGCCACAGCACAGCCCAGAAAGAGCAGACCTGCCCTGGGAGGAGAGCTGCAGCAACCAGAGCCAGAGGGGCCAGACAAGCAGCCCAGGGAGCTGAAGGCAGAGCAGCAGCAGCAGCCGTGCTGAGGCAGTGTGGAGCTGAAGCTGGGGCTGGAGCAGTCCGGAGCTGGGTGTGGTGAGCAGCTAGGGAGAGGAAGGGGACCCTGGGCAGTGGGCCCAGCACAGGGAGACGCCTAAGCCAAGAGGCTCTGCAGGCCAGACTTGGAGGGGGATCATAACCCTGACAGGGCGGGTGATGATGCTGGGAAGAAGGGTCCTGCCACCTAGAGCCTGAGAGCGTGTGGCCACCGCCAGAGCACGTGTCCAACCCACAGCATCCCTGCAGCACAGCCAGAGCCTGAGAAGGAGGCCTGGGACCTACAAGGAACAGACTGTGAACTGCCCTGACGTTCCAGAGACACTGTTTGTAATGTTCCCTGCCACAGAGCGGGGTGATGTGTTTCCTTTAACCTTTCCCATTTTTCCTTATTCCTTTTTAAACTAATTGTTAATTAAATAAACTGTATTGCTTTAAATCGTATGTAATGATCAGTGGGTCAGGAAAGCATCCAGTGCAGAGAGAGCACCCCGGAGTGGGGACCCCCTAGCCCCTGACCACAGCAAGGTTGGGGGTCGAGCCCCCCAGGCATCCTGGGCCCAGCCTTGTTGGGGTTACGAGGACTCTACCAGACAGGAGAGTGCAAGGGGAGTCCTTGAGGGCAGGGAGGCCTCTGGGTAAAGGAAGTGGGAGCGAGGACTCAGATCCTTCTGCTTGCCCATTTCACCGGGGTAGTGCAGAAGCCAAGAAAGTTCCCCACAATAGCGGGACCATTCCCCCACTTACACAAGTGCTGGAGGAACCTGTTACCCGAAATTGGGTCAGCTAGTAAGCTTAGGGAGGACTAATGACCCACTAGAGTTTGGCAGAAAGCAGCACGTTTATTATATTGATAGCTAAGCTCAAAAGGGGATGGGGGAACTGTGGAATCCCTGGGGAACCCGGGTGAATGTATACTGGGTATTGCGAAAGGTAAAGGCAAATCGGTCTTGGCTCTCTGGAGCCAGGGGCAGGGCAAAGAAGCAGTTTGCTAGATCAATCACTGAAAACCACCTTGCCTCTGGTGGAATACTTTCCAACAATGTTCTCATGTCTGCCACCACTGGAGCCTGCTGTGGGGTGCAAGCATTGATCCGGCGGTAATCTATAGTTAGTCTCCAGGTCTTCCCGTCTGCCTTGCGGACCGGCCAGATGAGGGAGTTGAAAGGAGAGGTAGTTAAACGAACCACTCCCTGGTCTATCAGGGCATCCAATATCTCACCCACAGGTTGCTCTGCCTCAGGAGGATACTTGTATTGTTTCTGGGGCGGCACCGGGGCACCCTGAATGACAATAGGCTCCTCCTTCCAGAGACCACAATCGTATTTATCCTTAGCCCACACTCTGGGAATCTGCTTTTTCCATTGATCTGTCTCTGGAACCTCCACAGCTGCCACCCCCAACATAGAGCGGGTTAACACTCCAGAGACCCCTCCTTGTAGATCTTCTCCCCAATCCACTGTGGGGATCTGCCACATGCAGCGATTGGCACAATCTACCACCAAACAGAGCTCTCTGAGCTGATCAATCCCCAGAATAACTTCGCCTGCCATCCGCGAATGAACCCAGGGGAGGTTAGCCACCAAATCTGCCAACTCCCATCTAGTTGCTGACAACAAGATTCCTCTCTCCTCCTGGCCCCCATAAGCAGCCAGCACAACTGACCGAACTTGCACACATTCAGGGGGGTAAAAGGGTAAAAGCGAAACTGCTGCACCAGTATCCACCAGTGCCACACAGGGGGTACGTGTCATTCCTACTCTCATTTGGACTACTAGATGCCCCCCCTGATCGGGGGCAGGATGGCTACCCATCGCCACCTGTCCTCCGGGCATCTGTCCTCCTGTGGGCTCCCCTAGGGGATTTGCACTGGCCGATCCAAGCCAGCTGGCGCTGCTCCTGACGGGGCCGGGATGCCCCTTTGCTCCCCTGCAGGAAGGGGTATCCCCAACTGCACGCACCGGAGCATCAGCTCCCCGGTGGGTTTCCCATGCCAGTTGTCCATATCCTCCCCCTATTCCAGCAAAGCCCGCCAGAGGTTATTCCGCAGGCAGGACTGCCCTCTGTGGTTTCCAGACCGAGAGTGTGGTCTCCCGAGGTTTCTGCGGTCTACTGCCGCCACCTTAGAAGCCTTGCCCACCAGTGGTTGTGGCACAGGCGGGGTGATGAGAGCAGCCTGCCGGACTGTATCCAGCAGGGCTTCCACATCCGTGGGTTCCCCGGGTCTCCACCTCCCGATCGCCTGCTGTACGTGGACTGGGAGACTCTGGGCGATCAGCCTCAATTCCTCTGGAGGCAGGTACCTGCCCTCCCGCTGTGGTAGCCACACCCCGGCCACACAAACATGCCAGGAGAACCATTCTCTCTATGAACCGGATAGGGTCTTCCCCAGGCGCAGCAGCCGCCGAGACAAACTCTGCCAACAACGCGCGCTGCCCCACGGCAGGCGCCATCCCCGCCAACATAACAAAGATACTACTGTATGTGGCATGACCAGCTTGCTGCCGAGCCGCCCCTGCTAAATCTCCTCCCAACCCGGATGTGACTTTTAACACCCGTCGGGTCTCAGCTAGGTTCAGTCCCTGATCCAAACACAGGGTCACCATGTCCCGGGCCCACCTGCTGAGCCCAGAGCACGAGGGGCCACCCAGGGTTTTTGCTAACTCTATTGCTTGCGGGGGAGTCAACTCGGTCTCTGCCACAGTGTGCCCGGTACTTGGGGCTACCCTGCCCCCTGCGGGCGCAGGCCCATAGTTTCAGACCACCCTCCGGACTGCCGCAACACGGTGTCTGGGGTCCGGCCATCCAGGATCTGGATCTGGGGGATCCGGATCACACCAGATATCCCCGTCCCAATCATCATATAGTCCCACATTCCCCTGGGTTTTCACCCCAACACGGGCTGAATATGCCCCCCGGACCCTGTTCTCCCGGGCGGACCCCTCCAGGACCAGATCCTTCAGACAGGTAACTGCCTGGCTCAGAGCAGCATTCTCAACTTCCACCTGCTCCCAAACTGTGATGGGTCATTAGTCCTCCCTAAGCTTACTAGCTGACCCAATTTCGGGTAACATTAATGGTGAAGAATGCAGGCACGTTTATTATATTGATAGATAAGCTCAAAAGGGGGGTGGGTGGGTCACATTCACACTCGCATACTCACGCTCCCAGGACAGGAACAGCACTGGAGATTTCAGGATCCTTCAAGATAAGTGTCCCACAGCACAGCGATGGACGGTGCGATGAAGGTAAGTCTTCCCGAGGCACGATGGAATGCAACGCAGCGAACCACTGGCCAGGTGGTCCGGGCGAAGGGCCTTCACGGGAGGTACAAGCTTGTGAGTGCACTCCTGAGCACATGGCCCCTTCCCCTTTTAAGGACCTGCTCCTCATGGCCTGCAACTAGAGATGACTTGGCTGCGTCTGGTTGGTCACACTCCACCTTGGGCAGTATCCATGCAGTGTCCATGCATTGGGTGTGTGAGTGCTGCCTAATTAGAGTCCCAGACACCTTGTCTATCTGGGAGCTCTTCTGCTCTTCCAGCTATTCAACCAGCCAGTTCATCCCACAAGCATTCCAGGAGGGAGGGGTGGGGGAAAGCCACTTCACAGGTATTCAAAGAGGGAGAGGAGACATGGGGGGGGGGAGGGGGGGGAATGTAACAGACCTTTTGAGCATACAGGTTATACAGAGCATACAGATCACTGCTGCTCCTACAACACAACCAACTAGGGGCAGAGCTCTTTTTGACCTGCTGCTCACAAACAGGGACGAATTAGTAGGGGAAGCAAAAGTGGATGGGAACCTGGGAGGCAGTGACCATGAGATGGTCGAGGTCAGGATCCTGACAGAAGGACGAAAGGAGAGCAGCAGAATACGGACCCTGGACTTCAGAAAAGCAGACTTTGACTCCCTCAGGGAACTGATGGGCAGGATCCCCTGGGAGAATAACATGAGGGGGAAAGGAGTCCAGGAGAGCTGGCTGTATTTTAAAGAATCCTTATTGAGGTTGCAGGAACAAACCATCCTAATGTGTAGAAAGAATAGTAAATATGGCAGGCGACCAGCTTGGCTTACCAGTGAAATCCTTGCTGTTCTTAAACACAAAAAAGAAGCTTACAAGAAGTGGAAGCTTGGACAAATGACCAGGGAGGAGTATAAAAATATTGCTCAGTCATGCAGGAGTGAAATCAGGAAGGCCAAATCACACTTGGAGTTGCAGCTAGCAAGAGTAACAAGAAGGGTTTCTTCAGGTATGTTAGCAACAAGAAGAAAGTCAAGGAAAGTGTGGGCCCCTTACTGAATGAGGGAGGCAACCTAGTGACAGAGGATGTGGAAAAAGCTAATGTACTCAATGCTTTTTTTGCCTCTGTCTTCACAAACAAGGTCAGCTCCCAGACTGCTGCATTGGGCAGCACAGCATGGGGAGGAGGTGACCAGCCCTCTGTGGAGAAAGAAGTGGTTCGGGACTATTTAGAAAAGCTGGACGAGCACAAGTCCATGGGGCCGGATGCGCTGCATCCGAGGGTGCTAAAGGAGTTGGCGGATGTGATTGCAGAGCCATTGGCCATTATCTTTGAAAACTCATGGCGATCGGGGAGGTCCCAGATGACTGGAAAAAGGCTAATGTAGTGCCCATCTTTAAAAAAGGGAAGGAGGAGGATCCGGGGAGCTACAGGCCAGTCAGCCTCACCTCAGTCCCTGGAAAAATCATGGAGCAGGTCCTCAAGGAAACAATTCTGAAGCACTTAGAGGAGAGGAAAGTGATCAGGAACAGTCAGCATGGATTCACCAAGGGCAAGTCATGCCTGACTAACCTAATTGCCTTCTATGATGAGATAACTGGCTCTGTGGATGAGGGGAAAGCAGTGGATGTGTTATTCCTTGACTTTAGCAAAGCTTTTGTTACGGTCTCCCACAGTATTCTTGCCGGCAAGTTAAAGAAGTATGGGCTGGATGAATGGACTATAAGGTGAATAGAAAGCTGGCTAGATCGTCGGGCTCAACGGGTAGTGATCAATGGCTCCATGTCTAGTTGGCAGTCAGTATCAAGCGGAGTGCCCCAAGGGTCAGTCCTGGGGCCGGTTTTGTTCAATATCTTCATTAATGATCTAGAGGATGGTGTGGACTGCACCCTCGGCAAGTTTACAGATGACACTAGACTGGGAGGAGTGGTAGATACGCTGGAGGGTAGGGATAGGATACAGAGGGACCTAGACAAATTAGAGGATTGGGCCAAAAGAAATCTGATGAGGTTCAACAAGGACAAGTGCAGTGTCCTGCACTTAGAACAGAAGAATCCCATGCACTGCTACAGACTAGGGACCGAATGGCAAGGCAGCAGTTCTGCAGAAAAGGACCTAGGGGTTACAGTGGATAAGAAACTGGATATGAGTCGACAGTGTGCCCTTGTTGCCAAGAAGGCTAATGGCATTTTGGGCTGTATAAGAAGGGGCATTGCCAGCAGATTGAGGGACGTGATCATTCCCCTCTATTCAACATTGGTGAGGCCTCATCTGGCGTACTGTGTCCAGTTTTGGGCCCCACACTACAAGAAGGATGTGGAAAAACTGGAAAGAGTCCAGTGGAGGGCAACAAAAATGATTAGGGGGCTGGAGCACATGATTTATGAGGAAAGGCTGAGGGAACTGGGATTGTTTAGTCTGCAGAAGAGAAGAATGAGGGGGGATTTGATAGCTGCTTTCAACTACCTGAAATGGGGTTCCAAAGAGGATGGATCTAGACTGTTCTCAGTGGTAACAGATGACAGAACAGGGAGTAATGGTCTCAAATTGCAGTGTGGGAGGTTTAGGTTGGATATTAGGAAAAACTTTTTCACCAGGAGGGTGGTGAAGCACTGGAATGGGTTAGCTAGGGAGGTGATGGAATCTCCTTCCTTAGAGGTTTTTAAGGTCAGGCTTGACAAAGCCCTGGCTGGGATGATTTAGTTGGGGATTGGTCCTGCTTTGAGCAGGGGGTTGGACTAGATGACCTCCTGAGGTCCCTTCCAACCCTGATATTCTATGATTCTCATGACAGTTTTGAGAGAATTAAAGCACTCTGAAGGCAAAGCCCATGAGTAGTGGAGAAAACAGTGTTGTCTTAACTCTGCATTTCCAAGTGAATTCCTTGCTTATTTTGTACCACCACTGCTGCCTCAACCCTCATGGAGACCTATGAGAAGTGACTCCTGGAATTTCATTTCTTTGTAACCAAATGTTGTGGGGGGACTTGGAGGCTATGGTGGGGGCAGCCGTTTTTCCAAGTGGGTTTGAACTAGAATTGATCAAAACGCTCCTGAGGAAATGGGGGTTTGTTGACATTATTCTCCACAAAAAATATTTACTTGTTGACAACTAGGAAACAAGCTTGTGGTGAAATTGAATTTTCTGCTTTAGGTTTTGGAAAAGCAAAAACTTTCAGATTATTTTGGAGGCAGGGGAGGCAGTGTGGAGTTTTCATTTCTCTCACTTTGTCCTGTCTACTTTTTTGGGGCGAGGTGATGGGGGATGGAAGGCTGGAGACAGCTTAAACAAACTGCTCCAGAAAGGAGCCTTCTAAAAATACTTGCTTTCAAAAACTAAAACAAAATCTTTCACTTTAAAATATTTTAATGAAATTTTTTTGTTAAAACAAAGAATCTCACTCACCCTTGTGAAAAATGTTGATTCTTCACAAAATGGCCATACTCTATCAGACCAATGGTCCATCGAGCCTGATATCCTGTCTTCCGACCGTGGCTGGTCCCAGATGCTTCAGAGGGAATGCATAGAATGGGACAACTTATCGAGTGATCATCTCCTGTTGGCCAGTCCCTGCTACTGGCAGTCAGAGGCTTAGGGACACCCGGAGCATGGGGTTGTCTGACCATCTTGGCTAATAGCCATTGATGGACCTATCCTCCATGAATTTATCTAATTGTTTTTTTTAACTCAATTATACTTTTGGCCTTCACAATATCTCCTGGCAATGAGTTCTACAGGTTCACTGTGTGTTGTGTGAAGAAGTACTTCCTTATGTTTTAAGGCTGCTGCCTATTAATTTCACAGGGTGACCACTGCTTCCTCTGTCATGTGAAGGGGTAAATAACACTTCCTTATTCACTTTCTCCACAGCATTCATGATTTTGTAGACCTCAATCATATACCCCCTTAGTCGTCTCTTTTCCAAGCTGAACGGTCCCAGCCTTTTGAATCTCTGTCTTCAATCCAATCTAATTTAAATCTGCTCTCTCAGAACCCTGCTGTCTCCGGGCATGGATGCTGATTTCAAACAGACACTGGTGCTCAAACCCTAAATGCAGTCGTAGAAAAGTGTTGACACATTGGAGGGGTTTCATGGAAGAACCATGAGGATAATTAAAGGATTGAAAACGTGTTATAGGGACAGACTGGAGGAGCTCAATCTATTTAGTATAAACTATAGCTACTTAGTGTAACACTCTGTCCCCCTCTAGTGGTAGCTAGGCCAACTAGCGCTTCTACCTGCTACAGCTTTTGGCTCTTTTAGCTAGGGGCAGAAGAGGCTCATGAATTAAGATCCAGAGCGTTAGGATATAGATATTCAGGCCTGTCTGCAAAGGTCTATACTTTAAGAATTTACGTGTATTCTTATCACTTAGCTAGTTATAGAGGTGTAACCCTTCTGCCCATCTAAGTTGGCAGCAACAAGGGCCGGATTC